>NC_059475.1:7329436-7651936 GCF_018139145.2 Gymnogyps californianus
AAGTGGCTTTGTTCCAGTACTGGTGTAAAACCTTAAATGAATACAAAATAAACCCGCGGTGCTATTATCTTGGCTGAGATTTGACTATTGGATCAAGATTAAAGAATGTTCACACGTTGCTGAGCTGTTAAGTTTGGTGTTGCTATTTAAGTAACTCTTCAGTTTACTCCCATGCAAGCTTATAGTCAAAGGTCTCTGCAAAGCATTTGATGGTAGAATTGGGAAATCATGAATGTTCTCATCTGTTTGTATCTTTGTAAGAGGAATATCAGGAAACAAAAAAATATTGTGACTGTGAAATCCTGAATTTTAAGCATTTTCAGTTTGACTCTTCTGGATATAAAGCAATCCTAATGTGCCAGTGCCATTCCTGTAGTTTATCTATTATTAAAGATATATCCTGTCATGGTTAGTTTTGGCTGTGAGCTTTGAGAAGTAACAACCATGTGCAACATCACAGCTGAAGCTTCAGTTAGTTATTTTTATTTCTATCTTGGCATCTTGTGAGTCAAGAAAAGCAATGACAAGAGTAAGAAGATTATTTTTAGAAATGTCTCAAGTAGAATGCACAAATGTTAATATAGATTGACTTTCTTTACTACTACAAAGTCTATTTTGTCATTTCAGTATTATCATTATTAGTCACTCTTATCCTGTGATGTAAGTGTCCCTTGCTCGAATTCTGTGTTGGGGAAGCACTGAGTCTTCATTTTGGTGAGTTTGGTTAAGGCTGTTCTTCACATGATCAGAATCAGCGCTGCCTACAATAAAGTAGCGAGTGCTACCCAAAAAACTCCCGAGTTTGTATCCAAGTTTGCCAGTGACACACTGAGTGACCTTATAAAGGAGATGATATTCCCTTTCCTCATCATGGTTTTCCATCTGTGACATGAGAACAATAATTCTGACCTACTGAAGAAAAGCTCATTAAAGCCATATATGCATTAGTGATTGAGGTTTGAACCTCACTTTGGTGCTGTGTAATGCAATATGAGTTGTGAATGTTGTTGACATACTTTCTTTAAGACTGTTAGTTCAGTATGAATACAGGGAGAAGAGGGCTTTGAAGAGAAGACAGTTCCTTCTTTGAAGTGAACGTGCATACGCTACATGCTGAGACAGGGACGTATTGTTCTATTTTACACATGAGTTAGTCAAGCTCTGCATCTAGGGTTACACAGGAGAGTAAGACAGAACCAAGGATCTAACTAAACATTCAGTGGCTTATCAAGAAAATATCTTCTATAGTTCGCTTCTGTTTGTACTCATTTGGGTGCATCCTGCATATCTAGTGATAAGAACTGTTTGAATTAAGAGAAAAAAAGAATGAAACTCTTGGGAAGACCCTGCTGGGCAATACCTTTCATAGTTTTTCATGAGGGGTATACTTCACTGGCTAAGCAACATCTCTCCTGACAGGTATGTGAAAAGCTAAATCTTAAAATTATGAGGCAGCTAGACCCATCTCAAGATATAAATTCTACCTTAGTGTATTGCACAAAAATGTTATGGTAACTGGTAGATCAATAGACTGGAGACAATGCTTGCTCTGCTGGGTTTGTGACAGAACTGTTTGTGAAGCAACAGTAATTAGATATATGCTTCTGATAACAGGCTCTAACATAGCAAACTATTTAAGTGCAGATACCTTTTGAAATTGCAAACAGGCCTGCTGAAATGCACTACACTTCACAAATACTTCCTCTATCTCTCATTAACATTTATGTCAAAAGTATTTCTAAAACTTAGGAGTGACCAAAAGAAATAGATTGCTTCAAGGTGACCAGGGGATCAATAGTCAGGCAGTGCACCGTTTATACAGAGCAAAAGTAAAGCAGGTAGTTACAATCCAGATCTCCTGTGCAACATCCAGTTTCAGCTGGCTTGAAATTGCTGGTGATTCCCACAAACAGAAAGAGTTTGAAATCTGGAAACCTCATAATGCTTCACATTTAGTTATAGAGAATAACTTTTGCAAAGGCTTTTGTCCAAGATAGAGTCTTGGACCTAACATGACTTCCCTTTAGCCATCTTCTATTTATCATCTTTAAGTAGCTATTACACTAAGCTTTCATAGAATGACATTACATGTTGATTTTTTTCTGATAAATGTTTATGCTAGTGTCATTGTTAAAATAATTACCTAAGCATTGATTTATCCATTTTGGTGGCACTACACATTTCAGTCTGTCTGAATGTGTTTGCATACTTCTTCTATGGTAATTCATAGTAAATAAGTCAGTTTTATCATATGTTAAGTATTCATCCTGTAGATAGATAATTGTTCATTTCTTTATGAGCTTTCTGACCAATATGTATGTAAAGAAATACAGAAAAAGAAGCAAAGCACTTTCTTATAAGTTAGCATGCAATGTGTTTGGCTAAGCGAGAGCTTCTTCGGTAAGAGATATTTTTCAGTATAAAGTAATGAATATTCATTAAAAAAGGTTGGTTTCTTCCAAAATGTTATCTATGCCTTTAAGTACATATAAAATATAATCATTTACAAAACAGCAACCCAAATCTTGTGGAAGTGGGTGAGAAATACATTGAGGACTCCAGGGACCTGATCCTCTAAATAATTATGCACATGAGCATCATTATGTTTGAAAAGATTGCAGTTGATTTTAAATGAGTGTGTTAGGGTAAGGCTAAAAACATAAATGTGATGCAAATGTGTGAAGATCATGATATGTCATGGTAAGAACATGACTTGTTTCAAGTATGGTCTCCAGCTGATGAACCTTCTTGTGGAACATGGACAGGAGTGAAGTCCCAGATTAAAACAACCAAAGCCTTGGAAACTTTCTAGGACATGTCCAGCGAAGTTGGATAATTAGCTTTCCAAAGGAAACTTTAGTAGACTTAGTGCCAAGTCTATTAACAATATCTCTGAAAGTGATAAAGATGAACAGTCACTTGCTGGCATGCGCCACCCCCTATGTAAGACATGCATCATATAATGTTTTTTGAATGTATTTATGGTTAATATGAGAAACTTCTGTTAATCCTTTGAGTTATTTATGGCCTTTTTGCTGATGCTTTACAGTGTGTTAAACACCATTTACAGTGTGTACAGTGCTTACCATAACAGGATTTTGTGGCAACTGGGGCCTTGGGTTATACTGTGACACCACTAGTCAGCGATACCAGTAAGTGTTTGTATATAATACTTTATTTCTAGAAAACAACCTAAAGGGCAATATTGGAACCATCCGTAATTTTGGTTCTAGAAACAGCAAACCAGAGAAAAAGCAAAGAAATGAAAGTGGGAGTACTTCAAGTTTATATATAAAGTAATGAGCCAAAATGAGATAAATGCTTTTACCTGAAGTCAATGGAAATGAAGTGACTGACTTAGGGACACGCAAAAGTTTTGTGGCATACCTGGGAAATGACTGAAGGTCTCCAGAATCTTCATTCAGTAGCTTCACTTTGAGCCATTTTAATACTTATTCTCCAGTGTACACTTTCTTAAGCTTAATAGCAAGAGGGGTAGAGAAGCACAGAGAAAGCATGCTGAGAGTTTTAACCTTCTGTTTCTACTCTAATTATTCAGAATTCAGTTTTTTAAAGTGAGTTTTGGTGAGTGGAATAATTGGCTGTGTGCCCATTCTTGGATTTGTGGCACAGTCACCAAAGCTCCGTCTGCCCCCTGGTCTTCTCAGTGTCTAGTCTTGGACTATGTGAAGACGCACGGTTCTTCCAAAATGGATACAACTTTTGTTAATACACACTTTCTGTGGCAACAGTGGCTTCCTCCTAATCAATGCCAGCTGAACCTGTTTTTATGATGTGTCCTAATGGAAACTACCTAATGTTCTTGATTTACCGAATGACCAAAGAAAGTGTCTGCCCACGGCTTTTGTACGGAAAGATAGTTGCTCCCAAACATATACATTTGAACTATAATTCCTCTTCCTAAACTAATGATAGTATAAGGTCTCATTTAACAACTATTATTTGAAAAACAGATGAGAGCCACTGAAAACAGTGTTAGACCTTTCTCCTTTGTATTTAGTGGGTGATTTAGACATCAGATTTCAATGTTATAAGGCTTCATTTTACATTTTTTTAATTGTTCTTTTTTAACTTTTTTTTGTCATTTAAAAGTCTGTTCTGCCACTGGCTAGCTTCATTTTTTCCTTTTTTGGGCTTCCTGTTGGAGAACATTTGCATTTGAAAGTTTTTTCTGGGCCTTGCTCTGGAGATTGTTGTGAGGAAGTGTGGGCGTGGGGGACGTTTTACTAATTATGGATTCCTCTCTCCTATTGCAGCTCAGAATACTGCAGAGCTTTCAAAGAGCACTGTGAAGTAATTTGATGGAAGTTCAGTGTGGTGAAGACCATGGGAACATCAAATTTCATAGTCTTCATCTGACACTAATATCATATTTAAACATTTTCCTTAAAAATGTGCCAGCTGTCATCAAACCTCATCTATAATTACACAGTATATGCTATATTTTATATATACCTAGATTTAAACACAAAAGTTGATTTAGTAAGAGTATGAGATTTGGTCCTTTTCTCACTTATCCCCATGCCACTTTAATGTTATATTTATATAGGTCTATTGATCTCAGTGAATTTACTCTAGAGCTTAGTGCTCCATACTATAATCAATGTTGTAGAGACCTGGACTGGAGAAGCTGGAGCATTCATGTTGCACAAATCCGCAGGTAGAATGTCTAGAGTGAGCTGAATTTTGGAGAAGTCCTTTGTATCCCACCAACACAAAGACTTTTCTATCAGGCAAAAAGGATCTTCTTAGGGAAAGGAAAAAAAAAAAAGGCTGTGCAGAGTGATTATTTTTTGCTGTCTGTATGACCTCTGCTCTTTTCTGGAATTATACTTTTCTGTGCTAGAGAAACAGAGTTTCTTAGTTCACTTAGGCAGTACAAATTTGGAAGAACTGAGGTAGTCAGTAGTAGTCTTTTTCCCTTGAAGTCAAGATCTTTTGAGACTAAGATTCTGTCATGCTGTAGGCTGAATGTGGATTGGGAGTAGGTGACTGGAGTGACCACATTTAAGAGGTAGGGATAAAACCACAGGTCATGGGAAAAATACCCATGTTACACATCTTAATTCAAATTCTAAATCTTGCATTTTGACCCCACAATGTTCATTACAGTGCGTTTTCTGGGTATAAAAAGTCTAAACAGCTATATGCCTGTGAACATGTGAAAAAAGATGGAAAAGACTGGATCTAGTTGATGTGTAGTAGGGTCTGTTTCATTGTATGTGTTTGAGGAAATTGAAGTAGGGAAAATGAACTACTGGCAAAATGGCGTAGTTGCGTTTTACTGATGCGTGGTTATTTTTAATGTAGGTTAAGAAAAAAATTATATGTGCACATCACGAGATTGAAAACAAAATGTGAAATGAATGGGAGGCAGAAAATCAATGAGTGCTATTTTTATGAAGCTAGGTATTTTACCCAATTTAAGAAGCAACTTATCCCTATCAGAAGGGGATGAAACGAGGAGGCTTTACAAATAATCCTTCAGGTGATCATAGGAAAAGCATTCAATTCATTGAGCAGACATCTTTTCAACCCAAATTTTGTGTACTCTAGTGTACAGAAGGAAATGAAAATAGTTGGAAAATGAAGAGGGTTTTGTGAACCTTTCTGCGGTTTGTATTAGGTCAAAATAAACCACCTGAAGACCAGGAAAAATGAATGTAATATTTAACAGCATGGACCTGAGACAGACTCAGGAATGACAGACTAGACAGACTGATGTCAGCTGTGTGTAATAACTTAGAAGTTGTTTTAAGGGACAGACAAGGCAACATCTGAAATGTGAAGTTCAGCTGAGGTTTGCTAAACCGAAAAAAAGCAGATCTGACAAAATTCTTAAAAAGTGGGCATGGTGATTACTAATAAAATAGATTTTAAGGTAAAGAAATCTGAATTGCTTCTAAGTTTGTCAATTGAATATGTGTGAGGGGAAGGCTGTATTTTATTTATTTAGGGGTAAGGATGACTTTCCACTTTGTTTGAAAGTACTTACGTTCGTACTGTGTCGCTTCTAGCCTAAGCCATAAAGTGCTGTTATTCTTCTCATTAGTATAAGCTCAACGTTGGACAATTTAGCTGACATGGCAGATATTTAAAAGAGAAATTTCAGATTTACTTTTTGCAAATGGTCCTTTTGTGAAGCAGTCCTGTGTGAGTGAATGCAACTGAACCGAATGCATGCAACAAAACCTTTTCAAAAACATCTTTATTCTTTGCTAAGTCCACATTTTATCCTTAGGCCATGAAGGGCCTCTGTACATCTGGAAGGCATAGTGTCCCTAGATTCACCTCACAGGTTATGTCAGTAGCGAGGACTACAGCATGAGTGAACAGAGAGACAGATCCTGTCCCATACTAAGAACAAATAACTCCAGAGCACTTTGCTGGCTGTGTTAAGAAGCCAGTGCTGCTGTTTCTACTCTACCAGCCTAGAAAGCCTACTTTTTTTACATTGTTTGTTCACATGCCAGGAGTCACTTTAATTTTAATTTCTATTTTTATTTATCGGTTATAGTCTTGCTAATTACTTTTTAGCTGTTTTAGGTATGGACTAAGTTAAGTATAATATAGTATCCATATTATAAATGCAAATCTTCAGTGAAACAACTAATAGCATCTTAAACAGTACATTTCAGTAGTCCAATTCACCAAGGTTAATATTTGTCAAATACTCCCCTGAGACTTATTTGCTTTCCTGCCTAACATGGCAATCTGTCCCTCTTGTCTCATACTGTAATGGCATTTAAAAACCATCACAAATGTTGGCAGTAGTCTCCTTTTCTGTGGCTTTCTAAATTCCTCACTGACCAGCTTGCAGGTGCAACTATGTGCAATAGTTTATGTGAAAACTAGATGAGAATACTGTGATATAGGGAGAACAATGAGTCAAGAGTAAGGACAGGAGTGAGTTTGGAAAATGCTGGTAGGTCAAATTCAATTCTTTCTTTGTCCTTCCATGCCAAATATTTGAGTCTGGGGTGTCCTGTAAGATCTTGGAGTTAGCTGAAGGAGATGAGAATAATTGACATGAAATGAAAAATTTTTCTTTGACCCATCTGCTTTTGTAAAGTTTTGCCCTGGTTATTAATTGGCAGGAGCTTTTTCTTTATAGAGGGTGAGCTCCCACAACCAGACAAAGCAAAAAGCCTCAAATTTCTCCCAAGTGCAGACTAAAACCACAGAGCCAGAAATGAACTAATTTTGTTTGTTTTCACACCACTTGTACTTCAGCACTGGAACAGAACAAGGATATGTAGATGTACGCCACCAAGAGGAAAAAAAGTTGACGTTCAAACAGTTTCATGTTGCAATCTAGTTGAGGCTCACAGAAAATGTAAGCTGATTCATATCTCTCAGATAGTTAATTAGGTTTATTGTGGGAACAGGATCATTCTATTGGAGAAATATAAGTTGGAAAATACCTGTATTTGCTTAACTGGTAAATAACTGTGGTTGTTCTCGTCCTTTTCTTTAGATGTGTGGCAGACTCTTCATGTCTGGCTTCTTGGTGTGCTGCATTAAGTTTGCTGTCACTAACATACTTTGATTCCATCCTCTGCCTAATTACAAATCCCCAAAAGACAAATGGATATTCCCACTTCTCTTTCAGAGACGTTGGTTGTTGTTTTTTCTTTTATGGAGAGGAAGGAAAAAAAAAATCTTTGTCAAAATAATAACACTAGAGGCTACCCTTATGGAAAATAAAGAAGGTATAGAAATTAATCCTACCTTGGAATATTTAAATTGCTATGAAAACATTTGTGGCCTAGCATTCATGTTGAGCATAAAATCCTCAAACTGTAAATCCTAACTATGTTTCTTATATTTTCTCAATTAAAGACACACAGAAAAACTTGCATATCTTTTAGTGATATCCTGACTATGTTCACGTATGAGATACTCTCTCCTAAATTAAACACTAGCCTGGAATAGCATTAAAATAATGGGAAAGAGAATATACAGATATTTGAATTAAGGGCAAATGTGGACATTCCCTTTGTTCTCTGCCAAAGTTTATTTGAGAACACTCAAACTATTAAAGACAGAACTAGGATTTTTTAAAAAGTATTTAATGAAACATTTGTTTACAGACATGTTCATGTTTGAATTATTTTCCAGTGAATATTACTGAAAAATACTTTTTTACTTTCCATAGAAAAGAGCTACCCTTAATTTATTTTTGATGCAATAACAAAACCCACATTTTTCAAGAAAGTATTTTATTTGTAGTTCAGTGCTTTGGCATTTGTTGTTGTTACATCTTTTAAGAATGTATCTCAAGAACAGGATGTATTCTATTCTAGTTTTGTGAATAAAAGGCTAGGAATTATCATTGAAACAAATCTTTCAAGTTTTCAATTTTCAAGGCTGGTCTCAAGATAGACTTGTGTTGTTTTAATTTCATGTTTGTATGGTTAATGCGGTTGCATCTTTTATATTTCAACCTCTTTGCTAAAAATAAAAAAAATAATTCTCACAATAAACCTTTATGTTTGGTACTGTTATTTAAATACTAGCTTTGGTGGTGGTGGCTAGCCTCCAAATGGAATTAGTGATTGTAAATTATTCAGTTTAGTAAATGGAAAAAGATGTTTATTTTTCAGAAAGTGGTGATTTCCTACATCTTAATAGGAAGTTTTGTTTAGGATACCCCCAGTGGAATGCCCACAATCACAAATACTTTTTTTGGTTTATGTCCATCTCTGCAGGTGGCAGAGGAGACCCAAGAGAAAGAGTCTAACTTTCTCAGCTTTGCTGAAGAGATCTGGGAGTAGAGGCTTGACGTTGCACATGGTACAGAACAGCATGTCTCTAGAATAGGGAAGGTAAGGGCTTCATGTGGGGGTTTTTTTCCCAACTAATTTATTCTTTATATCTTAAATGTAATTGCCAATTCTTTGGCAATTTTGACCTAAGTAAACATTAGGTTACATTTTGCTATGCAAAACAATCAAGAGCCAGTACTTTGTAGTGCAGCTTTACACTGTAAACTTGTATTGCTGTTGGTCAAGCGCTGAGCACTGTGTTAGATTTGGAAAACGTTTTAGAGTAAATATGGTGTTTGTAGAGATAGCAATGGTTAAGGTCATGAGGTAAAACATTAAAGGAATGTTTTAAACATTTTTACATCATTCTTTTGGCTATGTGAACGTTTTTGAATCATGCATAAACAGTTTACATCTTTGTAACACCCGTGACACGACTTCTTTGTTCTGAGTCAGCAGTTACCTAAATTCAGCAAACATTTTTACTTGCACAAGATTGTAAGCTCACATTTAATGCTAGATGTGCTGACGATTAGGGAGTCATGAGACTGCTCAAGTAGTTAGATTTGAACTGAGAACTCTGAGAGGGTGTAAAAGGCTGTGGTGGTGGTTGTTTTAAGAAGCTGTGTCCCAGAGAAAATGAGGAATATCATGGCAGCCTCAGAGGATGAGTTGAGCTGCTTCTTTGCTGCTGTGTAGCTATAGAAAAAGGTCTGGTGAGCTAACACAAATGCATTCATTAAACAATCAGGATTTTTGCAAGATCATGTCTTGTAATGAAGATCTCACACATATACAAATTGCAAAGTTCAGGCTCCAAAGTAGAGTACTGTAGTATTGTTCCTTTCCTTAGGAAAGGCTGCTTCTTTTGCCAGCTCATGTTGTGGTTTGCTGGTGTCATTAAATGCTCATTAATAGTGAAACCAAGCCTTGAAAATGTTTTCCACATTTGGACTGGGATTCAAGCCTCTGGACAATACAAAAACAGAGATGGCACTTTCTCTCTAATGTCGCTGCAGTGGAAAAGTTTGTCAGGCATTGTGAAGTGACTTAACTGACTTAAATATGGAGAAGTAAGCTCTGTATTCAAGTGATCTACTGTTAATAAAATATTCCTTATCAAGAGTACTGGTCACCTGTTTCATTGCTTTCCCATGATAAAGTGGCTTTCTCATCAGAAATAATGTTACAGATTGGTGCAAATCAAATATTCTCGATGTCTTACGTTCTTCTTACTGCGTGCAAACTGAACACAGATGTGAACTGTAGGAAAGTGGCCAGTTTTTCTGTCAATTTGGCAGGCAGTTTATGGAAAACCTTACAGTAGCTGGCAATTTTGGGGACTGCAAAAAGGTCAGACATACTTTTATTACATAAATGTGTATAGCATTACCCTTAATAAACTTTTTCTCTTTTCTTTTTCCTTCTCAACTGCTGTTTTAATTTGCAGTGAGGAGAGAGTGGAGACTTTTATGCTATTTTATTCTTTGGCTTTTTTTCTTTTTTTTTTTAAATGTATGCGTCACTTTTATTAAGCTACAAATGGTATTTTACATTGTAATAAAACGAAGGCAAATCTGATTTTATGCAGTTTAGTGAGAAGACACGTGAACAGAATTGAAATGTAAATTAGCACACAACAGTGAGAAATATGCTGAGGAGTTTAATGGCATTTATATCACAATGAAACCAAATAGTATGTATAGATTTGCAATGTGGCAAAACATTCTGCACAAATAAGATGCATTCAATGCCGTCTGCATGGAGTTATATACCTGCAATCCTTTAATATTTTTTTTAATTTAGTAATGATAGTAGTATGAATTTGGAGGTGGTACACTCTTCTTCAGGGAAGTTATTGGGAGTAAAGTGGATTGTGTGTGAACATGCCAAGTGCTACAGGCAGAAAGGAGTGGTCTTTTAAAATCAATAAACATCACTTAGTTCAAACCGCTAATGATCTACATACATGTTTTGGGAATTACAAGTTTGTTATGTTTTAGTGAGATATTGGAACAACTTGTGGCTAAGTCTGTCAGCACAGTAGACCACAGTCTTGTTATTTTTCTGTTTTTCAAAGTAGAGCATACACCAATATATAAATGTTTAAATAACATTGAAACAGATCTGCACAGAAAAAAATACCTCTCAGGTTTTTTTTCTTCTTTATAAATAATCCCTGTTGAAAACTCTAATAATGACTGAAAGGGCCATGAAAAGGAGCACTTAGAGGCAAATATCTAAAATACACTGATCTAAAGGATGCACATTTGCACTTTTGTTCTGGACACATGTGCAATTGGTTAGATTGCATAGGGAAATACTGCCAGTGAAGCATAAGCAATGCTTGACATCTCAGATAAAATTTTGAAGTTTTCATCTCAAACCATCCATGAAATACTTTCTTTCACCAAAAAAAAAAAATCCCAAACCCTCCCTACTTAATTTTGTGCTTGAGTCAGTCTCTTGATGCTTCACAGTTATAATATCCATCTTATATCATTCTCAGCTCCAGGGCCCTTCAAGTGTCTGTGTATTTGTGTGCGTGGATGTGTAGGGATAAACGAACAAGACCCAACTTTTTCAAAGAGGTAAGCAATAAGAAGGGAGCAGGATTGTTTGTCAAGATGTGTAGGCCTATAAGTAATGACATGAAAACAGAAACAAAAAAGAGAAGACTGAGTGCCAGAAAATATCTCAAAAATTTTTAACTATGGAGTTTTAGAGAACATGGGAGCTGATAAAAGCCTCGTATTTCAAGACATTTAGAACTCAACAGGCCTAAAGATTAGAAAATGGTCTTCAGGAAACAGTCCAACCATGGAGGAGGACACATTTTGATGATGTAATTTACTTCTCATGTTTCCAGCATCTTTCACAGCTCTCTGGAGTGTCCTTCTTTGGGCTGCACTGGAGCAGGTCTTCATTGGCTGCAGACACAGCAACTGATGCTTTCGGTCTTCAGACCAAGCTCATTTTCTTTCTTCACATTGCTCTTTTGGTAATTATTCCATTTTGATGGTAAGAAGCTCAAGAGTATTCTAAACCTTCAAAGAACTCTGTTACTATTACTGCAGTTTATACATGGTAGAGCTTGATGGGGAATCTGAGATTTGTTCTAGGAACATTAGCATTTGTATATTGTTATTATGTATAGAGCTAGGATGAATTTTGCAGCCATCATTCATCACGGTAGAGATCTGCCATTCCATAAATGGTCTCACTGAAACTATGGAGTTACTCATAGAAGAGCATCAGGCATAAATCTTAAATCTTTTTACTATCAAAAACATAATTAAAAATGTGGCATTTTATTTTGTTGAACAAAATCTGGAACAATTCTGGTTTCACTGAAAAAGTCTTTAATTAAGATTGATTTGAATTCAAACTTGCATCTGTACTTATCTTGCTTATTAAAATATATCTGATGACCTTTCTTATTTCCATACCAAATGGATTTAAAGCAAGTAATCCTCTGTGCCTCCACACATGGCTGTTGCACATAACAGAACAATATGAGCTCCCTCTTGTGGTCGAAAAACACTTCTCATTCGGCAAACACTGACTCAAGAGTACCTTTAAAAAAGCGGCTAAAATATTTCAAAAGTTTCTTGTGTAATTCCTGGACTTCATTAAATGATAACTCCTTGATGTCCCTCAGTATTAGTGAGAGAAGAGATTTAAAAGCGTGGCAGAAAAAAGGATAGGACTGGGGGTCATTCTAACCAGAAAGTAAAAACTTCTCTAAATACATCGTGTTTAAAATCCTGAATAACCACGCCAGATATGCAAGTAGAGAGTTCTTAGTCTAACAGAACATACTTTTTAGCCATTAACATCGAGATAAGAAGCATGTTTTCATTAAGATGGAAAGAATAATTAAACAAGTTTAATTGGGTGTCTGGGCTGACAGACACTGCAAAATAAGCTACTCTTCGTAGGCACTTAAAGACTGAAGATTCTTAGAAAACTGTGGAGAAAAACAGTCTTCCCACACAAAAATAATAGTCAGGAAGTGACAACTTCATCAGTAGTACTATTTTACAGGTTTGCAGCCCAGAGTCTGCTTATAATTGTTGCTTGTTTACCAAGATTACTTTTGCTCCTGTTAATGAATCAGATAGAAAACAGTGTAATGACACTGAAATTGTGGCTTATTTAGTCTGTACTTGATGCTCTTTCTTGAGGGAATTAATGTCATGTGGTTCTTGCCGTATGTTTACAAAACAGTAGGAAACTAGAAACTTAGACTTGAATTAAAATAGCATACAAAGTCATAGACTCATATTCTGTGTCAAATAGATACTTTGTTTTCTAATCTGTGATTTTTATTTTTAAATAGCTAAGTTGTTTATTTTTAGAAAAATGTTTGTCAACTAGGGGACCAATGGTAAGTGAGACATTGTTCTGTTTTGACTGGTGCAATAATTATGGACACCTAACGGTTATTATAATGACATCTTAAATGGTTTATTTTGGACAGTCCTTTTAACTATTTTAGATCACAATGAGAAATACCAAACATCAACTTTTGCATCATATGATCAAGATGTTGCAAAGGATCTCTCCTACTCTCCTCGAGGAGTTGAGAGAGAAATTCTGTTGTCGTCTGTGTGATAGCTTTAGTTTATCTGGGAAGTACTCCAGGAAAAACAAGGTCAGAAGGTATTTCCCTGAAAGGAGGTATATGTAGACAAGGTGACAATATACCTTCTCAGTGTTGAATGAGAGATAGGTTGGGATTGTTCATTAATCTTTTACCAAATGTCATTTCTTTGGCAGAAGACAAAAGTTGCACGAGAGAGTTAGAGACCTTAGAAAGAACTGAAGAATAATCTGAGTGGGGGAAGGAAATCAAAAGACTATTTAGAAGGTGTAACTTATGCCCTTTTGTAATTAGATTGAAAGCATGCTCTATGATACGTTTGTTCTAGACTAGATTCTGTTGCACGTGAGCATGGATTTGATTATATTCAGAAACAATTCAAGCCATACTTTCAAAAGCTATCTGCTGGGTTTTTTTGGTGGGAAGACTTTTGACAGCACTGGCTGCATGGAGATTAAATGAGCAGTAGTGAGTATTTCTATTAAAAAAGAAGAAAACATGGGAGTGTCTCATCAGAGACAAACCTGTTATCATCTGAGGATTAACCTTACGAAGAGAAAAGATGGAGACAAATGAACAGCTCTGCTTTCTAGAGTGCAAATAACTTGTCAAGCTGTCGAAGAGAATGTTTTTACCATTTATCAGATTGTTCTATTTTTTGAAACGCTTAAACCTTCTGTCAATGGCTTTTGAGCCCACTTGTTTAGTTTTCATTCTCTAGCCTACCTGCAGGAGAAGAGCTTTAACAAATGATGATTACCTTCAAAGCATAGTTTACTTTAAGAAGCATTTTCCAATCCGTATGTGACTATAAACTTTAAAGGAAAATAGAATGGTGGAAGTTTAACTGGAGAAATCCATTGGTAAACATACTGATTTTTATCACTACTTAATTAGAAAATGATGATATTGTGGCTTTCCTAGAATAGCAGTTTTGATATGCTACAATTACTTTATTAATTCACACTTATTTTTCCTGCTTTTCCATTTGTTCTTTTGTTTGCTTTCTTTCTTACACTCTTCAGTTCATTTGGTTGTTTTTGTCTTTCTTTTCTTGCTCTTAGTTCCTTGACTACCACACCATATGAAGCCAGAGAAAACCTCACTAGCTCATAGCGTTGCTTAGCAATGTCATGCATCTCTTGTTGTCTGTTGTGAAGCCGTGGTATCCTGGTCTTTTAACAAAGATTGCTACATCACTGCTTTGCTATAGGTCCAATTTTTTCCCTGAGATTTCTGATAAGAAATGATGTGTCTAGACAGCATACATAAGAGATTACCTTCTATCCATTATAATATAATTAGACCAAGCCATACCAAAGCTCACCAAGATTTTATGTTTAAAAGGTCAACAGCTTTTATTCCATATTTCAAAGATAAGCACCTTACATTCGGCTTAATACGTAGAGTGCTGTGCCTGAAAGAAAAAGAACTTCAAAAGATTTCTCCTTCTATTATATCATTCAAAATAGACATTTGATACTGTAATACATCCATTTTAACTTCTGTGATTCATGGAGCTAGAGATAAAAATAGGTCAGCTATGCCCCTACTGGTACAGGATTATTCCCTGAAATATATTTTCTATTTCTAAGTCCAGAGTAGATTTAACTATCTCAAGTGAGGATTTACGTTTATTAAACTGGAGGGCTGTTCTTTGGTGGTCTTAATACATTATCATTTATTATTTGTATTATGGCAGCAATTGGAGAGCTCAACTGAAATTAGGATTGCACTGTGCAAAATATTCTATGAACACATGGCATGAAGTAATTTTTCCCCTGAAGGGTTTACAGTTTAAATAGATAAAACAAAGATTGAGAAAGTGGCTGTACCAATATCCCCATTTTAGTAAAGCACAACTGAAGCAAAGAGAGATGAGCTGTTCCTAGGCTTGTTGATAATATGTGTAACAGACCTGGTAAGTGAGTCCAGAGCTGCTGCATTCTAGCCTTGTGCATTACCCAGAAACAGGTTTTTGCGATTGAAGTCAGCTGTCCTTGGAGGATTTGACTACTAGATATTGTTTTTCTTCTCTAATCTCTTGCCTCTTTTGGGATTTATAAAGTTCACCAGATTACTCTGAATTATGCAATTCCCAATGATAAATAGTCCTGCTCATTAACTATACCATTCAAACATCTGAAGAAACTTATCAGATAACCCACTTTTTTAGAACTCCCTCCATTGTTCACCAAACGACTTACTGAGTTTTTTCATTTTATTTTTTCCCCTTTCTCTGCCAGCTCCTTTCTTACTCTTCTCTGAGTTAATTATATCTTTCTTTAGCTTTCTAATTCAAAATTCCCAGAATTGAATGCAGTATCACTGAACAGTTTTGCCAAAGTTCTACAAAACAGAGAAGTTGGCTTTAGTTTTTCCAAGTAATCACTGCCTGGCATATTCTATAACTGGAAAGATTTCTCCTTGCAAATATTTCTCTGTCTTGTAAAGATCAGTAAGGCAAATCTAAGCTCAAACAATACAGCATGGTTCTAAACAGCTTAGTGTTATAAAGCTAGCATGTCACGTTTGCAGACTTTTAAAAACAAACTGTTATGGTTTAACCCTGGATGGCAACTAAGCACTACACAGCCGCTGGCTTACTCCCCCCCACAGTGGGATGGGGGAGAGAATCCAGAAGGGTAAAAGTAAGAAAACTCATGGGTTGAGATAAAGACAGTTTCAGAGGGAAAGCAAAAGCCATGCGCACAAGCAAAGCAAAACAAGGTATTCATTCACCACTTCCCATCGGCAGGCAGATCTTTTGGGCCATCTCCAGGAAAGCAGGGCTCCATCACATGTGACAGTTACTTGAGGAGAGAAATGCCATCAATCTGATCGTCTCCCTGTTCCTTCTTCTTCCCCCAGCTTTATATGCTGAGCATGACGTCCTATGGTCTGGAATACCCCTTTGGTCAGTTGGGGTCAGCTGTCCCGGCTGTGTCCCCTCCCAACTTCTTGTGCACCCCCAGCCTCCTCACTGGTGGGGTGGGGTGAGAAGCAGAAAAGGCCTTGACTCTGTGTAAGCACTGCTCAACAATAAGGAAAACATCCCTGTATTATCAACACTGTTTCCAGCACAAATCCAAACCATAGTCCTATACTAGCTACTATGAAGAACATTAACTCTATCCCAGCCAAAACCAGCACACAAACATTTCTTTTTGGCCAACATAGTTGAGAGCATCTCTTCAGTACTACAGACAAGTCTTGTTTTGGTGACGTATTTTGTTTATTAGGCTTTTATAGCAGGATGATGATGTATTCTGGGACATAGTGATCTGTATCATGGCTTGTCTGACAGTGGATTTTGAGACACACCTGAAAAATTTGTCCTTAAGCACATTTAAGAATATCATTTCAATAACAAAAAGGCAGTGTTATGCATGCTTTTTCTGTGGTAACTGATGGAGAGATAAGGGCTTACCAACCTCATGCTCCTTATTCTATCTGGAAAAGCAGGATAAAAATTGAATTGGGAATATATACTGAGAGCCTAGTTTGTATGCTGAATGTTCTCAGACCTGAACTAGGAAACAGTTGAGGAATGTCCATTGAGATTTGGCTCTTTTAGAGTGATTTCGTGGTTGTTTCATGTTGTGATTGGTCCCTTCAGTCGACCAGTGTATGAAGTTGTTGAACATGCTTTTCATCAAGGACATATAGCTTGCCATTTACAGACCTAATGTGGTAGCAGCCATACAGGACAGGGTGTTACTGCCAGTAGGCTGTGGGTAGTGGTCACAGAATTAACCATTTCAGAAGTCAAGTTGGGAGGACTAAAACAGATGTTTCATTGGTGATTGTTCTTTTTACTTGGAAAAATGTAATTTGTAAATGAAATAATTTTTCCTGCTCCTAAACAATGATTTATGGGCATTTTTTCAACATTATACTAAAAAGGCTTTAATGTATACTACCCAGCTGTTTTTATCTTCAAGTCATCTATACTTCCTCTTACCTTTCTTTCAAAGCATTTTTTAAATCCTTTCTTCTCAGATCCTAAGCCTTCAGAATAAAATCAAGGACTTATCATTATTAGATCTGATATGAAAATTACAATTGTCATATTTTGCTTTTCACATTTATCAAGTCTCAATAAACAGAATCAATTTCTAGAAAATACAATTTTCTTAAGTATTTTCATAAATAAAAATGTGAGGAGGAAATCAGAATTATTTGGAAAGTCAGTCAAGAGATTTCTTTAGGATATTCCCAAATGAAATCTTTGCCATATCAAAATTTTGGCATGCAGGCTTTCAATTTCCAAGTAGCTTTAGCAGTAACAAAAGAAACTAACAAAAAATGGAACAGAACATCCCTTCTGAGGTATTCCTAACCCCATTATACGCATTTTGCAAGCACTATCCTTTTTTCCTCCTCAGTTGCTGAAAATACTTCCAGCAACCTCTCCCCCAGTGTAATATTCCTTGGGGGGCGGCAATACCTTGAAAGGGAGTCTATTCATGTCTCTTATTACTTTTTTTTCTTTTCTCAGTTTGGACTAATACATCTACTCCCTCTCACCCAACCAACAATGTATTTTCTGATTTAACATTGAGACAACAGGAGAGAAAACGGCAGCAGATTTAAATATGTTAGCAGCAGAAAGAATGCTAACAGCTCACTATTTTGGGAAAAAATAGAAGCCAGTGTCTTCGGGCTCAGACATCTGTTTCATACAATTTGCCAAGAAATGCCATAGCTGTGAGCTCTAGTATCATTAATTAACATAATATAGCCAGTATTGAAGTGATTTAAAAGATTAAAGAAAATGCATGTTGTATGTATATTTTATGTTCTTTCTCATACACTGCTAAGTTTTCATTATTCTTCTTCACAATTGCCACTACTAACTTATTTAATCATTTGTTTGTTTTGCTCAGAACTGATGGTGCTATAATGATGCTATGCTGTGCATCTTCTTAATCTATAACAAACTACTGAAAGGCTATTAGTGCTGTCAGGCACACTTACCAGCCACTGATGCAAACTTTTGTTCTACAGCATACTTGTTTGTTATTCAGTCAGCTTTATCCAAGACCATGAGGCCCTCCAGCCAACAATGAATCAGTAACTAACGCAACACAACTGTTGTACCAACTGTGCAAGTTAAGCAAGGAAGTGATTGCTTTTGAATGTATTTTAGTTCCTTCTACTCTTTACTCTGCCTACAGTACAGGCTTTACAATTTAGGATGGTCCTAGAGTAGCTGCTGTGTGCAGCTCAGCCACTGAACAGGAAGAAGGAGCAGAGTCAAAAATGAACATACAATATTTATTACATCTATGGGTTGTCTTTTATTCTTAGAGTGCCTTGTTTTCCTGCTCTTCTCATTCCTGGAGTAGTGCCTCAGATGCAAAACAAGAAAGCTACAGTTGAGATACACTAGACTCAACTTTGCATATCAAGGCTTACTCTTGCCACATTGCATTCCATGTCTTAGTCTTCCACCCCCCGTGTGTGGGTGTATGTATAACCTGCTTAGTTCAGTCAGTTCATATATCTATTATATGTTGCCCCCCATAATCCTGCCTGCTTCATGGGTTAGTTGGATTTTAAGGGTTAGTTAGAAATTCAATGTTAACTAGCTTCGATTCTTTTTATTTTCCTAAGCACGTTGCTGGTGCATAAAGGCCATAATGAAGAAATCAAACTGAATCTGCACTGAGGCCTTGAAGAGTCGACTAGGCCTATGTTATTAAAAATAATGTAAAAAATGTTTTATTTCTTTTTTTAATCTTGTATTTTATGGCCTATTTTTTTTAATTCTAATGTGAAAAAAATTATCTAATCACAACAGTTATTTTCAGCAGGTAGCAGATACTGCAGCAACAGTGAAACTCTAGGTGATAATTTTACTGGACAGTTTTTTTCCTTGCAGTAACCTGTCATTGTGTGTTAGTTATTTACGATTTTTCAAATATAGCTAGGTCCTTATATTACTGTTTTATCCTACATAGGATATAGGAAATTACAAATATTGTAACATGGCTTAAAATCAGATCAAAAGGAGGTATATACGTATATTTTTTAAGGGGATTTCAAAATGTGTGTGATCTGTCATACCTATCTGAGAAGTTACACCATATAAAAATGTTAAACATCAGCATTAGAAAAGCACCCTGCTTACTTGAGAACATATTTTTATTTTCATAAAACCTAGACCGTGAATTTTAAGCTGATTATGCAGGTTTGAGAGTCTAACTTCCTGTGTAGACATACTGAAGGTTACAGTTTTGTGTTACAGCTGAGCTAATATAAAATCATGCTGTTATCAAAATGGTGATTGAGTTCAGCTGGCTGCTGCTTGATCAAGTGTAAGGAAAACAGACAGAAGTGTACAGTGCGAGCTGGGCTGGAGCAGAACATCCTTCCTTGACCATGGTGAGCTTTAGGTTAGTTGAGCTGTAACTTCGAACTTTCTTCTTGTTCTGACACGGAGGTGCTCTTTTCATTTTACTTTTGTTATTAAAGAAATCTTCCTGTGTGGCACAGGAAAAACAAAAATTCTGTGGATGGAATTACAGTTTATAGCTGATGTTATGCCTCTATTGGTAAGAATAACAATTTTTCCTCAGGTGGTTAAGACCTACTATTACTTATAACTTGTTGCTAACAGAACTAAAGAATTTGTACCAAGTACTGGCAGATGTGGTAATAAGGGTTCTTGTAACCACCGAAATGAGAGAGAAAGAATGATCCAAAGATGAGGAGTTTGGAAGATCCTTACTCAGTGTTGGCTATACAGACCATATACAGATCTATATGGCTATATAGGCCATGCTACAGATTTTTTGTGTTGTTCTAGACAAATATGCTGTATTTTTCTGTCTTTCTGTATTACTGATGGATTTGTAAAACATCATGTAATGGGACCTTCAGCAGGTGAGATGATAATAATCAAATGAAATAGAAAGTTGTCTAGATTGTTTTTCTGAATTGTTAGAAAGATAACCTAACCATTATATATTTAAATATGTGTCTATATAAGGCATGTGTGTATATCCTTGTCCTTGACTACAAATAGTGATGATGTGTGAAACGTATTTGAAAAAGAAACCATAGGCTATGATAGCTGTATTAATAGATTTGAAAGAAAGAAATAAAATAGGGAGACAGTTTCTCTCCCCCCCCCCCCCCCCCCCCCCCCCCCCCCCCCCCCCCCCCCGAAAAGAATTGAAAGCTGTAGTTCACTTTGTTTATAACGGCTCTGGTGGAAATATCAACCAGGCTACTTTCTTGATGTCTTCGTGGTTGGGCTATAAATCATTAGATGGAATTTTCCATTCTCACTAATATAATTAAGTTGCATTTGAGCATCTTATTACATGAAGACATGCAACTGAGTGGGATTCGTCAAGAGTCTTTGCAGTTAGCTCACATAAAGAAATTCTTTCTCTTTTGGCCCATCATCAGGCCTGAGTATAGTGTCAGACATCTGATTAACACAGAAAATCATAGGCTTGCTGAATCATTTGATATTTCTTGGAGAATAAAGGGGCTATAAAATAGAACATGAATAATTCATATACAGGACTATCCAAAGTCATTTTCTGATGATGTGATTTCTCCCCCCTTTCAGAACTGAACTTTTCTTTTAAAAGCCAGTGTGATAAAAGTGCATTTCTGTAGTGCAGAGACGTCTTCCTTTTCAAATGTTTATCTTATAAAGTAGAAGTGTCACAAATGTTGAAAATAGGAAGAAGAGAGACAAAAATAAATTGGAATTTCTTTACCACAGAGAACTGTAGGGTGTGAAAATAAACTGACTTGTTATTTCAGGAGATTTAGTCATGACAGCAGAAAACTATACTTTCAGTGTAGGGTACAACTAATTTTTAAGAGCATCACCCTGTCACAAAATGTAAACTGAGAACTTGGCGCGGTATTTTCCTTCTGCGGAGTGCTTGGGAGGAGATGAAAAATAGAATCCTCCCCAGTCTGCTTCATTGCCACAGCTACATTTAATGGGCTGTGCTGAGGTGCTAAGAAATACAATCTGGAAAATGTTGCTCTAGTGGTTTAACATGTTAAAGTCCCGAGTGTTTTTTCTGCTGACTATCTCATCTCCAGGTTACCATCTCCATTTCAGTGTTAGCAGACAAAAAGGCTTAAGCAGATTAAGTCTGTTACTATCCTTACCCTTCCTATTTTCCAGGCTCTTCCTGATTTTTGAGTCTGTATAGCCTCATTCCAACCCTTTTTTCTGTTATCATGTGAAGTGCTTATGCACAATAGAGGCTTGAGCCTCCTGAAACAAAGGTTCCTGGCAAGCAACAGAAATTGTTATCTCTGGAGAAAAATAATGATCTTGTTTTGTGATATCAAGTGCGATGGAATAGGCTTTTGTGATGAATTAGCTGAGCAATCTGGGAATACCAGAGGGTGATGAAGTGAATCTGCTGCTTTGCTTCTGTTTAAGAGGTCTGTAGGCAGAAAAAGGTGCCATCTTGACTGTTGGAATATTGCAACATCTGGTGAGGATTACAGATGAAAAACTGGTACCTGGATAAAAGCAATAGAAGGAGAATAGGTAAAATGGGGAGAAGGCGATACAGGGACAGGTTGTGAGGAAGATGAAGTGTAAAGGCCCTGTGAATGGGTTACACTCATGCACCTGCAATGTGTTTGCTTGTATGTGCTGAAGCCAGTTTGATAGCTGCTTGTGTTCATTGAAGACAGGATTTGAGTCCTTCATTTTTGTCATCCTTTATAAAATAATCTTCTCTTACTGAGTGTTTTTCTGCACACAAATATTATACTACTTTGCTGCGTAGATTCTAAATGTACTCATTACATTCCCATGGTATTGTTGTAGTTATCTTAGTATAAATACACTTTTTGCAGTACAGATTATTTCCACGTGGAAAGGGAAAAAAAAACCCACTGTGGTCGGTCAAAGGCACCATTAAAGCAATACAATAGTATCTGCATTGGGTCTGTGCTATTTTGTGCCTGTCTCATTTGGGGATGTAATGCCTTAACCTAACAGTTACACTGAAAATGGTGACTAACTCATGGAATCCAATTTAAAAAATCAACAACAGTATAGCACTTGAGTGAGTGATATAGCGACTTGGAAGGGGCTTGAGTCAAAGACATTGCACTGGCAGTGCCTGCAGCGCTTCCTACTAAAGTGATGGTATAAAAAGCATGTGAGAGAACATCACAGCACACTGTAAACCGTAATTAGAAACAGGTGTATAAGTAAATGGTTAGGTTGACTTGTGGCTCATTTGTTTCTAGTAGTAACAAAAGACTTCTCTAGTAATTATCCTGAAGCTGGATTCTCATATAAAACTTGGGAGCTTTATATATATGTATATATTTCATCTTGCATTGTTAGTCAGAAGCCTCTGGAAAGAGTCAGGAACCATAAAACAACTTCTGCTGTGATCAGAGGAATTTTTAACCCTTTGGGGAAAACAGCACAAAACAGAAAGGCAAGTCCTGATTTTGTGGGTGGGTGGTGGTGGGAGATGGAAAAGGAGAGCAGAAGGTACTCAAGTTTTTGTTGTTTGTTTTGTTCATTTTTTCATTGGGTCTATTGATAAAAAGCTCAAAGGCTGCTTGGCAGTGACCTCAGTCCTGTTCATATGACCAGGGGAATGCAGGCGGGAAGCTAAAGCTTGCGTTTAGTCAGTGATCTGTGAATAACCCTCAGTCCCTTAATGACGTGAGAGGAGCCTCCAAAGGGAGACAGTGAGTCAGAGAGAAGGAGGCACAGAGATTGCTTGAACAACCATTAGCACGTCATTGGTAATCCCAGCGACACCTTTCACATCCCTGGCATTTGTCTCAATGCACTCTACTGAAGGCTGGTACTATGTTTTATTTAAGGCTTTCTCACTGCCTTCTGGAGATGTGTGTGTTACTGTAGCCTGACTGATTGGTTGTCTGTTATGTTTACTAACACTCTGAGATCCTGCAAGAGAGAGGAATCTGTGGAATTTCTGCCACGGCTGAATACCCCTGGAATGAATCTGCATTTTATATTAGACACAAGTGAAAAGGTATCCAAATAAACATGCAAATGAAAGCAAATCTTTCATAGAACATTTAAGTTGCCACACCACAGAACAAAAAGTTACCTTAATGTAGTATTACCCAGCTATGCTTCTGCCTGCTTGTCATCTAGTAAGAATCTTGTGATAATATGTATGTGTATACTGATGAGGAATGCTAATCTTGTCTGTTTTGCATCTCTGCTGAGCATTTGTGTTCATCTAAATAGCTGCTTAGAAGCTGGACAAAGGAAAGATCAAGCCAAAAGCTTTTCAGAGGAATAAAGGCAGAGACCCTTTTGGGATAATGCTTCTTCCTCATTCAGAAGAAATATATTATTGGGGGGGGGGGGGGGGGGGGGGGGGGGGGGGGAGTGACAACACAGCAACAGAAGTTGCCACAGTGAGCAGAGTTAAGGTGGCTATTTCAAGGGGCCAAGTTTATGATGTGGTTCTGTAGCCGTTAAAGTTGATCAGAATTGCGGCTCCTACAGTCCTTTCCTCTCCCCAACCTTCTGTCCCTCACCAATGCTTCCAACTGCTTGGTTCAGCTTTCCATTTAGTCACCACTTCAATGGTTGACCCTGAGCAAGTACCCTCCTTAATGACTCAGTTTCTTCTTTTGTCAAATGCCATGCTAGTAATCATGGTAATAGCATGCCTAGTATTCACCTGGATCTTAAAATACTAAAGCTGTTTTCACCTCTTAGCTTTTTGCAGAAAGTTTCAGACTTCCATCTGCAATTTTTAGTTTTCTTTTGGGGAAAAAAAAAAAAAATGAATACCCACAGCAGTTCAGCCAAATACTTTAGTTGTGGCCACTTCTAATTTTTATGTGAGTCTTCTGCTGTAGTGCCTCCAAGGAGGTAAGTTTGCTGCCCTTAGCTAAGTTTTCCTTGGACTACAGTTCCCATGATCCGTGGCAGGTGAACATTCTCCTCATACACTGGTCTTCTAATGTTTAAGAGTGGCTGTGTTGCATAAGAGGAGAGAACATCTGAGCTGGGAAGCATAAGGCACTATAGTAGCATTAGCAAATAAAATATTCAAATTTATGCAACAAAAATCTGAGTTTTTAGTAGGAAGATATTCCATTTTCCAGTCACTCTGCGTTCTCCAAAGAAGATAAATATAACCGTGATACTTTCTCTAAAAGAAACAACCGAGCATTTCCTCCCCAAAGGGAGTGAATGCCAGAATTTCTGCTAATAAAAGCTGCAGAAGTTTGGAGAAAGTATGGAAGTCTTCATAAGGAATAACATTAAGCAGGTCTGCTCTTTCCCTAAGGGACTATTCTGACAGTTGGATATCAACTAATGTGTTTCCCTTCTACAGCTTCAGTACTCAGATATTGGCTGAGGAGAGGATGATGTAGGAACAACCATAGCAGCTATACACTACCCAAGGATTCCTCTGTGCTGAACAACAGAAAAGCTTTAGTAATAACACTGGTAGTACAAAACTAGAGAAAGTACCTTGTTTGTTATATTAAGGAAGCACCTCTTCCTGTAAGTTTTTATCACTCTTGCATGACACACATTTTTCCTCTTACAGTTGAAATAGATTCTAAAAATCTTTTTTTTCTTTCCCTTTTTATCATGAGTCAAAATTGCTAATTTAATGTGTATGAAGAACTTGGATTATCCAGCGTGTGCTAAACATAGCTACTGAACATTTGCCACATGTCAGAACTTTGCAAATGTTGTTTGTGGAATTATTTATATTGACTACATTGGAAACATGGGTGATTAGCAATGATTACCACAGTAGCTTGCGAAGACTTACAGATGGAACTCCCACTATCCTTTATGGACAGAACTTCTTGATATGTATAAGCTTAAGCTTGGCATTCAGTGCGTCTTTTAAAGGATGGCAACCGAGAAATGCAAAAGTGGGCATAGTGTGGAGTTCAGAACAGCAGGTATAAAGAAGAAATGAGAATGACTGCAAATTTGTTGTCAGTTGGTACCCATAGGCTTCCATTAATTTCCAATGACTGACTTCTGAGTAAGAGTATGGCACCTCTGTTTCTTGCAAAGTGGAGCGGTGATTATGGTTCTCTTCCCGAGCTAGGGGAATTAGTTAATGTTGACATCGACTGTTGAAAAAACTCAAGGATTATGTATGTTCTTATAGTAGTCTGGTACACAGTATTCTACAACGTTCTGTAATAACTTTAGGGAAAGGGCCACTATCCAATGCAATCAGCATTTCTGGTCATTTGCTATGATTGTTTCTAAGCAGTGGAAATGTTCTGGGATGTACGAGAACTTTGTGGTGCCAAGAGAAAGTGCAAAATGCTGTAAACAGAAAATTGCCTGTTTTGCAATGTGGTAACACTGGCTAAAACTGAACAAACATTTTTTTGCCTAAAAATTAACAAAGTGTCATTATTTACTATTCACATTGCAATAATTCCTTTGTTTGGAGAAACTACTTTTAATGTTTAAGACAGGTCTTGATCCTTTGATGCAGAAATACAGTTCAAACAAATGTCCATGTTAACTAAATCCTGCTTCTATCCTATTGAGGATAATGCAACCGAATATCAATTGCACTTAATTAATTAGTTTAACTTTACAGCATTTTGCAAATAATCCCCATGAGTTTTGTTGCTGCCTACTTGCTTGTCTGTACTTATTATTATGCTCACTGAAAGCATAAACATAATTAAAATGCCTTCCTAGACTTTTTTGCCTCCTACGTCGGAATGTGTGCTTTGTTTTCATGCCACTTAATAAGACAATCTGTATTAAGATTCAGGCTCAGATCTTCAGAAAATACATTGGTTTTATCAGGTCTGGTATCCTGTAGGCCTGTACTTGGACCCCTACACATGGACGCTAATTAGTTGAGCTCTAAGGAGAAGCAGGGAAGAAGATTAAAATAAGGACCTGAATGGATATTTTTTCTTTTATTGCAGATAGTCATGGTATTTTTGAAGTCACATTATATTTTTGTTTGCTTTCTTGGTAATTTCTGATACCTAGAAGCTTGACACCTAAAAATCCCAATGAAACAAAAACTTTATTAGAGACTCTCTGGTTGGAAACAAGTTTTTGGTGAGTAATATGATAACACAACTAATTGGTGTTTTTAAAATCTAGCTGTCTAATGTTCAGCTGAACACTATTGCTGACTCTTCAGGGTTGGAGAGATACTGGTATAACCCCAGTCTTGTTCTCAGAAAACATTTAGATATGTTAAAGTTATTAGGTATAGAGTGTTACAAGTTTAGGTATACTTCTCTTTTGCTTGCCAAGAGAAGTTGTTCTTCTAAGGAGTCATTCCTGCCTAGAATATACTGTGTGTCACATCATAAGCTGCCAGTAAGACAGCTTCAGAGGAATGGCTACAGAAGGAAGAAGTTCCTCCCTGCCTCCACCAAAAACCAAAAGATACCACTTAGCAGGTATACATAAATGTCTAATTCTCTGAAAATTTCAGTCCGGAGCTTGAATTTTGACCCTCCAGAAATATTCTGGGTACTCCTCGTGTACTGTGGGGATACAAAAAAGGTATTCTAGACTTGAGTGAGAGCGAGACCATCTTTTGATCATAGTGTTCATGTGGCAGTCAATCAGGCAAGTAGCAATTGCCACTCCATCAATCATAGGGAGTTCGTTAAGCTGCTTATAAACAGCACAACTTTGCACCAAGTAAATCCATGTAATACAGAAATGTTGTAGCCCATATGCATTTGCAGACTTTTCTAAGAGGATCTCAAGTCTAACTCGCACTGAGAGTTTTATGAACTTTTTCATATTTGCAGCTATACCCCGTGAACCATGAGCATCTTTTAAATCCGCAAGAATAGGAGTGCTTAACTCTTTGAATTGAAGGAATACCCTAGACCTCAATGCATTAAGCCCTAATTCAACCCACTAGAGACAAGTTAGCGATTAAGGCAATTGACTGACCATGAAAAGAAATTGCTATGTATAACTTGGCCAAATAAAAAGTATGGAGCAAAAAGGTTATGATATTTGTTAACATGCACTTGAAAAGGGCAAATAACAAGATAGGGGAATTTTTATTTTAGAATGGTTGGATGAAATTAAGCAACGAAAATCAGCTTGAATCATGAAATACTCTTTGCAGTGAGATCAAATACTACACAATTGAAGAGGCTCACAAGAAAAGCAAGAGAAAACTGAAAATTTGCATCATGTGAAAATCATTCTATGATACATTTGGAATGTATCTGCACTGTACTAGGAATGGATAGATGGCATAGTAACACTAGGAATTCCTAACCATGGTTGCATTTAGCCACTGATACAGAATGTATAGAACACAAGTAATCAAAAGACTGTCTTTCCACAGTAGAATATAGTTGCTCTGAGAAATCTACCTCTATATAATAAAACGTAATTTTATTCACTTTCTTGTAAGATCTGTTGGTCATTCAGAATTATCAAGATTTCATTATTGTACTAGAAAAAATACCTTCGCCTACGTAAACATGGCTGGTTGTGGGGTTTTTTTAGTCTTAGTGCTGTATACTTTTTCAAACTAGATGAATTGCAAAGACATAGATGTATATGTAAATGTAGCACATAATACAGTTTAAAAAAACCAGAGCATCACAGTGACTCTAAAATGCATTGTAACTCTTGCAAAAAAGATGTTATCTTTACTTTGCAGAAGGGTTTTATCGTGCTCATAAATATATATAGCTGTATGTCGAAAGCAGCTAGCACAGGATCGCTTAGCTGAGTGGGAGGTGATGCAGGACTGTGCTATTAGTGAGCAGGAGGTGGGAGGTGACTGGGGCTGATGGGCAGGTGGGATACAGTATTTATATACATATGTTTACAGGTATTTTTAGATGAGATATAAATATGCAAATGTTAATTCAATGAGATAGCTTGCCTCAAGGGTACATAGAATGATGTAATAACTCAGAGTGAGGCAGCATAGTAGAGTGGACTGAGCATGGCAACTGTGAGACAAGACGACACATTTTTTAATCCTGATTTCTACACAGTAGTACCTTCTCAGTATTTGCTCTTCCCATGTATTCTATAATAGCTTTGGCTGGACATACATGCTCACATTGGGGGTATATAGTATATTTCATATATACTTGTAGCTTAATGTGGCATGGTTAAGAAAAAAATGATGATATCTTGTAGTGGCTAGTGATGTAGGGAGGTGGGCAGTAGCAGTGGAGGAAAAAAACCTCTGTATAAGGATTTTATGCAATTTGCCTTATCTTAGCATTTTTCCTATTCTCTTTGTCAAGTTGATGTTCCACTTATTAATTTCTGTTATTGGGTACACTCATACAGTCTTCAGATATTCTCTCTCCTGTTGTTTCTCACTTACTGCTTGTTAATGAAACTAGATCTATGAATCTTTTCATCATAAGATTTTTTTATTTTCTTTTTAGGATATGCACATATTTTTCTCCAAGCTGACCTGCCCAAGTATTGTCAATATCTCTCCGAATTATCTGGCTGTCTGTTCGATAGGCCAGATGACGTGTTTCCTATTACTGACAATGAACAGTAATTTAAACAGCTAGTTTCCCATCCCTGTCTAGCCTCCCTAATGCCTATTCCCCTCTTCTCTGCTTCTGTCCCTGCTGTTGGATCCTCTCATAGACTCTGTATATCTAGGCTGGACATGCCTAACTGGTTCTTGAGCATCCACCTAATATCCCTGACACTGCTTTCTTGCCTGTTCCTATTTCAGCTGTTCAAGAACAGTTCTAATGTAATCTAGCTGGTGAACTGATCAGTCTCGCTAACTTTCCCTACTCTTCGCTTTCCGATTGATAACCAAAGACCAGGATGAATGTATAGGTATCTGCAGTTTTCCTGATATTAGTAATGGTAATTGATAATTTGTCTGGAATTTTTGGGAGGGCTCATCCTGCTCTGGGTTTGACTGGAAATACAGATGCCCCTGGTAGGACTTAGGCATGATATAGACACATCCTGTGAGAGAGATGCAGCAAAACTGAACTAGATCAAAGGACACAGAACTATTACTGGTATGAGGATAAACTGTGTGCACCTGTGACAGGCTGTAGAGAAGGCCAGGAAGCTGTGCACTGTAATTCTTAATGCCTGCCAAATTGAGATACATGGTGGATTCTGAGGATACGGTAAATTAAATGGAAAAATGATCAGTCATTTAGGCTCAGTTTAGGCTGCTGAACTAGGGTAGAAGTCCAGTTGATATGTATCTATTGCTATCATATACATAGTATTCGGTAACTGTTGCCTTATCATAGGAACACCTTGGTATCACTCTTGGATTTTATCTCTTAAAAAGCTCCAGAGAAGGAGAAAAATGCTGTTATCCTCTTGTACAGATAGATTCAGGTAGTGCCCTGGATAGACTGAGTTTCTTGCCAAGGCTATATGGCAGCCCACAAATCTAGCTGAGCTTTCCCAAGTAGCATCTATCATGTCCAGACAAACGTTCGGTTTGACAAATTTTCATTGACCTATTTACTTTGTTTCTTACCAGTAATCAGGACAGCATACTTGGGGTCTGTACTGACTGCTAGATCAGAAAATAGAGTCTCTAGGTGTTCTAGCAGCTCAGCTTCAACACTCAGGAAGCCCATAAGTCTTTCTCAAAAGTTAACTTCCAAATGAGCTCTAGCAATGTGCCTAACTCTGAAGGTGCAAAGGCTAAAAAAAATTATATGAAACAAGTACACTTTGCTTCTTCCTGATACTTGCATCATCCTTACAAGGGACCTGTCTTACTAAAGGCTTCTTAATCAAAGAAACTAGCTGTCCAACATCAGGCTGTGCCCCAAATGTTTCCAATCCCATGGTGAAGCAGGTTTTGTAGTCCCTGTATAATTGCATCACTCAGGCCTAAACCCAGACTCTACACCTGTAGAACATGAGGGAAGAGAAGTGCACTGGAGATACAGAGTGCATCCCATGAAGGCTACTGCAGATTTTGACTCCTAGTCAATATTCAGAATAGGAATGTATATAACTAATTATTTCAGATTTATCGTGTGCCTTTTGCCATGTATATATTGCAAAAACAATTCTGAATGTATTCAAAACCCCTTTCCATCTTCCCCCGACCAATTCCTATTACAATCTAGTTCCTTTGGCTTGAAATAATGATTGACATTGTGTTGTGTCTCCTATGTCATCTTAGATGGAGATTCTTTTAAAAATAAATGTGGCAATTAAATCCCCAGGCTGCTTCAGTTTGTGCACAGCTTGTTTTTAAGTAACTGATAAAGAATATGCAAAGTTTTCAATGAAGCTGCCAGTCCCTCTTAAGTGTCCTCCGTGCAATGCATATCTTTCTTCCTTTATTTGCATTGTCTTTGTCACAGAGAGATAGTTTACTTGTGCCAATAGAATGGGATTTTTTTCATGTGTTCTATGACAGTTGGGGTTTTCAGATAACTTGTTGGTATTTGTGCTTAGGAAAGAAATGTTTTTCAGCTCATCTCTGACACCCTATAATTGCTAAGAGTATAAGTGCAAGAGCTAAGACTTCATGCTTCCTTGGCATGATATTATCTATCATTTGTATGGTACATCTTTACTAAGCAATACTAATTTGTGATGAGAAAGAGGAGGAGGTGGTACCAGCTTGACCTGAAGTGGCAGCTGCAAACCAGCAGTAGTAATAGGTGTTTTTAGGCATGTTTACTGAGGAACTGGTTGTGATCAGTGCTATGCTAGGGAAGTAGTCCATGGAGACTGTGATTTTCCCAGGGCATGAGACCTGCTGGAAAATAGTTGAAGCCCAAGTATTAATAAAAGCAATCCTAACTTTGCCTTAACTTGTACATGGGTCACCTGTTCCCTCTACTTCACAGTTCCAGAGGCCAGGCAATACCTTCTCCCCACTACGTTCAATATGGTGGATGTGTCCTGCTCAAGTTACACGTGTAAGTGTTTGCGTACTGAATCCCACATGGCTGTTACCCCTACAGCTGCATTTCAGCCTTCCCTAATCATCTCTTCCTGTGACCCTGTCTCCCCTTGTACTTTTGCGCCAGGAACTATGGGAGGACTGAGGATGCAAATCTGGGCAACCAGCTGTTATCAGCTGTTTTATATTGCTAGAACATCAGAAAAAGTTCTGAAAAGCACTAGGCTGTAGCCCAGCAATGAGGCCTGTTTTAGCAAATGATTGGGCACAAGTGAAATAAATGTCCCCTTGCAAGTCAGTTTGTGAGGAAACAGGTGGTACATGGTTATTACAATGCACAGAGAACAACTCTTGGAATGCAACTGGAAATAATTCAAAAGACAACAGTGAGTCCATTGTAAATAAAAAACAGGGTATGATGTAACTGGCTTGTGGTAAGCAAGGGTAACCAGTGGGCAGCCAAGGACATAATGTTTTGTTCTTGTGTACAGTCACTGAGTAATGATGAGGAAGCAAACAGCAGCAGCTTAGGTGAAAGATTCCATGTCACTACTGTGCTGCTCTCCAACAAGCCTTCTGCCCCTGGCCTATAAGGGGGAGCATCCAATTGTGTTTGCTGGAAGAGATCAATGAGCCTCCTCATATATATTGGGCAAGGTCAGTGACAGTCCAACTAACAGGACACAATAGATCTGAACACAAGTGTTTTCCTGCCATTAACAGATGACACCTCCTCCTTCTCAGACATACGAAAAAAAGTGTAGGCATAAGCCTGAAATGACAGAAATAAGCATTGGTCTTCCTGATATTTTTAGATATTATCAGCTGACAGGGCAGATTGTGAAGGACTGAAAAATGACGAACATAACTCCATGACTCTTCCTCCCAGCCTCCCCCCCCCCCCAAAAAATAAAGGGGGGGGTAGGGGGAGAGAGAGAAGAAAGAAGGCTCTGCTGGCAGCCTCAGGATAGTTCGTTTAAAAAGCAGGTGTGGGGGAAAATATGAGAAACAATCTTGTGGGATTCAGTGAGGAAACACTTCAAAAATATAATTTGATTAGGACACAGCCTGTATGATTCAACGAGGGGGAGGAGGTATTGCCTGGAATATGCATCTGACAAACTTTCACATCAAGAATTACTAAATTACTGTCATGCAGCCATGAGGTAGGGGCCAAAACAGCTTGTGGAATAGACAACTTTTTTTTACAAATTCATGAACTGCAACTTTTTGAGTTGTTGGCATCTGTGACGGGAATCAGTACCATGAGTTGCTTTTGCTTCTGGTTCCATTGATGTATTCCACCTTATTTTTATCACAGTATCGTGTGCTGCATACCTTTCCTAAGCTCTCTGTTGGACTGGAGAGCAGGTAAGAAAAACGAATCCTTCACTACAATGGGCAAGGGAATGTCAGATTTAATATGAAGATGATTCAGGCTTTGTGCCTGATCCGGTAGGCTTTGGCATCATTACAGAACATCACTCATTCACTGACAACTGTTTATTATTTGTTATTTTATTATCTGTATTGTAGCAGTGCCTACAAATGCATTGCTATGAACATGTAGTAATGGTCAATACCTGACCAATAGAAATTATGTAGGTGGAATCAGAAAAGATAGAGAGTAAAAGAAAGACAAAATTATTTACAGAAAGGCAATCAAAATAGAGAAGTATTTAAGCATTTAAAGACTGCAGCCCCTAACCTTTAGGTATAAATGGAATGCAGAATGCTGTATTTTGCATCATAGCACAAGAAGGAGATTAAGCAGAATCACAGTGTGGGACCTGCTCCAACTAGTAAAGGCAATATGAAGGACAGAGTAGGTTCTGAAATCTCCTTCCTCTTAGTGGCATTTCTGTCAGGGCTTCAAGGAGGATTATGCAGTGTAAAGTTGTACAAACAGTAAAATGCTAGCCATTTTCTTTCAAAGAACTGAGCTCTTGTCACAGCTTTTCCTTTTTTTAACTGATGATCCTTGATTTATAAGTCTGTTGTTTGGCACACTCATTCAGGTAGAAAGTTGTCTGGATGTAATTTTTACTTCAGATTTAGATGTCCAGCTTCTGGAAAGCAGGCAGCCAGAACTTGGCTGTTGTCCGTTTTGAACAATAGCACTCTCCCACATTGTGCTAATGACCTATAATTGAAGATCTGTTTTGTTGTGAGGGAAAATCAGAGAGAATAAGTGTTCAAAAAGGAGCCTGTCTGCTTAGTGCAGTGCTAAGAACATTCACTTGGAGGAAAGAGACTGGGTGTCATATCTGCTTTCAGGATGAATTCTCTACTAGCATTAAGCAGAGAATTTGTGTAAAATACAAGAAAAGTCCTGGGAGCAACAAATAGAAAACCTGGGTATGCGCACTGTATGTTAGTACCATGGTATCTCTTAAGTCATTAGGTTTTGATTATTACTGTTTCGATTTTACACAAAGCAAAAGTGAAGAACCATCCCCAACTAGCAGCCCCTGGCTTTTCAGAGGCCTAGGGTACAGGAATGTCTTGTTTCTGAATACAGATTGGATTTTGGCAGGAGGTGCACATATGACTCCTCAAAATGGGTAGTTCAGGGTTTGTTATATAATTTTATGTAACTGCTAAAAAATAGTTTCACTCCAAGCAGTTTCTTCTATTTCCAGCCCTTTCCCAGTAAAATACAGAAGAATACTGAGTAATTGCACTTATCATAAGTAATTTTGATTGGCGAGAAGCAGGTAGGTGTAGGAATGCATCTGGAAAGGTAAAGAGAATATTTTCTTTTCAAAGCTTGCTGTCACCAGAGGACAATTCCAGAGAGGGACAATAAATAGTGTATTCTTCATAAGCATGTTGTTACTATAATATTCTGATTCAGAAATAATCAGTTGTCTTAGCACTGGTTTATCGCATTTAAAAAAAAAGCAAGTTATCAATATCTATTGGCAAGATGGTGGTTTTCTGTCCTTAAGATATTTAGGAAACCTGGGGCTTATTGCAGAGCTAAATGAAGCATTAGAAAAGATACTTATTTGCACCAGGTCAGTTTTAAGATATTAGCACTGAATGGAACTGTGTATGAAAGTAGAAAATTTCTGTTGCAGGTGTGTACAACTTGTTTGGCATCAGTACGATATTCTGTTTTGAGGTCTATTCTATATAATAAGTTTTTGTTTATTAGAGGTCAAATAGTTATTTAGTTAAAGTACACTAGTTTGAACATTTTCCTTGAAAGTACCATCCCAGAGACGATTGGACAGAACTATTAATCTTTGATTTATATTTGTATTTTCAGGCCCCAATTCAGCAATCCATGCTTAAAGTTAATCATATTTCATTCCTTCACTGAAAGTCCATTGTAACGTACTGAAACACATGGGACACTTTAACTACGGGTAGAGCTGAACTGAGCTAGAAAAAATTGACTAAAATACTGATAATATTCTGTCTTATACTAGGTCTTGTCACTTAAAATCAACTGGATATATGATTGCTGGATATGCTCTTTTGCCTTAGAGTTTATGTGATTTCCAATGAAAATCATGAAAGGATAGCCATTAATTAGATCAAAACTTACCTAGTTTCATGCAAAAAGCTTCCCTAGTGTTATACAGAACAGTTAATTGTTAACCACACTTTTTTCACCACACTTATTTACATCAGAACTTTCTAGGAATGGTATAATGATCCCTAAACTAAGAATGTATAGGTATAAAGTCTTTAGAGTTTGAGAAGTCTCAGGGCTAGAAATTTAAATCAATTTTGCCTTGAAAAAAGGGTGATATGAACTTGGCGTTTTTCAGTTCAATGCTAGCCCAAAGTTTTGGCTCTATAAATACATTGTGAACTGTTGCCCTATTAATTTAGAGTTCATTAAAAAAAATAACAACCCTGTGAATGTATGAAGTATTTAAATGGTCCATGTAACTGGGGCTGGGCTTCTGAAAAGGGGTGTTTCACCTGCTGAGAGTTTCACTAATACACTTAGTGAAAAAGAAGGCTACCCCCTAGTAATAATTATTAAGGTCAGAATTATTAAAGTCAGACTCGAAAGGTCAGAATAACAAGTTTACAGGTATATTGAGAATTCAAAGTATGAAATGTGAGGACCACTGTATATCTTCTGATTTTGTTTCTGGAAGAACTTATATTAATGTTGTCAAAACAACAAACTGATCTTTTTGATGATCTGATGAAATTTGCTGATCTGTATATTTTCCTTCGTTTTTAAGTAATGAAAAAATAATGAGCATTCCAGAGAAACTGTTGAAACTGTTGAAATTTCAGTTCCCTGAGAAAACAAAGCCCTACAAAAAACAATGATTCCTTGTTAACAGACATGTTCATGGACTTTACATGGGGAAAAAAAATGATTGAATTGTTTTACAATACTACCTCTTTTACTGTGTTTGGCTTAGGAAAGTAACTGGTTATTTCTAACCTTTGTTTAAAAAAGGTTTCCTTTGTCAATTGTGTGAGGAAATACGTATCTTATTTTAAATCTTCTTGGAAATAAATGACAGTGACCAGCTTTATTAGTGGAAGCCTAAAATGCAGTTGTAAATATTACAGGCAAGTGCAGACTATTTTAGTTAAGGACAACTTGTAGCTTCTGCTCCTTCAGCAGCAATGGGGAAAAGAATAATTCTGAATAATTCACAAGCTTTGTACCAAAAAGCAGGAAAACTAGAATTGTTTAGTTGAAGACCAGAACTCATGAGCTCTGTCAGGGGAAGTAGAAACTCTAATAGAGAGTCACAATGGTGTTTCTTACGAGTAAGAAGTGATCCATTTCTCTCATTTTCTAATTATCTTCTATTTTCTGTAAGTGGGAATCCTCACATCTATATATAAACACCTAGAAGTTGTTGTATAATCTAAATAAGCTGTATAGAAACTGATGAGAAAATGACGTTTCCAGAATGTGGCTCATCCCACATATTTAAATCCCTATTGACAAGCTTCTGACAACTTTTTAAACTGAAAAGCTTCATATTTAATTTGTCCAACCATTCCTTCTTCTCAGTTTCATTCCCTATCAGTTTCAAATATAGTCTCAGGTTATTACGCAGTTGGCAGGAGATAGGACTTGCAGAGGCGCTATAGCAAACAGCATTTATGGGTCAGTGAACTTTCTCACTTTTACAGGCATACTGCGTTGGGAAACCAGTTTAGCTCATTTTCCTAACCACAGAGTACAACTCAAGTGTTTGGAGAGCAGTTTTTCAAAGTGAAATTGGCATGATTCACAGTTGCATCCAAGCCTCTTCTCTACTGCCACATCCACTTAAGCTTCAAAACAAGTTCTTAATGAGTTTAATCATATTTAAAATTTTAATCTTTTTCAACATTATTACTATTGCCTTTGGCAAAAATCAGTAGTACACTGAGCTCCACATGACTCAGACTCAAACCAGGTTTTGTGTATTCAATTCTTTGTGAATCACCACTTCTTTAGACAAGCCTTTAATTTTTCGGTGTTTTTGCACCTTTAATTACATTATTGTGCATGTGATTAAAGAGAATATCTAAGAAATGTTAGCGACTGTTGCAGACATATTCACCGTCTAGTCAGGATAGAATTGAAACATATCCTCTCTCTTCCTTTCTCTCTACAGGGTGACACAAAAGATGAGTGGGTTTCGGAGGTTCTTTCTTGAGGATATCTATCCTTGCTGGGTTGCATAATCAGCAGTGGAGATTGTGGCCTATTATATCTCAAATAATAGCTTTTTTTGATTCTCAAAGATATTCCCTTAGCTCAGCTTCATGCCTACAAATAATACGATACTCTTTGACTTTGAGATCATCACTGGTAGATCTGTGATAGTATATTTTATTCTCTGTTCCTTGCACATTCCTCACATATGCCTATGTGAAATTTGAAAGAGATTCTGCAAACTTTAGTCACGGGAAACAATACTGTATTATACAAGAATGCCTCTTTGAAATGCAAGTTCTCTATTCTGGAAAACAAGCCTGAAAAATAATCACTTTCCCTCAATCACCGTGGTTCTAGAATACCCTAAAGGTACACAGGGACTTAATATTTCATAGAAAACATCATTCTTCCCTTCCCACAATTTGCATCATCAGTTGGAAGTAGATCCTGAACTTGTACAAGTTGATTCTCTGTTTCTAACCTATAAATTATAAAGAAACCTTGAAAAAGAAAGTGCATAAACCATGCTGAGATTATATTTTGGTTTATATTTCTGAGATCGAGAAATCCCAGATTTCTCAGAAACAAAAAATGGCCTTTAGAAATGTGAATTAACTCCTGTCATCTCACTGATCTTTAGTGTGAAGTGGAATGATGGCAGCTTAAACAAGAATTAGTAACAATTAATAACAATTAATTCTTTCATGATTCAAATTGCCAGCTACTGTGCACATTCCCACGCTGCTTCTATTCCTTTTTGTATATCGTTATTGCATTGTTTTCTCAGCGGTTAGAAGCTCCAGTTAATTCTCTGATACAATCTACAGGGTAGGTATATATACACTGTGACACTGTGAAAATCACTCCTGAAGAGCACCAATGAGCTATATTTAGATTCACATCTTCCCTTTATAGTCACTTGCATCTTTAACGCTTAGCTGAATTTAAGCTAATGACTTATGCCACGTTTACTATGTTGCATTATGCAACATAACATATATGTGTGTGTTTGTGTGTGCACAGTTATATTTGTATTTATAAACACCAAACCGTGCTCATCTTTTTCTGAGAGTCACGGGGTGGAGGGAGAAACCCTCTGCCTGTATCATACATGTGAAATGACTGGCGAACAGCTTTCCTATTTGTCTTTGGTTCCCATATCCAGGGACCAAGTGTGCATATACAGCTGGGTTCGCCAGGGAGCGAGGGATGGAAAGGGAAATGACAATAATACTGAACTTAGGCTTGAACTCATACTCTGCATTCTGCAGCTAAGAGAGGAATCATCACCAGATTTTATTTCAGTCAGTGTCCCTCATTTACTCCATTGGTAACGATCAGTTTCTTACCAGTACTTTTTAATTTAAGTGTGCTACTGCACAATGTCTGACTTTTAAAACATTTACAAATTCTTTCAGTGAGCTGTTTTGGATGATTTTAAGTGAAAAAGTATTCAGAATACAATGACAATGTATTTTCTAAGTAAAAATTTTGACAGAACATACTTCATGTTTCCAGGAGCATGCACATGCATAAAAATAGAATCAAACTAAGAGGTATGCCTTGGACTTTGAGCAGGAGGGTAGGCCAGAAGAGCTGCTAAGGTCCCTTCTAACCTGAATGACTCTAAGATTCTGTGACTGCACATTTTTTGTATCGTTAACTTCAAGTATAGACTCAAATCTAGCAAGGGGTTTAGTATCTAGGTCCTGTGACGGTGGACTTGAAATTCCTCTTTTTGTTTATTCTTTTACTGAGTTACCACCCAACTATAGCCTCTCTCCCTTTCCCTTTCTTACATTCTTCTCCTCCTCTCCTGCTTGCTTCTTTTAGAAATGTGGCTACTTCTTTTAGATTATGACTCCATATAGTAATTCAAAAGTAGTATACTTTCCACATTGAAAATATTACCATTTGCCATGAAAGTGCACATTTAACAAAACTTCATGTCAAATATGTGCAAACCCTCAGGCTAGAAGATTTTGAGATGCAGAAGTCTTTGCCTCTATACAGCCAGTTTGATTTATATGGATAATGGTATTGGTGAACTGTAATTCCAGTTGCTTAATGGTTTTACTTTACTGGAATGCTTTTGTACTTTGATTGTATGCTAGACTGTTATGATAATTAAAATAATTCAGGAATGTAGGAGTAATGCATGATGGGAAAGCAGAGTATCCTGGCTTGACTGATATTGAGCATTAACTATGTAACAATATCCAGACTCAAGAGAAACTATATCCTTAGAGAACAAATATTAGAAGTTTTAATTTCAAAATGGCAGGTTATAATCTGCACATCTGAAGACTGTAATCTGCTTTCCTGAGGAAAGTCAGTACACAGGCCAGTTGCACAGGTTTGGTTCAGAAGAGAGATTGGGAATTGATTCAAATAGTCATATTTTTGGTTCCTGCTTCTTCTGTGTCCCAAGGGAAATGACTGTCTCTAGCTCTTTTCCTCAAACAAGCCTGTTTCCTTTTCATATTGTCAATGATATACAGAGAAGTGTGATATTCATGCTAAATCTGCTGACCGGCTATACTGACAGTGTGATATTTACATTATAGAATTTCATTCCTAATAAGATTCCCAAATCAGTTTTGTCTAGGCCACTGCTAAATCAGGAGATACTTTCAGACATCTCTCAGTCACTTCTGGCCAATGTACAGCTCTTTTGGGATGAAAATCTCAGTATTCCATTACAACCCCCTTGAGCTACTGTGTGTATCTAAATAAATATTTGTGAGAGATCCATAAAGCAATATCAGAAGACAGTTACTGCTGTAATAAGGAAACAAGACTTTTGGAGTGTAATCAAGTTAAAATTATATGCACATAAATAAGCTGCATAATTATTTTATTAAATGTGTAAATCATTTTTTGATTTCTAGAATGGTTTCTTTTAGCAAGTCATGAAATATTTAACATGACAGATAACAGGCTTCCTTACACAGAAACTTTTGCAATCTTCAATAGAAGAGAAAGACTCTCATTATGCTTTCTAGAAAAATGGATCCTAAACCAGTTGAGTCAGGCTTATTTGACATTGCTCACAGTGCAGACTGTTGTTGGTATTTGAAGACAATCCAGCTCTGAGCTGTAATTATGATGACAGATCTATTCATGTTTGTTGGTACTGAGGATAGACAGCTGTTTTCGCATGCTGGCTTACAATTTGACAACTGCAGTCCCAACAAATGCTTTTGATGTTCATACATGACAGAAATAAAAAGATCAGACATCACACATATAATGGCCCATTCTCCTTATCTTTATCTTACTGTTGAATCCATAGAAATGTAGGTCTTGAAAGGACTTTGAGGGATTTACCAGATCAGCTTTAAGGCAGAGTCATGGCTACCGAGAGCATAGCAATCTGTGTTGTTTTGTCTCTGCTTACAAAAGGGGTGGTTTTCTGGATGAGGTCTGGATTGATTTTCCAAGAGATAGCTTCTTTTCCTGGTTTTGCTCCAGGATTTCCTTGGCCTAGGTTAAATCACTTGCTGAATTCTTATACCTTCCCATTCAGTCCTAATTGTAGACTTCTCATTCTTTTTAATTATTCATTTCTACAGTAGCCTCCATGGTGGAGGTCTGATTTAATTTGAAGATCTTTAGCTGTTACTCTGCTCAGGCTTTCTCTCTGCTTACCTCGCTCTTCCAGTACATCAGATACTCTTCACTCATATTTTACCTTACCTATCCTGCCATATGCTTAAAGCTAGAGCTGTTACTCTGTACAGAGCTATGCACTAAATGACTGTGGATAAAGACATAAGCTGTAACTTCTTGGCCATCTACAGAGCCACCCTGTGAATTTGTTTCACTAAACATAAATAACAGCTCTATTATCCTTTCATTTGTACTCAGGTGATTCATTCATGCTCAGTTACTTCTCTATATATTTTGTAGGACAGACTCATCATGAAATATATATGTATGTTTGTATGGTAGGGAGTGAAACCTAGTTTTTGTGAAAAATGTTTTCCTATCATTTCATAAAAAATGAAATTAAGAAATCAGTACATATGATTTTACTAGATAGAACTCTGATGAGTATTGGTTTTGGCTATGGCACTGCCACAAGGCTATTATTACCACACGTATTCAAATGACATTTTATTTCCTACTCTGCATTTCTGAACAGCAGGCAGTTTTAGCCGCTGCAGTCACATCCACAGAAAAGGGACAGATGTTCCACATTTTTCTTTATGAAACTGAAGAACTTTTCAAGTTCACTAGCTAAAATGCCACCAAAGAATCAGACAGAAACATTGTACAATAGATGACATTGTCCTAAAGAGATGAAGAAAATGTACTATTTAAATCACCAGTAGCACTCACAAGGCATACTTGATATAGTTAGTAATTGTATGCTCAACAGGCACACATGGTAAAAGATAGTCAGTTCCTTCCTACTACTCTAATAATGGGAGATTACATATAGATGTCTATTCAAAAGAGAGGATACAAGACTGTTGCCAACAACTGTAAGAGAGAAAGAGAGAGAGAAAGAGAGGATGAGAAAGTTTAATTAACAAGTACTACCCAGAGAGATATTTTGAAGAAAGAATGACTCATAGGATAATAATGCAACTTTGCCAGTGGCCAGGATAGGGAGGAAGAATATAAAGGAACAGCTCGCTTTTAATGAAGTAGATTTAGTTGCTGTATCTTTAGGAAGTTGAAAACATACCTTTGTTGCCTGCTTACTCATATCCCTGCTGTATGTTCCTAGTTTGTTAAGTTTAAAAAAAAAAAGAAGGGGGGGGAGGGGCTGTTTTCTCTACTACTGTCTAGCAAGGACAAAGGATCTGAGATATATCTTCTGCAATAGAAAGAACTGTTTGTACCAAAAATAGTGTCAGTAGAAAAAGAGTCAGAACAAAATGTAACATTTTGCCAAAGATTGCCTCTCAATCCAAAGTTTTTGGATTACATGCTTTTCTAGAGTTACAAGATTTTTTGAAAGTAACAGTTTTCAAAGGTGCTTTTCTGGTACCACTAATACCACTGAAATGGACTGGATCTTTTATGACTTTACCAGAATACTGTTCTGATGAGGACTGTGGCCATTCAGAATTAGTGCTCTTAATTAATCTTATCAATTCGGTAGAAGGAATTTAATTAAAATCTCAGAAGGTTGTCTGTATTCCCCTCCATTCTTAAGGCATGCACTTCAGTGGGGCTAGGATGTTTCTTGGGGTATCCTGAGAAGCCACATATCAGTTACAGGCAGAAACATATCAGAAACGTACCAGTTTCAAGCCACTACTCACTGTGTTGACTTGTAAATTCATCATAAAAGAGGAGTAATTTCTCAACAAAATTGTGCCAACCCATTTTCATTGTGGCATCTTCAGATGTATGCCGATTCCAACTTCATTTGGCAAAAGAAATTAGAGATGGAGTAACCTGGCAACAAATGAAGTTGTTCATTGTACTGCCTGAAGAAAAAACTGGGTTTTACCTAATGAGGCTGGATGTAGTGCTTCATTTGGCAGACTGATCACGTTAGGAACAATGTTTGCTCAAGATTAACAAAATGGTTTGTAGCAAGTGTAAACAAATACTGCATTCTCTGTTTCCACAGCACAATTCCCCACTTTAGGGAGCCGTTGTCTATCCCAAGAACTTAGTAAATACTTATATAGTGAGATATTTCACTATATGAGATACAGCTGATGGGTACTGAAAAGAAGGGAGATTTCAACAAGGACACCCTTGAAAATGAAATCTATGGTGTATTGTTAGTCAGAACAGAATAATTTTCACCATAGACATGAATGAGTTCTCTGAGTTTTGATACTGCAGTGACTCAGCACTTCATTAACATCTTCAACTTCTGTAGCAACTTAGTGTTCAACTTAGTCCCTGATTGAAAGTGGTTCATCTGTGTGATATATATATATGAACGGCACTGCTAAACTGTAGTGTATCTTCTTCTTCCCAGCAGTCTTTCGTAATGCTTTATCTTTGGCCAGCATTGAGAAGGTCAAATAACTGTCTTACCACTTTTATAAGAATAATTTTTATGCTCTTACATGTGCGCTGTCCAACAACTCTACCAGAAAAGTGTTTGAGTGCCAAAAAATCACCGTACTTGTTGTGAAGTCAGTTTAATAATGCATTGTGATATAAGTTAAGCTCTCTTAATTGATCAGTGCCTACAGTGTATTACAATATAGCTTCCATTATGTCATTCTGACATGTATCAAGTATGTCCTACTGTGGAAAGGAAGAGATGGTAAAGAGCCTATTTATTTCAAGTAGATCTCATGACTCGAACACAAATCAAAGTTTCAGCCCTTGTAAATATGCAAAACGTGAAGCAAACTATCCTGATAGCTATGATATGTATTTTAAAGTATTTTCTACACCGTATTATATATTGGAGTTATATATTAATAATATTTTTTCTGTGCTACATTCTGTTTGCTCATCTGTTGCTTTTTCAATTTTCAAAATAGTTTAATGTGCAGCATTAAGTTGTGTTTATATGCCATATGCAGATGCTCTGCTTTTTGTGCACAAAGAGAGGTTTATAAAATTTTAAATATGAAAAATAAGGTACTTCCCCACTATTATTCTTGTTTTCAGCTTAGGAATCTTGTAAAGAGCTAAAATTAGTGTTATTAATTTATTGGAGCAGACGTGGCTTATTTGACCCCAGCAATGCTTATAAGGCATATATACCTGAAAGACTGAACTAGGGTTGTGGGTCTGAGCTTTTATAAACCGAATATGAATATCCTGAAAAGAAAGCTTTTGCTCAAAGCTGTTATAGGAAGTATAGATTTATGATAAAAGTGAATCAAATGAAGCTAGATGGGTGATATATGATATTTTCATGTCTTGAGTTTGATTTTGTTTTTAAGAAACAATATTATGATCAATGTGCTTCAAGAACCAGAAAAGTGAATACAAGTCTGTAGTAACAGTCTATATGCTGCTTATCAAGCTATTCTTTGGTAAGCTGGAATTGTTATTGAGAATTTCTGATTTTTTACCTTTTTTCATTAATTGTTAATCCCAAAGCCACAATTGAGGGAAACCAGAAATTTTGGCTTGTGTAGATCTGGTGAAGTAGTTTAGTTAGTGTATTAAAGGAAAAGAGAAATTTTATATGTGAGAATTACAGAAGGCAGATGTGTAAGTTGGAGAGTTCAGGATGGTTGTATATTGTCAACTGGTCTTGACTTTTCATATTAATTTTAATTTTTTTTTCTTAAACCCTTTAAAAAATATCTCAGGAGCAGCCCCAGGAGCGGCTAGATATTTCTGCTTGCTCCTCATTCATCCTTTTTGTGTCATGAGACCACACATGAACCACAGCACACAGTTGGATCTATCAAGCTCCGTACAGCAAAGAGAGGGAATAAAGAGGAAGAATGTAGAGCAGAGGGAGAATGAGAAGGTCTGGTGTACTTTGTAGCTTTGTCTTTCAGTTTCCAAACCATATCACAGAAGCAAGGTCTCAGTGTCTACTGCCAGTCCTACAGCTGTGGATGGCACTGATAATTCTGCGTGAAGGTTGGTATGCCAGGGCAGGTGCAGACCTTTGTAAAGTGGAATATGTTGAGTGGTGCATAGGAATACAGGTTTATTATTGAAGATATGGGAGGATATTTTCTGTTTGGAATATTAGCTCTTGCTCTTCTTTCTTTACTATCTAAATGAACTTAGAGCTACTTCCATTTTGATTTGTTAGAGTACCTTAAACGGGTTGATGATTTACTAATTAATTTTGAAAAATTGAAAAGTCTATAGTAGCCTCTGTATGTTCAGTAATGAATCTGATCCACTGGTGATCTTTATATGAAATACCTCACAAAAATTGCTGTGTGATAATGAGGTTTCAAGGAAGCCTGTAGAATACATTGTCTTCAGCTTTCTCAGATTCCAGGATCTCCAGGTTTCCCAATACGCAAGGTCTCTAACAGCTCTCCTGTTTCTTCCAGGAGCTTTAGGAACATTTGTTAAAAGTCTTTTCAAATTGAAATTTAAAAAAATACTTCAATTCTTTTTAAGGGGTTTTAGAAAGATTTCAGAATTTCTGATAGAATTGGAATGCTATTTTATGACCTACTTTACAGTTCTAGCCTAATTTATCAAAGCCCATGAGCATATGTTTAAAGGTATTCCATTCTGGCAGAGAACAAAACCTTTTCTTTAATGGTAGGCATGTGTACATAGTGGACAGGTGACTTTTCTAGGGGCATTTTTTATTGTATTGATTCTTATTTTTATAAAGCGACACAGAAAGACTGGCTTTCTCTCTCACTCTCTCTCATCCTTGTGTTGCACATGTTCCCAGTTAGCGTAGCATACAAATGATTGAACTTAGTAAGATTTTGGCTTCCCCACGTACCCTATCTTTTATAGGAACACTTAAAAATTATTTTCAGCCTTCTTGTGCTGCAAACTCGGCATTCAAGTTGTATCAGAGTGAATTTTAATTTTAAAGTTGAAATGCCAAACATGTTTTTTTCTACTAACAAATGAACCTGCTGCTTAAGCATTAAAATATACAATCAAATCAAAACAAACCCTTGAAACAGCTTCAGGCTATTGTGGGATATCAGTACAGACAGGGTGGGAATCATCTAGTATTCCAATAAGATTTTAATACGATAACATATTTCTCAGTAAAGATTAAAACAGGTAATTAAATAAAGTAACATCTGCTTTTTCCTTTACATTCAATTAGCTGTGAAGCAGCTTTTGTTTTAAAATTATATTAGAAGGAAAAAATTATACACACTCTAACATTTTTGTGTCTCATAAATAGATGTCCCACAGCTGCTCATAACTGGACTGGCCTAAGGATAGGCAGTTGTAAAAAGCCATGTTTCACTATATAATAATTTGCTTGCATAGGCACAATCTTTGAAGTCAGCACATTAGAGGCAGAACAATGACAGCTCAGCCATGTGTTATTTTTTTATAATAATAATTTTAAAAAAGTTTATGGCCCCAAAATATTCAATTTCAAATAGGCTTTAATTTCATTAGTCAAAGAGATTGACACTTCTCAAAAGCTTAAATTAATTTTGAAGTTGTGTAAGTGCAGATCAAGAAAGTATTAAAAAAATAATCTGTCATGGCAATGGGGGCATTTATAAAAACTAAGCCTGAATGACTAACACAAAGGTACCAAATCTGACTCATTCTTCACAAGAAAAGTCATGCTGTTGCCACATCTTCAGTGCCTCTTTGCTGAAAAGTTTTAAGTAGCATGTAAAAGAACACTTCAACATAAGGTAAGTAAGGAGCAAGCATCTGAAAGCATACAGAGAAAGCATGCAGGGAGTGTATACATACAGGGAAGGGAATGTACACATGCAGCACACAAGGAAGCACGCAGAGAAAGCATGCAGAGAATGGCTTTGCAGAGTACATAGAACAGCTAATTAAACACCAGTGAAAGATGACATCCAAAAGCTTGGTGTATCTACACAACTAGAAACATGACAGCAAAAGAAACAAAGACATAGAAGATATTTTGTGAGACTATTCTACTTTCTGTCCGAAATCATGTAACAATTTGGCTGCTACCAGTAATTAACGTCTAGTGCTGGGATCTGTTGGTTACCACCTAGAGATAAGCTCCAATTTGTGGAACAGTCTAGTTGAAAAAATGAAGAGAAGAACTTATAACTACCAGGAAACACGACGCTGAGTATAAATGGTCTGCTTTCATATTCCTTTTTGCAAAAGGCTTTTTCCCACTGTATTTAAAGGACATTTTCTTGGATTTTAAATATATTTCCTGGTCTTTGATTCCTCCTGTGCACCAAGGTATGAAAATACATATATATGTAAACATGTCTATGTAAACATATCTGAATATACACATACATATTTGAATAATATATATATATGGAGCATATGGAATGTGTCTCTGTGTGTGTATATATATGGAGTAGAAACATATGTATAGGGAAAAGGATAGTTTAGTTTTGGTCAAAAAGCTGTCCCAGCTTCCTGGAAATAAATTTGTCTTTGGAAGTCCATGGCTTTATAACTGTCAAGTTCAGCTACAGAAGCTGTTTAAAAGTAGAAGTGAAACTGCACACTCTGAAAAAGCATCATCTAATATTATGAAGTTTTCGCTTAGCACCAGTCTGGTTAGCAAACATTTTCATGAGCATCCTGGTCCGTATTTCTGGAGCAGGCTCTGTGTTGGCTCTACCACTGTTACAGATAACATCAATAGAATATAAAAGAATAGTATACAGGCATAAAAGTGCTGAACCAAGGCAGTGTGTAAATATAGAAAACAGAAATTTCAGTGAAGCCAAAGGGTATACCTCACAACTGCGGAATATCCACCTGATATCTGTGACTCCTGTGGTGTCCCAACACCTTCCTGCGTTCCAGAGACACTTTTGTGTGAACAGTATTGAAACTTTTTGCTCTGCCTGACTCCTGCAGTGACTGTTCTCTCCTTGGCCTGAGCAGCTCAGCTGTAAACCTACCTTTTGGAAACAGTGGAGGATGGGCTGGGGAGCTGGGGCTACTGGTAAAGTGCCCCAGGGTCTTGCTTTATAGACTTGTCATGACCTGAGATGAGGGATGCTGTTACATAGTTATCTTAAATCACATTAGACTGAGCCTGGATGAGATTAAATGCACATAAAAGCATTTGTTCATAACATTCAGAACAAACAAAATTACAAGTTTATAAGTTTTGGTGATAAAGGACATGGAAAAGGCTGAGGTATTCAGTGCCGCCTTCTCCTTGGTCTTTACTGCTAGGGTTTTGCCCTCAGGAATCCCAGGCCCCCAGAGACCAGCAGGAGTGTCTTGAGCAAGGAGGACTTACCCTTGGTAGAAAGGGATCAAATCAAGGGATATGTGAACACAATGGACGTACACAAGTCCAAGGGACCTGATGGGATGCACTCATGAGTGTTGAGGGAGGACGCTGATGTCCTTGCAAGGCCATTCTTAATTACCTTTGAAAGGTTGTGGTGACTGGGAGAGGTACCTGAGGGCTGGAGAAATTTTCCAGGCCAAATCTCAATCTTAAAGATGTCTTGTTAACAGATGTTAGCAAAAATGAGGCACAGTCACTTTGACTATTAAAAAAAAAAAAAAAAAAGTGGAAAATTGCTACTTTCTTTTTTGTGAAGAAAGCTATATATAAAAAACTAAATTATTGTCTTGTATTACTTTTGAAGTAGTGTGTGATTATGTAGTAATGTTGTACTAGAATATGTAATCTTAAAGGGTAGAGTTAAGGTTGTATTTATAACCTTCATATTAATATTACCAGACTTCCTTACATAAGCTTGTGTCCTCAACATTCCCCTCTGTAGTACTTTGTGTGCAGAAGGAAAAAAGTGTTAATATTTATTAATATTTCAGTAAACAGAAATTTGTTCTCTCACTGTGTGATTTTTATCATAAATCAGTAAATACCATAACAGAAATCAGGGGTTTCAGTATGTTTTTTATCATGATATTTATTGCTTTATGCCATCTAGTGGACTCTGTTTGCGTTCAGTATCAGCTTTAGTAACTGCAGAACTTTAAACACCTTAACAGATGCTATTCTAATATGACTTTTTCATGTTTTCTTGATACATGATTGGAAAATGGAAGATCTCATGATGATGCATAGGACAAGTTGCCTTGTTACACACTTTAAGATGGAAGTAATTAAACAAACTTAAATAACAAATGTTCAAAATGTTATTACTAATTTGAACTGATGCCAGGATTTTTTTTTTCAGTGTTACATATGTGTTTGTTCTTAGTTTGGCTGAAATTTTGACTATGAATAATGAGGCGCTGAAATAAGTAAGCTGACCAGAAAATAATTTACAGCAAGTTAGCACTGTGTGGAGTGTTTAAGGTTTATGATATTATACAAAGAGGAATAATTGCGGTTTTGGGATTTGACTATCCTGAAGAAATGTTGTTGCCCTGCAGGGTGAATTTATTTTTAAAAACACTCTTGCTTTTTTTAATTGAAGAAAAAAAAAATCTGCCTCTTCTTTGCTGGACAAGGAGAATTCTAACTTTTCAGAAATGTTTAATCTGTGATGTTGATAGTGAAATGTGAGGTTCTTTGATTAATTTGTCAAAAAGTGTTATTGGATAACAGCTTTTGAGACAGACATATTGACCCTGCAATTTATCCAGCATATCCATTGACATATTTATCCATTCAAGTGCTGAATTGTCTGTAGTAGGTCTGTACAGCAGTAAATTACTGCTTCTAGTGGAAAGTAAAGTAGTTGCAGCAAATGGGCTGAGATGTACATTTCTGATGGCTAATTAATTCCATCACAGAAATTTGGCAAGCACTGTTTATACTTTCCATGTACAATGTTGCCAATTGTCAGTCTTCATAATGGATCTTGTATTGTGGATCTTTTTATCTTGTACCACTTTTTAACTTTTTGTCAGGCAACCTGGTATCTTAAAAACTCAGCTGCAGAAATCGGGAAATGACATTTGTATTTTCATTTTCACTGAAGAAATTACATTTATAGTCTTTTGGTCAAAAGTTAGAATATGTTGAAATAAGTGTGACCCTAAGTGTGCAAAAATAGGAAAACTTGAGGAAAAAAAACCCCACCTCAATGTTCATTATTCTTAAAAGCAAAGATTTTTAAAACTATCCATGATTTTAGGATTTGGATTGGCAATATTGCACATAACTCTGGCATGGTATATCTGAATGCGGGCATTTTGCATTCTGGCAATTCATACCAGTCATGAATGGAGTTGCCAAAGATGTCATTTTCTGGAGTTCCACTGGAATAGAAGCTGCCAAACTATTTTTACTAGTAATTCTGATTTTAAATCACAGCTCCAAAGGAAAAAGTTAATTGGTCCTCTATAAAATCCAGTCTTCTATCACATAAGCAGTTGTGACTAGCAAATTGAGATGTGTTTTATAATTTTCTGTTAATTTTGAAGCACCAATCCTGTGCTACATGTGCATCTTACACCTGACACAAAGTATAAGATATTAACAAAGGGAAAAAACAAACAAACCCAGCACCCAAACTCTACTGGCTTTTACAGTAAAGATTTTAAAGTAGGAATAGTAATGACTTGAAGGACACATATTCCAGCAAAAACAATATACTTTTACATTGCTGTCAAGCTGTTGAACCATAGAAGCCAGGTTTAACTAAAAAGAAAATCTAGAGAGGCCTCTTCTGCTGAATTGTATTACACTGTGGTAACAGACTGAGTTTTAATTTTAGTCTGTAGATATGAGCAACCTGAAACACAGCACCATTGTCAAAAAAGAGCACGTGCTTTGTTGCTGTACCTTTGCTTCTTTGTAATAGTAGAGGTTTTACGTCAGAGACTAATGTTTCATTTTATTAAATATTTACCAACAATCTATTGACCATATGTCATAGAGTTTGCATGGTGACAGACTCAGTATTCGTCACCTTTTCAAGACAATTCTGTTAAATCTGCAGTGTTATACAGGTTCACAAAGCCCTTTCAGTAACCCAGGTTTTTGTTCTTTGTGCTGTCTTTGCTAAACTGGCGTCAGTATCACATTTGCGCTCTGTTGAAACGGTTTTCAGGAATGAGCTTTTCAGGACTTTTCTGTGGGGTACCATGGAAGATGTCAGGATTCCTTTCTCAAGTACTGTTTATCTGACAGTATTTGTCTTCAAATATTTTCTAAGTGCGGAGACACTTTCCATATGGAAATATTATTAGTCAAATGTTATAATAATACTAAAAAGGCTCATTCCACTCTTTTTGGTTCATTTTATATGCTGTTGCAGAATAATCAACTAAAATGATGGAAATTATCACAGGTTCAGTTTTTGTAAGGTTTGGATAAGGTTCATGCTTTGAGTACAGGGAGGGGAGAACACTCAACATACTTGTTAAAGCTTAATATCTTTTCTGTTTAACATATTATAGTTTCAAGACCCTCACAGTATACTTCCCTTATCCTGTCTAAATTTAATTATTTCCCCTGTTTTCTGATGCAGAATAATTTTTATGTAAGATGGTAAAATTATGATAGTATCAATTACAATTAGTAGGAAGTTATTAACAGCTTCTAATTTCCGTAATTGCATAAGATATATTTACTGTATAAACAGGTATGTTTGCATATTGTAGTGATGAAAACCAATTAGGTCTCAAGATAAAAATGTATGTTATTATAATTAAGAATGCCAAAATATGTTATGAACAACAAGCAACAGATAATTGAGTGCCATGCAAGAGAATGTCTTTGATTACCAGAAGGAAAAAGGATGACTTCAAGGAATAGGTCACTTTCCATGATGTACCTATTCAAAGTAAGGTTCTCACAATTATTTCTATCGCTAGTATCATGCGCAGCATTGTGCCCCAGTAGGGACAGAGTTATGCCACCTCCAGCATCAAGGCGTGCCACCTAGGGAGATTCAAAGAGCCCTGCTAGTAAACACATTCCCTAGCTCCTTCCCAAAACCAGTACAAGTTCCTCTATGTCCATCACATGTTCAACGTAGTCACAGATGTATGGATAGAAGTAACTGAAGGTCTGAGTAGTCTACCACAAAGCGGTAATTCTCAGTGCCTACCAGGCCAACACTTCACATTCATATACCTGATCCCTAGGAGATTATTTAAGGATAAAGAGTGCCTTATGTCCCATTGTCAGTCTGTATTGCAGGTGGTAGTTGGATGGGAGGTCAGGCTGACACAGGTACTTTCATTTCCATTTCTTCAATACCTTGGTCAAAGCTGCTGAGTCAGCATAGAGGACTCAATAGTCAAGGTCAAACAAAGGGTGGCAGAAATTGTACCATGACTCAGGGAGAGCTGCCCGGACACTCGACCTCTTTTTTTTGTGCCTGAACACTGGGAAATAAATCAGCTCTATGGTTTTATTATGCTGTGCAAGACATGCTGGATACAAGGACTTCTATGGCATGCAGTGAAATTAATTAGGTAATATTTTGGGGGGTAAACAGTATTTCTGTTCATTTTCTTCCCATTTTTTGTGGATATAGAGAAAATATTTGACAGATAATGAGAGTTTATTTAACAATGCAGTCGTAGTCTAAAATCTAGCTAGAGAAGAAAGCACAGTGGCAACAGGCTTTTGCCTTTTTTTGTTTGTTTGTTTTTGTAATATTCTGTAGAGCTTATGGACATTGAAGAAATATCAAAACAAAATTAATAGCCGCTGGATGACTGGCACATGATTAACAAAACAGGTAAAGGTATTACTGCTAGTCAGATCCTTGGCCAACTCAACAAATCTGGTTTTGCTATGTTGCATGCTATGAGCACTTGAAAAGCACGTAATAAAAGAGTATAAATTCTCCTGTGTCTGTTGTGCTAGATTGCAAGGAAGCATTCTTGTCAGCTAGATTTGTCCTACCTTCTAGATAGGAATGTTGTACCAGGACCAGTTTGTAAGATGTTGCTCAAAATTATGTCCTGAAAAAATGATGTCTTATTTGGATTTTTATTTAAAAAACCCAAACACTCAAAACCAGAAGGAAGGCTAAATGTCTTTAAAGCAAGGCTTGCTTAATTGAAAAAAAGAGATTTAAAGGGATTGTAACCTTAATTGTGACAGGACAATTGACCTCATTTTGACTTCTATATTATTAGCAACGCAATGTGAGTTATTACATAACTTTTTTTTCTAGAAAGTATTCTTTACCACCATCATAGCCATAGTGGTAGTAAAACTCAACAGCTGTGTACTTAAATGTAATTGTTGAAAAGCATGTTTTGATATGATTATCACAGCCAAGGTAGGTAATATTTAAAGAAAATGAGAAACGTTTAAGAGAATTCTGGGTAGTGAGTCAGTCTGTATCGTAGTTGAATATCACCACCTTCCACAAAAAATTACTGTGATTCTAGTTATAAAGTAGATTTGTGGCAACCCTTTCATGGAGGTGTTAATAGGGTATGATGACAGGTACTTCACAAAGACAGTGTATGAAAAGTTTAGATATTCTTACCATAGTAATAGCATGTATCTCTCCTCACAATCTTAACAGTGCTTTTTTTTGACTGAAGTATGAGGAATGGATTTTCTTCAGACAATAACTAGTTAGGCATGTGAACAAAAGGAGTCATATGCAGATAAAAGTGTCTTTAAATTTTTCTTTTACAATTTACATTTTGTTAACTGGCAGATTAAATACTTTGCAACTTAGCTGACCAGTTCTAAACCATGAACAGCAAAGTGCAACATTTAAATGAAACTGTCCATATCTAATTAAGAAAAGTGAATCAATATCCTTAGTATATCTCAATTTTCTATGGTGGAAAAATTCACTAGCTGCAAAAAGCTAAAGTAATTGAATCAGTTACAATACTGAGTTTAGCTTGGGAGCTCTGGAATGCGAGCTTGTTCCTCCCCCTTTTTAAATTACAGAATAATAGCAGATGAGGACCTGACTCATGAACGAATCTTGTGATGGAACTAGATGCTCTGGAGACATCTTTGGTGCTTGGGTCAGATAAATGTTGCTAGGCATAAGTTAGTAAAACTGACATGGAGCACTCTGAGTGTGGTTTGGGGGGAAAAAAATCCTCCCCAGGATTTGATGTCCAAATCTATAAAAGAAAAGAAAAATGCAACACCTGAAAAGTGCTCCTTCTTCACATTATATTCAGGGGCAAAATTACTGATACACAGCTAGATGAAAGGAGTCAAAGAAAAAACTGGTTACCTGGTGAAAATAAATCTGAAAACCATTGTTTAAAACCATTTTAAAATTTATTTTATATAAAAAAGGGGAAAACCCTCAAAGATGTAACTTTATTTGCAAATACATTCTTTTCTGAATGAAGGCCATTTTAAAATCAATAATAAAGCAAAAAACTCAACGTCTACCGATCCTGTTCCCTGCAGTATCTACCATGAGCTAAATAGCATTTTTCCTATCATCTGAGAATACACATTTATAAATTCTCTGTTTGCTTGCTGAGCTTCTTTTTTCTATGGCTGAAGCCCTTTTTTTAGTATTCTGAACTACTTGTGAATCCCCAGAGCTTTTTGTTTCTTAGCTGCTTAATCTTTAGATATAGCTGATGAATATTGCCATAGGTAATCGGAAGCATTCTCAACTGCTTGTTTCGTTCAGGCCTGTGACTAGAAGCCCTCAGGAGCGGGCTAGGCAGAGTTGTTCTCCCAGCTGGCTGAGACCCAGGTGTTTGGTGTTAGGAGATGCCCCTGGGAAAGATGAAAGGTATGAGCAGTGAAAGGAGGAGGGAAGTGGGGGCCTCAGCAGGGGATTGCAGACCAGGCTGTGGCAGCTCTGAGGAGGGGGAAGGAAGAAGTCATTCAAGATAATACTGAAATTTGTACGTACTTAATTTGTAAATACTTAACTTTGTAAAGCCCTTGAGCTAGAGGGAGTTTTGGCCCTCGGCAAGACAATGAACTTACTGCTTTGTTATGGAAAGAGAGATGTAGTTACTCTGAGACAGCTGAAAGTGAGGTAGTATTTATTTTAAGAGTTTTGAGTATAAATAAACTGCTTCCAGAATTCAAAAGATACCTGAAGGTCTATCTGAAGCCAGGAGAGTGCCACGGCTTGGTGCTTATCTGCTGGGAAACAGAGTATTAGAACAATCTGTCTTCCCCTACTTCATTCATTTCTGATGCCCACAGCAATCAATGAAGGACAGAAAGGCCTTGTGCATGCCAGGTGCACAATTCAATAATCATCCTCCCACAAAGGAGGTTCAACCCCTTCTTTGTTGCCAAGGCTCAGGGAATAGAGTGTACGATGAAGTACAATAGCTTTCTTCATAAATTGTATGTCTGTATCTCTTTCAGTCTATAACAGTGTAGTATAACATTTCTGTAGCTGGGAGAGCGAGTAGCTTTTTCCAAACCTGTAAGAGCTATTCCAAATCAATTCCTAAGTGTTAGAGTGATTCAACCTTCACCTTCTCTGCTAGTGTATGAAGCGTCAGCAGCCATGTATGCTTTGAGTTCTTGCCAAGTGCATTTATGATTCAGGAGAAAATAGCAAGGAAAAATGGCTTCTTGGCTGTTGCATATTAACAATACCTTGAGAATTTTGTATGGGAAGGATTAAGTTGTCTGCGGTGTACAGAAAAGATGTGAGTTAGGGAAGTTACTAGAACTGGTAGTTCATTAAACCTGTCATGTGCTCCAGCCCCAAATTGTCTGAAGAACTGTGTTTGCAAAGAAGTACAACGGTTCAGCAATGTAAACAATTAATATTTGGAATCCTTTTTTCTTTCTAATGTGAAGAAAAACATCACTGAGTAAGAGTATTTCTAGCATTTGCTATGTGCCACTCTTTCACAACTATTTTCTCTAAGGAATATGTGACAAAACTCTGAGGTATAACAGGGTAAAGTAAAATTACAAAAGAGGAACTTTCAGAAACATGGAAAATGTTGCATATCCCCATTAATATGTCAGTTCATTTCAAGTTTCCAAAAACAGCGAGCAACTTAAAAAGAATTATTATTATTTCTGCCCTTTGCAGAATTCTATAAAAATAGTTTTCACAATGTGCAACAGGAAAGCCGTGCCATGCTCTCCTTAGTGATTTAGAATGCTAATGTGCAAATGGCTTGCCTTTGTCTCAAGGGAATTTTGATTGAAGCCATGAAATAGAGGGTTAACCAGCATTTGTTTCCTTCCCCAAACAGTGGATGTTTTGCATTATTGGTATTTATATTTTGAGAAAGTATATGCATGCATGGAAGAAAAAGGTTCATTTAATTAGCTTAGAACAGTTACTCTAAAGCCAGATTTTTTTTTTTAATGATCTAAACCACAGATAAATCTTCAAAGCAAAGAATGATATCAGAATCTACCTCTAAATTTTATTATTAGATTTTATGATAGTGTGTTAATGTGAAGCTTTCAGTTCAAATATCAGAGAAGCTGAAATGAATGAAATCTAGACCTAGTCTAAGGTCCTCTTTTCAGGTTGTTGAGAGAAGTGCAAGTGGTAAGGTAATGTGTAATTTTCCTCTTACAGATATGGGAATTGTCATTATTCATTTAAAGAGAGGAAAAAAAACCAACCCCGAAACTATAAGCCAGAAAGCCATCTAGGGCAAAATTATTTTCCTGAAAAAATGTCATGCTGTGATAATTGTAACCTCTTGAGAATGGGGATTTATAAAAGAATTGTTGACAGATCTTTTGCAGTTGGGTACTTCAGTTCTTCATTTTGTTCTATTCCTAGACATGAAAAGTATCTGTTTCAAGAACTTAATTCACAAATTGGTCTGCTTTGAAATGTTGCAGTCTAGCAAAATATGCTAACACAAAAGAACCTTTGTTTGTAGAATCAGATAAAGAATGTTAATAATAGAGTTGCTTCAAACTCTTCATTAAGCACAAACCAGAAGCTATAAATTCCTTTTTCCAAACACATCTTTTGTTTTACTTTTTTTTGTGTGGTGCTTTCTTGTGAAAAGGAAATTTCTGTATGTTTTTAGAACTCTGTATGTGTATATATGTATATTTAGACAACTTCGTAAGAAATATTATCACTTAAAAATGATTAGTGTTTTAGTGGTAGCTCTACGCATTGTGAAAAATACTTTGAAAACAATTTCATCTTGACAGTGATAATAAAATTTTGTTCTTATGTAGAGAGTTTATATTAATTAACTGTAATAAGAGGACAGAAATTATTACCTTAATTTCACATGTGATTCTTCTCGTTACTGTGTTGCAATAGATTCTAGTTGCCTGCAAGTCCCATTGCTGATCTACAGCGCACACATGTTTTTTATGAAGCATCATTGATTTCTTGCACCTGGTTGAAATCTCCAGTGGAAGACAGAAATTGGGAAATTACTATGTCTGCACGCAATGGTAGTTTACTGCAAAAGAACAACAGCAAAATGGAGATAGGTAAGTAGACTACATTTTTTATGGTGAATACGCTTTTTTGTGTGTATTTTAGAACTGTGTTGTCGTACAGGGTATGGTGTAGATTTTCTCTAAGTAATGTTGAATTGCTGGAAAAGTGACTTTCTAGCAAAGCTTCAATTTAGTTTAGTAGTGGTCCACCTAGAAGAAAAAACCCTGAGACTTCTTAAAAAGAGTATTTAAAATGAAATCCCTGCTATAACAATCATTGCACTTTGTCAGAGGGTAAGAAATTGTGCCTTGTAATAGAAAGGGTTTGTTAGTTGAGGTTGTTCTTCACTGAGATTTAAGCAGGTTTCTGAGACTGATTTTTCTTTTTGGTTATAGTAAGGGAGAATTCTGAAGTGTGCTTCTAAACTTTGGCCTTCAGCAACAACATGTTTCCAAACTGAAACAAAGATTTAGTAGCTCAAATTCGTAAAGTTGACTCTTTTTTTTTTTTTTTTCTCCTGGGGGTTTGTTTATAACACTGGATTTTCTTAACTTGTGTAATAAGTTTGCGTAATAAGACTGGTAAATATTCCCTATGATTCTGTACATTAAAAATGGTCTCTAAATAGTGACTATGTTATATTATTGAAGGACAACATGCTAATTAATCCTAAACTCACATGAAACTGCAGGAAGAAAAATCTTGCCTAGGCTATGGTTGGTAAGAGATCAGCTGAAGGTGGGTGGGCATGGAGCTGCTTTTCACTGTGGTATGTAAAAGGCAGAAAGCAGCTGCTAGCTTGGTGCTGTATGCTATGTAGAGAGTTTCCCTCTTTTGTTGCTACAGTGTAGGTGGTATAAAAGGACCAAAGAAAGATGAGTCCAGGCTGTCCTTTGAAAGAAAGTAGCATGTTGTATGCTTTATCTACAACTATTGAAGTCATGCCACTGTCTAGGAAAGAATTCAATATTTAAGGTGCCAAAAAATATAAGAGCAAGATGAAGCATAACTGTGTAGCCACTGAGTGAAATTGGAGTATGACTCAACAGGCTTGATCTTTTTGTGTGTGTGTGTATATATATATATAAAAAAATATATTTGGGAAACTTCTCATTTTTGAAACTTTGGTATTCTTTCTCTTGGTATTTTACTTTTTAAACATTTAGTGGTTTGGTTTTTTTCCCATGAATCTTCGTGCAGTTGATGTTTCATTTTTCTTAAAGCTTAAAAGGCTAAGACTAGTTGTTGGATATTGGTTGATACCCTTTCTTTTCTAAAAAAAAAAAAATAAAAAAAAATCTCATTTTTGTGTTGGAAGTTTAGAATTCCAAAGGGAATGCTTCTGAAATGGATACATTTTTGTAAATAGAAGATGAAAAATTTTTTAAAAAGTCATATTCCTTAAATTTAGTTTTGAATTTAAAAGAAATGTTGAAAAGCAGATTTTTTTTTTTGACCCAACTTTAATAATCTCAGTAGCAGTCAATGCTATTTAAGTTTACAGAAACTCCTAAACTATAGGAATCATTACTTGAAATACTGTATACAGTAGCTGCTTGTGAACTCCATGACCAGAACAGTTATCCCTTAAGGTACAACAGGTAATTATAATAGAACGTACAATGTACTCTTTAAGGTCACCACAAAACTGACAATACTTGATGTGTAACCCCTCATTTCAGTAGAAATTTAATTGGTATATTTTCTATTCAGGCTCATTTTCATTGGCTGGAGCTTGAACCTGTAGCGTCAGGCCTAGCGTTTAGTTAAGTACACACTGACAGAAAATTAGACTCTTCATTAGATGTGAAGATATAAAAAAGACTTTGGTTTTCGAAAGCACACACCTAGCAGTCAGTACTGGGGTAGGCTAGCTGCGTAAATGCACAGTTTATCCTCTAACCAGGAGTTCCCAATGCCTTATCATTCAAAACATCTGAAAAATAGGAAGTTCAACATCGCAAGTTTGTGTTTTTACATGTGAAATGTGGCCATAGGTGGGTGCTGGATTCAAATATTAATTAAGATTTAAAATGGGGTTGAGTAACAGTTAACGCTGGAGAAAAGTGTTAATTATGGCAGCAATGAAAATTTAACAGTTACTGGAGAGAAAAGGATCTCGTACGTACCCAGCGTAGGGTTCTTACCTTCCTCTAGCACTTGGAACTAGTCATGTAAGAGGACAAGGGTCAAATAGATAGGCATGACCAAGAATCATTGTTCCTTTATAAATTCTTGGTCATCAAATCAGTAAAGTTCTAGTGGGTTCTGTACATCTTACTTTATATTTCAGTGTAAAAAAAGCCTTCTTCAAAACATACTAGTTTGGATGAAATAAAATAAACAGTCTTCAATATTTATGCATAACAAAAGCATGGGTATCTTCATTTGAGTAGCTCCTAAGTAATGAAAATCATTACAGTCTAAATACTAAATAAAAGTATACAATTACCTACACAATCATGAGGGAGAAAATACCATGTGCTATTGGAGCTTCTTTAGTCCTTTGTGAAGAGATGGAGTTGCTTGCCAGTAATTTTTAGAGAAATGTAAATTTTAATTCCCAATTTAAGATTTTCCACTTTAATTCTGTTTCAGAAAGTTCCACATCTCAGAATATTAATTCTCTCTGAGCATTGGAAAGCTTTTGGAATAACTTTTCTTGCTCACTGTGTTATTAAGTTTATCACAGTTCTATTGGGTCTGGCTGAGATGGAGTTAATTTTCCCCATAGCAGCCCTCATGGTGCTGTGCTCTGTATTGGTAGCTAGAAAGGTGTTGATAACACACCAGGGTTTTGGCTACTGCTGAGCAGTGCTTGCACAGCATCAAGGCTCTCTCTCCAATATTCCGCCCCCCTCACCAGCAGGCTGGGGGTGGGCAAGATCTTGGGAGGGGACATAGCCAGGACAGCTGACCCAAGCTGACCAAAGGGATATTCCATACCATATGACATCTACTCAGCAATAAAAGCGAGGAGGAAGGGGGGCATTCGTTATTTACGTTTGTCTTCCAGAGCAACTGTTATGTGTACTGAAGCCCTGCTTCCCAGGAAGTGGCTGGACATCATCTGCTGATGGGAAGTAGAGAATAAAATATTTTGTTTTTCTTTGCTATCATGTGACACCTTTGTTTTTGCTTTATTAAACTGTCCTTATCTCGACCCACGAGCCTTTTGCTATATTTTTCTCTCCCCTGTCCAGCTGAGGAGGGGAGTGATAGAGTGGCTTTGGTGGGCACCTGGCATCCAGCCAGGGTAAACCCACCACAATAGTCAAGTGCTCTTCGATGTCCCAAGCCTCAGCACTTCAAGAGTTTTTGTCACCTTTTCACAGCAGTTCATACAATTTTATGGTTAGGCAGCATAACACAAGGAGATGTGAACTGTGATGCTGAGTAGAGTTCCTGGAAAAATATGACCAAGTGGCTAAAGAATTTAATTTATAAAAGAAAAAACTTCTAGCCTGTTAACAACAAGTAAGCAGCCAGTCTGTAGTTGAAGAGCTAAGGATAGGGATAGGATTTTTCTATTTTCTGTATATCAATCAAGTCACTGCTTTTCTTTGCAGTTCAACTTCTTGGGGTATCCTTAATTAAATTTATATAGAAACAGTGTAAGTGGAGAGTCTGTGTTCTTAGGGTCTATGTTTCTAAAGGCAGAGCATTGTTTAAAAGCAGGAAATTTAACTATCCTAGTCACTGGAAGCTTGCATCATTTTCAAGTGTCCCCTTCCCTTGCATGATGATTTTAATGATGAATTTAGTGAGAAGTCCATTCTTTGTAGTCTGGCAGTAGATGTAGTTAAAAACAACGTAGCTGATGTCCTGAAAGAGCTAAATATGCAATCTGACTGAGCAGAACAATTGAGTAACTGTAGAGAGGCAATAGAGGAGCTGCAGATAGCTTAATAGATGTCATCAATCAGAGAAGCAAGCACTGTACAACAAACGTGGCATGGTGTTTGTGATCTGTCTGCACTGCAAGAGAGATTAAGAGCTGGATCCAGTACACTAGCATATTTGCAGCTGCAGGCAAAGACATAATCACCTTGGCTTTTTCCAAGTGTCTTCTTAAGAGGAAAGTGTGAGATACTATTGTTATTAGCAAATTAACATCTTAAGATAAACTTGCTTGTTTCAAAATAGATTACAGGGGGATGAAATAGTGTTCACCCCTAGAGATTCATAAATGTGTCCTTTCAAATTCATTTCTCCTACCTGCTTCATGCATGTTTCTAATAGTGCCGGCATCTTTGTAGCTTCTACCTCCGCATTTCCTCAGTGTGAGGAAATTCTGAAAGTGTGATGGAAGATCAGCTCTTCAAGGCTTTATATTTTCGGGCACGCAGATACCGAAGTGTTCTATAGGACTTTTCATATATCCCATTAAAAATAAAATGTAATAAAATAAAAGTGAAATAAACTGGTGGGGTTGGGGATGAAAGACAAAAATGAAACAAAAATTTAAGTACTTGAGCTACTTTAATGTTGCTAAAAGCTGTTGAGAACACCCTACTTTCATTTTATGACAAAAAAAAGATGATGTAGAAAAAACTAGACAACCAGCAAAAGTATTTTGAAGAGAGCAATGGGCTTGAGTTGGCTTCAACACATGTATTCCTTTTTGGTCACTAGGGATGCCTAGTGTCATGATGGCGAGCACGTTATAGAGACCAGTAATGGGAATCAGATTGGTATTGTGGTTGAACCATATATTGCAATTGCTATATTTTGCTGAGTATAACTTATATTTGTATTGTTGTTTCAGTATATTTTGTATCACTCTGCTAAAACAGAAATCCCATGTAACACCAGCTATCTTCAAATAAGTAAATTTTATATTCAACATTATACCCTTCATCGTGAAATATCTAAAGGAACCTGGTCAGACGGTATTGGACTCTGACAAATCGGCAATTTGCATAGTGTTTAAAAATTTCCATCTAACTTGTGATATGTATGATGCTAATGATGAGATTCATGGATGGGTATCATCATGAATAATCATTCAGGATATTATCAAGATAGTTACGTGATAACCAGAGTAGTCTTTTCAAAGAATTTCCTGAAAAATCAAGATTTTTGAAAACTGTACATTTTCCATCTTAGGGCTTCATATTGAAGTTCAATAGGATGTAAAACTTCAGGTTTCAGAAGTTACTAACTTACAAAGTTGAGAGTTTCTGGTGAGTTTGTGACTTGATACAGCCAAAATTTACTTGAAACTGAGCTGACGTTTACCCTATCAAATGTTGTATCGTAGGTGCTTTTGTGACCTGTGAATTTATTCCAGTTAGAAAGAGAGACTTAATTCGTTTAGTCAGAGATTTCTACATAAAGTTTTGCGCAGGTTGACCCTGGCTGGATGCCAGATGCCCACCAAAGCCACTCTATCACTCCCCTCCTCAGCTGGACAGGGGAGAGAAAATACAACTAAAGGCGCGTGGGTTGAGATAAGAACAGGGAGAGATCACTCACCAATTACCGTCATGGGCAAAACAGACTCGACTTGGGAGAAAAGATTAATTTAATTTATTACCAGTCAAATCAGAGTAGGATAATGAGAAATAAAACCAAATCTTAAAAACACCTTCCCCCCACCCCTCCCTTCTTCCTGGGCTTAACTTTACTCCTGAATTTTTTACCTCCTCCCCGCAAGCGGCACAGGGGGACGGGGAATGGGGGTTTGGGTCAGTTCATCACATGTTGCCTCTGCCGCTCCTTCCTCCTCAGGGGGAGGACTCCTCACACTCTTCCCCTGCTCCAGCGTGGGGTCCCTCCCACGGGAGACAGTCCTCCATGAACTTCTCCAACATGGGTCCTTCCCACAGGCTACAGTTCTTCACGAACTGCTCCAGCGTGGGTCCCTTCCACGGGGTGCAGTCCTCCAGCGTGGGTCCCCCGCAGGGTCACAAGCCCTGCCAGCAAACCTGCTCCAGCATGGGCTCCTCTCTCCATGGGTCCACAGGTCCTGCCAGGAGCCTGCTCCAGCGTGGGCTTCCCACGGGGTCACAGCGTCCTTCGGGCATCCACCTGCTCTGGTGTGGTGTTCTCCATGGGCTGCAGGTGGATATCTGCTCCACTATGGACCTCCATGGGCTGCAGGGGGACAGCCTGCCTCACCAGGGTCTTCACCATGGGCTGCAGGGGAATCTCTGCTGGGGCGCCTGGAGCACCTCCTCCCCCTCCTTCTTCACTGACCTTGGTGTCTGCAGAGTTGTTCCTCTCATATTCTCACTCCTCTCTCTCTCTGCAACTGCTACTCCCCTGTAACTTCTTTTCCCTTTCTTAAATATGTTATCCCAGAGGCACTACCACTGTCACTGATGGGCTCGGCCTTGGCTAGCGGCGGGTCCGTCTTGGAGCCCACTGGCATTGACTTTATCGGACATGGGGGAAACTTCTAGCAGCTTCTCACAGAAGCAACCCCTGTAGCCCCCACACTACCAAAACCTTGCCATGCAAACCCAATACAACTCTCTTATTTATATGTAGTGTTGCCATACAGGTGTAATTCCACACTGATGTGTGGAAAGTGGCCTGGTTTACTTTTCTACAGAAAAGTTTACTAAGAATAAAGTTGGCTTCTGGCTCGATAGGAATAGAGTTATCTTAGAAAAGAAAAAGAACAGCACTGAGGCAGTATACTAAAAATTATGTTGCAGACTTTAATTCTGTTTTATTTAAGAGCTTCAGGAATGTGTATTCAATATTAGGTCTTTTAGGCCCATCCTCCGTTATGCTGTACTTGGACCGTTCAGGCAGGGCTACTTACAGAAGAAAGTTACTACTTACTCCAAGGTTCAGTAAATGCCATTTGTTCATGATCCTAACACTGCGGGAAAGGTTATCTTCCTCCAGATTTCATGAACTATTCTGCAATGGATTTTGTCTGACAAGAATTCAAGATAACCCAGTGACTGGTTGAATGATTTAAAATCTCTCAGTCAAGTGAAGTATTTGTTATAAACTGGTTTTGCTTGCTTGCATGTGCATATCGATTCTGTCTTCTGTGTGTGTTGGAGATAGCAAAAGAATTATAGTAATCACTGTTATTAGCAAAGTTCACTTTGTTCTTCAACGCAATCTCTTGGTAGTTGATGTCATGAAATACTGATTCATAAGAGTTTAATGACAGTTAAAGACAGTTAAAGGGTTAAAAATACAGTGCCTCGTGCTTGTACGTATTCTTATATTGAGCAATATGGCTTGCATTGAAAGGCTAAAAGGACCAATTAAGATTCCTGTCTTTCCTCTGGTTTAAAAGAAAATGTCTGCATCATCTTTTTTCCAAAGGGAATCTGAATTAAAAAGAAAAGTGAGAAATGTTTAGCTTTAAAGGGCCATTTTCTTCCCTGAAATGCACATAGAAGTGCAGCTGCAGCACCACAGTGTTCACTCTAGGGCAGGAAAAGCTGTCCCTTTTTGGCCCTGAAAAGAGCTCTTCCTGTATGTGTGATGGGAGAATATTTCCAGGCTGCCTCCTCATCTCTTCTCAATAGCCTGGTAACAGGCTGGAAAATATTTGCCTCTGAGTCTGTGTGGCAGGGCTTCAGTTTGAGTGCCATTTGTAATTATACAGAAGCTGTATGATGAGGAGTCTTTCTAGGATCATGTAAAACCTGATTGACACCGTTCCCTCATTTGAAAGGAGAGTGGGTTCAGTCAGATCTATAGCATTTTGCAAGCAGGTAGAGGCCTTTTGGGGCACTGATAGTCTGCAGTAATCTCTAGCCTGAAAGGTAGGAGTGGTCAAAGTAAAGAATACGGTGGCTAAGAGGAAGTTGAAAGTATATTGCTGTCCTCATTCTGCCTAAGACTTTGTTGTCCAAATGTATTTCTATTTGACTAGCAGAAATATTTTTTGGCAGTAAAAGACTTACAAAGGGAGTGTGTGCATATATTCACCAGTGGAAGAATTAGGGTCTCTAGTAGACAAACTGAGTGTACTTGTGAAGGGGACCTTTGGGAAGCTCTGTTGCCTGGTGCAAGCACTGATCTGAGGAAATAGGAGGCTTCCTACAGTCACTGAAATCAGAAGGGACAGGGGGTCTTGTAATTGCTAGTAATATTTCTGTATTAATAAATTAGGAATCTAGGGAGATTTTATTGCTTGACAGCAGGCAGCCTACTTCTATTTGTTTTTTTGGGTAAAAGATGGCCTTTCTATTGGGTAGTACTGTTTAGGGTTTGGTAATAACTGTAAGTCTGGGCATGAGTTTCTACTAGTATTTTATTTTAACTTAATTAAACACTTGCCAGGTTTTGTGCTCTTGTCCTATATTGGATTGTAATTTCAAATGTCTACTTCAGTTAAAAAAAACAAACAAACAAAAAAAACAAAACCCACCCTAAAACTAGCTGGTTGAGGCTCACAAAAGTACATAACGCCTAGTTTGGCTCTCAGGGCAGTGGTCTGTTCTGCTCTACATAGAGACAATAAACCTTTTATCCTATGGTGATTTTATTTGTAATTGGTGTGAATAACAATATTAAAGCCAGACATTTAATTAAAAACTTGTCCTATTGCAATTCAACACCCATGGTTACACCCTGGATCTGTATATAATCTGTATATAATGTAGAGGATTCTTTACTACAAAAAGCTAAGGCACTAAGGAGAGTACACTTAAATTTAACAGGCAGAACTCTCTAGGACACTGATATTGTTAGATGAGAGAAGTGAAGCAAAAATAGGACTGGAAGAGCTGACGCACACAAATGTTGAGGTCAGAATGAAAACTGGTTTGTCTGAAGATGGCATAAAGCTGAAGAACTGAGACTTTACCTCCGGCAGTTTTTTTGAAGCTGTGGTCGCTGCCTTATGTTGCAGTGGCTGTGTTATTTTTTTCATTTTCAGGTTACTGTTTGTGGTATTCTACTGAGGAAAAAAAAAGTGTTCAGCCTCTAGATACGCACATAATCCAGAGGAATTGTTCTAATGTACTTTCTTACATAACAGCTCTGTATTTATTCTCCCTGAAGAATGAACTGTTCAGTCTAGGACCACAGATCTATTCTGCTAGGGTTTTTAAGTAAATGCATTATCTTGGAGAATCTATTTTAAATTTTATCTCCTTTCATCATGGCAACTTTGTTAATAGTAGATTTTTCTGGAAAGTAGTAACATTTCAGGGGTTGAGGAGAACCTTCGGCAGTATGATGCAGTGCCTTTGAGATCCTTTTAAGCAAACACTCTTTTAATTGCAATGCTGGGATGAGAATTTCCTTTTGAAGACTTTCTACCCTTTTGAAGAGTAGTACTTTTAAGCTCTGTTTTGAGCTGCTGTGAAGGCATACCATTGGGGTAGATAAGGATGCGATTCCTGCTCCTGCATGCATAGGCATGGTGAGATACAGAACTCATAATTTGCTCAGACAGATGGCACTTCTATTTAGCATCTAGTATCTATTGGTATAAACTGTCTACAGATTGTCTAGTATTTGCAAAGAGGCAAGATTGGTTTGGTTGGGGTGGTTTTTTTGGTTGGTTTTTTTTTTGCGTTATCAGTGCTTTCATATTTGTGGGGGGATCAGGAGTATGACGGAAAGTTCTCGGTAAAGGTACAAACTCTCAGTAATGAGGTAGATTAAGATTGGCAGGTAATATAGTTCTTTAAGGTAAAAAAATAATAAATTCATGAAGCTGGACTCTGTACTTGACCTTGGAGGTGTTTAATATTAATAGCCTAGAGGAATCAAGAGAAAAGATCGGCAGTGAGCAACAGGTTCCTTTTTTGACATCATTTGTTCAGATCTCTTAGGTCTTTTTAAAGAAAAAAAACCTGTAAATTTGACTTTGTTTTATTGATAGTATTGTGAATGAGCACCTGGGATGCTATTAAATTCACAGGTGTCCTCAGTTCTGTCTCTTTCATTCACCAAGTAATGGATTACTTTCATTTAAGATTAGAAGTCTTGCTACAAAGTGAAAACCTGCTTTGATACCAACATGAAAAGGCACTTCTATACCTAAAGACGAGTTGTCTATAAATAGATAGCAGTGACGTTACTACAGTTGAGGAAACTTCATTCCATTAAAAACATCAGTGAAGAACTAGAGTAATGCTTAATAATTAATGAATTTGATTTAAGTCCATTTTAAAGCGATGACACTTTTTAATGGTCCTGTAATATTTATAAGAAACTCTTACCTCCCGTAATTCTAATGAATGAATTTTCCTGACCCTTACTGAAAGTTACACCTGTAAAATAGTTTTTCAGCTTGCTGCTAAAGGGTCTTTTGTTCAAAACCACAGTTCGTTTACATAATTTTTTGTAATGTCTTCATGCTCTGTAGACTTGCCTCTTTTGTTTGGCATAGTGTATTTCTTTTAAGTTACTGACTATTAGTTAGCACCTCACTACTTTAAGGATTAAAAGTCCTATACATAGAATCATAGAATGGTTTGGGTTGGAAGGAACCTTAAAGATCATCTAGTTCCAACCCCGCTGCCATGGGCAAGGATACCTTCTACTAGATCAGGAATACCTTCCGCTAGATCGGGTTTGTACACAAACCACATTTTGCTGAAAGGAGTATTATTTTCATGTTTTTCATACAGAAAGTCTGAACTGTGTCAAAAGAAGGTACGAGGTGACAAAACTATATACAGAAGACTTTCATTTCATTGCAAGTACCAACATTTTTCCACTGTCCTTTCTTTTAAGCGGGCTCCCCTATGGGGCCTTAACAGTAAGGACATTGTTCATCTTACTTTAATGAATTCATATCCATTAAGGAGCTCTGCACTGGGTAGTAGGAAGATCATGCGAATAAAATTTCAGGATAGATTCAGATTCAGTCCACCATGTTCAGCACATTCCATGAGTGCTGGGATATGTTAAAGGTCCAGCATGAGTTGGAGGAGGCATGGATTGGGATGGTAATTAGCTCCTGCCATTTGCCTTTGCTTCCAGCTCATTGGCAGGCTATTTGTACTCGTAGAGAAGCCATGGTGGAGAAACAAAGCAGTGTTAATGATATGTGAGTATGTGGTGCCCATTTATGTCTGTTCTTGTCACATGGCATCATGAAGCATCTCAGCCTTCCTGCTTTTTCCAACCCTGCTTCTCCTATTAGCAGTTTGATTGTGTGTATGCCAGCTTTCCCAGCTAAGGGCTTATGGTCTTTACAGATCTACTGAAGAAAAAGCTGGGGTTTGTGATTTCATACTGAATAAGGATTTCTGTGTGACTGATAGGGAGTGTTCTGAACATCCGGTGCTCTCTGGACTATAGAGATGCTTAAATCATGGCTACGTGCTAGCCACTTGCAGCCATTAGGGATTCGGAGTGAATGTCTGCTTCTGAAAGTGGGTAAGTATTTCAAAAGAGTGGTTATATTTTTATAATCATCATGTTAATTTAGGAGGAGACCTGAGTTCTTGGCCACCATCATACTGAGACTATTCATGCCTTGAGCTCTTGCAGCCCAGGAATATTCCAATGTATTCCAATGAACAGACTATAGATTAGGTTGGTGTGGACCCAGACTTGGCCCCTTTAGTTGAATTGAAATTACTGCAAAAAAATGCAGCATGTGTGAAGGCCAAAGATGTGTGATGGAGTTCTGCACCCTGATTTGTGCTTCCAGTGCTGTTAATGTATTTTAACTGATAAACATTTTGCATAAATGCAGTTACTGTCCCTCTTTGGATGATCAGAATCCAAGGGCACTCCTTTTGGGGGGATTGGAAGCAAGTGATTTTGTTCATCTTGCCTTTAGAGAATATCTGGAGTCAAGTTTTACTGTCTTAGAAAAAGCCTCTGTTAAATCAATAAAGACAATGGATTTTAAGGTTCAGTCCATGAACTGTTTTTCTGCTGACTTCCAGCCTATGTACCAAGCATGCCCTCAGAGCTGGACATTTAGCAACTTAAAACAATTTCATGAGATTTTTAGGAGAAGGTAACTTTAGGCATTTTGAAGTCCAGAATTCATCTGATAAGGTTTCTTACTGAAATATTTCTAAAATGTTTGACTAAATTATAAAACTAGCTTTTCTTTCTTCCACTTAAATGTTACAGTCTGGGGTGGGGTAGTTGCTTCTGGGTGGTTAATTGTTATGAATCTTGAACTGAACTGAAAATTGGTGTTACGGGCGATAGGAGCAAGGCAATGGAAAACACTAGTCAGGAAGACAGGAGCTGTAAATTGAGCTGTGCAAAATGTTCAGAAAATAGGAAACAGCATAACACTCTGGTAGGATATTGTTACAGTCTGGAAACACATCCCAGGTTTGCTTTTAATCAATAACCAGACAAATTCAGCACATCTTTTAAATGAAAGAAAACTGGTCAACATTTGCAAAAGTGCTAGTCATTGTGGGTCTGAGTGTTAAACACTCTCTAAAGTTTTGTAAAGAAAAAACCAGGAAGCAAAGCAACTGAAGGATAAAGTTCAAGGAGTCTAAACCATGGCAGATTAAAACAGAAGCAAAAGTCTGCATAAACCCCCACAATATGAAACTGCTTTGTTTTTAATGGTTTCATTCCTAACAGATGTTTGAGATGAGCTGACCTTTTGCCAGGAATGTCATTATCACCTATTGCATTATCCAGCTAATACCAGGCGTTTGTTGTCAATTTCTTTTGCATACTTTTCAAACTATATTTTAGATGCTGCAATAACTGATTTCTTTAGCCTGTTTCTATTTTTCCGTTATGAGTGAGTACATGGAAATGCCATCAACAAACAATTGGTGAGTTTGGGATGGAGATTTCTCATGTTATTTTTGGATGATATCAAATTCCATGTTCTGTTGTAGTCTAAAAAGTCCCAGGTTAAACATTTCAAAAAGCAAAACTTAACTCTAGAAAAGGATATTTTTTTGTCATTTTTCTTTAGGACAGGAAATAGGAATGGCATGGGTCTTATTTTGATATAATTTCCAGCTCATCAAGTATAGAAAACCTATAAGAGATGAGCTGTTGTTGGATTAAAATTTAAGGCCTAAATTTCATTATAATGTAAGTTTTTATTAAGATTTCTTGGAAAACTAAGGCTTGTGGTAGGAACTGATTTAGAGAAGCACCTGAATGGTTGGTGCCTGCTTTTTCTGACTCTTTTGAAAGTGTTTTGTTTATATAAGAAGCAGCCTAAGTCTGGCAAAAACATCCCACCGCCCCCCCAAAAGAAGAAAAAAGAAAAAAAAGGAAAAAAACAAATTTCCTTTTAGATTTCAAGGAATTATTTCATAAACTCTAGAATGATTCATGGTATGCTTCTTAAAAATTGAGATACTGTTTGCACAATGTCAGGAAAAGTTATTCTATAGATGCTAGACACAAAGGCCAAATTCTTTCTTCTCTCTTCTTTGGCATTGACATCTATTTAATTTTGAAGAAAATGAGCAAATGGGTATAACACGGTTACACTATAGTGTTGGGTTTGTGTGGCAGGGTTTTGGTAGCCGGGGAGGGGCTACAGGGGTGGCTCCTGTGAGAAGCTGCTAGAAGCTTCCCCGGCTCCAAGTCGGACCTGCCTCTGGCCAAGCTCGAGCCCATCAGCGGCGGTGGTAGCGCCTCTATGATAACATATTTAAGAAGGGGAAAAAGACTGCTGAAAAACCTGCAGCGGAGAGAGGAGTGGGATGTGAGAGAAACAACTGTGCAGACACTGAGATCCGTGCAGAAGGAGAGGGAGGAGGTGCGCCGGAGCAGAGATTCCCCTGCAGCCCATGGAGGTCCCCACACCGGAGCTGGGCCCGGAGAAGGCCGTGACTCCGTGGGAGAACTCACGCTGGAGCAGTTCATGGAGGACTGCAGCCCATGGAAAGGACTCACGTTGGAGAAGCTCATGGAGGGCTGACCCCCGTGGGAGGGACCCCACACTGGAGCAGGGGAAGAGCGTGAGGAGTCCTCCTCCCGAGGAGGAAGAAGCGGCAGAAACAGCGTGTGATGAACTGACCGCAACCCCCATTCCTGTCCCCCTGCGCTGCTTGTGGGGGGGGACGAGATAGAGGAATTGGGAGCAAAGCTGAGCCTGGGAAGAAGGGAGAGGTGGGGGGAAGGTGTGTTTTTAAGATATGGTTCTGTTTCTCATTATCCTACTCTGATTTGACTGGTAACAAATTAAATTGATTTCTTTTCCCCCAAGTCGAGTCTGTTTTGCCTGTGACCATAATTGGTGAGTGATCCCTCCCTGTCCTTGTCTTGACTCACGAACTTTTGTTATATTTTTCTCCTCCCCATGCCACCGAGGGGGAGGAGTGAGCGAGCAGCAGTGTGGTGCTTTGTTGCCAGCTGGGCCTAAACCACGACAACTATGTGCTCTAGGAATTACTGGAGATACTCAAAACCCAACTGGACACAGGCCTGGACAACCTGCTGTAGCTGATCCTGCTGGAGCAGGGAGGTTGGACTAGATGATCTCAAGAGGTCCCTTCCAATCTAAATGATTCTGTGATTCTTAATTTGCTTGATGATGATAGACTCTTAAGTGTGCTTTTATATTTTTCATATTCCTTTGATGTGTCAGCACAAATTAAAAAACTGCCTGAAATCATGAAAAGGAAGCATTAACAACATGTTAAGAGGAACAAAAGCTAACAAGTTCTGAAATTAATGTGTTATGTTAGAAACAGAGGAGCATAAAAGATGAATTGTCTCCCTTATCTTGATGTTAATGTACAATCCAACCGGGGGAGGGAATGGAGTATTAAAAGTGCTATACCAGTAAATTCTACTGGCTCTTGTATTATAAATCTTCTGTTATAGATCTTACGGTACTTGTACCAGTAATTCTTTCAAAGGCATGCAATATGTACTGAAAACATTAGTCATCATAACAGAGCACATTAATACTTACACTAAGTAACTCATCCCTAACACTAAGAGAATGTACAAGAAAAGTTTTGATTATTTTGTTACAGATCTTCAGAATTGAGTTTGAATTTTTACTTCTGCATTAAACCCCCGAAGTACTAAGTTAGCTGAAAACATTTCAGTAAGACAAAGGTTTCTTGCACTTTTTTTGTTCCAACTGGAAGCAGTATGAGCAAAAGATGCTGGATTCGTTAGTGAAGATCTGGATCTTCAGTTCTGTGGATAGTTAGACCACCCAAAATGTGATTACTTTAGAGCAAGATGTCTGTCACTCTTGATCTTCCTCACCTGGGCAGCTTCTGAATTATACAGCTCGCGTGGTACGTTCTGTTTTATTCTTAGTTCAGTGCAGATCTGAAAATGTAAGCGTTTTGTATAAAGGATTAGTAGGTACATGGATCCCAAGTTCCTTGAGATGTATTTGAGGGTAATTCTGCAGCTGAATATGAGAGAAACTGTAGAAAGTAATCAGAGCCAACTGTAAGGAAGGAACAAAAAGCTTGAATACCTGGGAGAACATATAAGGGAAGAAAGCCGAGATAGAAATTACCCCAAATCTTTAATCTATGAAACTAAAATTTTCTTCCACTTTTTTTAATTAGGCATTTAAATTCGTGTTAATTATGAAGAGCTGCAGATTCAAGCTAAAAGCAACTGGTACGCTAGAAGCACACTTTAAATATTTCCCAAACCCGTGGATTTCAGCACTCTGGACAGGGATTTGAGTCCAACCCCGTGGATGTACACTGGGAGGACACTGAAACAGCAGGTTCAGGCTCTCTTGTATATGAGGATAACTGTATTTATCATGTGACACTACTGAGGGAGACAAGATTCCAGTCATTGTTTCCCTGACACAAATGAAAAAAATTTCCTAAGTCTTAGTAAATTATTTCAGCTTCTTCTCAGGGCTGCCTACCTCTTTGCGTACTTGCTGGTTTAGGCTATGCTAACTGTCTGGTAGAAGTAGGGTGGCTAGCACTAATGAGATGAGTATGGAAGGACTAGCTATAAATTAACCCAGAGTCTGGGTCAAGTGCTTGGTGGTGCACAAGAACACATAGCCTAGCTCTGAACTATTGAATAGATTTACGTTCTAAACTTTGAGAAATATTGCCTCCCTTGCCCTCTCTCTTCCTTCTCTGTCATACAGATTCCCCCCTTATTCCTAATAAAGCCTTTCTTAATCTAGCTAAAGAAATAAGAGAATTTTCAGTGGAAAAGTCCATTGCATGGAAGGATCTTGTATAAAGGTAAACTGTCTAAACTTAATCAGCCATTCAGAAAATCTCTCTCCATTCTGCAAATTAATGTTCTATCAAATGAGGATAGGAATAGTATAGGATCCATTGTAACAGATCATAAAATGCTTTCACTCTGAAAATGCAAGGATCCAAAATACTTCCTCCTTCTTCTGGCTATAAGAATAATTCATCTTCTTGACATCTCCCCTGCCAGAATTATAGCGCTCTCTACTTCCTTAGTCTGTTTTATCCTGAGGAGACAGCTTTTATTTCTCTGCCACAGAACTGGAATCTGATGTCATTGGCTTCAGTTGGGTATTCATCATACAACTCATTGTACGGCAATAGAATTCCTCATACAACAAGCTAGCTCTGCATCAAGCAGGGCTTTGGACCAGAAGACCTCCTGAGGTCCCTTCCAACTGAATTTATTCCATGACTCTGTTTTCACCATCTGTTTCTCCAACTGTTTAGACAAATACTGGGCCCTCTGGAAGGTGCCAACCTTCAACCTCCCTTCATGGCCTTTCTAAGAGCTAGAAGGATAACGTGTCTAGTCACACTGTTATCCAAACAAATAATTAAAAATGCTTTGTGTTTCTTCTCATATCCTGGTGTATTTAGCTGGTGCCCATGCCTGCCTTGAATTAGGAATCTGCCTTGAACATTAAGTTTCTTTGAGCAGGAATGGACTTTTCCTTTCTGTTTCTTAACTCGTTGCTGAAGTTGCCAGATGCATAACAGCCCTTTTCAGATGGGCTGACAGAACGGAAGCCTAGTTTCCATATAAAGGAGATTTGATAAGAAAAAAAATGGTGGTTGGGGGAAAAACTGTGGAAGAGATGTGGGTTTCACATCAAAGAGAAAATTATGATCAAACTCAATATTTGAAAATGTTTCGTGGCACGAAAGTGGTTCTTCAGTATGCTGATGATGGAAGAGAAGAGGAGGTGGAAGGGAAGAAGGTAAGAATGATGTGGAGTATGAACTTTAAAGAGTGATTCAGGAAGTCTGTGTCTGCTCTTTGATAGATTTTTGGCTGTAACCGACAGCCGAAAGAAAAGGGAAAAAAAAAGGAAAAAGAAAAAACTCCCAAAGGCCAAAAAGGGAAATTGCAAGGGAGTTATTTTGGTTGGTTTCTTCTGGTAACAGGGCTGAAATCAGTAGGAGTTTTTCTATTAATTTCTGTGAGAGAAGGACTATCTCCTAAAGGACTCCTACAAGCGCATTTTAAAACATTTGCGTTGAATGTAAAAACGAGATCTAAAACTCTACAAATAGTAACTGTCGACTCAGAAGAAGAAATATATCCTAGCGAGACATCTCATAACATGTGTGAAGCTGCCTATTTCTGGCAATTTTGTCATCGCACCCAGACAAATGGTGGTAATAGCCAAATGTAAGAATAATGACTAATACAAAATCTAAAGTGAGCATCCTCTAGTTTTTCCATATGGCTATGAACAGGATTAGATTCCTTCCAGAAATCTCCAAACTATATTAAATTTTCCTTGAGCTATAGCAATGTACAAAATGTTGAGTTGTACTGTACAATAAAAGTGCTGAAACGTTATGTAAAGAAGTAAAGAATCACATTTCTTCCTTTTTTTTTCTAGTACCCTAATCCAGGTGATCTAATCAGATGAAATGAATAAGAGTAATTCAAAGCTTTGCTAAAAATTTTATTTAAAATATATGATATGCGATTTTTAAAAATTGTGTTCCTGTAGGAGTACAAGATATAGTAACAAACCACAACTTTGGTGACTGACATCTTTATAAAATTTAAGCCAACTGCGCAAGAGAGATGGACAGTGTGAAAGATCCTTAATTTTAAAAAGTTACTTTTTTATTCAGAACCTCATTTCTCTTATACTCCTAGAAAGCACATGTGATCTGTGAAGTCCCACAAAGGTGGCAGGAGGCTGGGAGAATAGTAGAAAGAATATCCCCATTCCTTGCTCTGTACATATACACATTTCATTATGAACTGCTATGGCCACAGTCACCACACAAATCTTTGGTCACACTCAGTACATTCATTTTTATATTCTGCACCAGGCTTGTCGAGGCTAGCCAGGTCTGAAGAACATGGCTAAGGAAGAAGGAACTTACGCACTTATATCCAGTTTCTTATCTTTGAATAAATGGAGGGCTTTAAAGTACAAATCTGTTGATCTGAAAACAATATACAGCACTAAATAGTTTTATCAGTATTGTAATTTCATTTCATGAAGCCTTTTTAATGGCTGTGGAGTTATGCAAAGTGTAGTTGCTTAATGTTCATTCTTCTTACCTCTAAGGTTACATGTTGGTACTTTCGAAAGATGAAATGTTTAAGTAATATGCTGTCAAATATCTGTAGTAAATCAAAGGTTTGGCAGCAGAAAACGTTAAATCGGCATTTATTTTTGAATGGCTCAGAGGTGTTTTATTGTAAGAGAATGTCAGGCAAATAAAAGGAAAGGTCAAAGGGAGATCTTTCCTTTTAATAGCTAAAGAAGAGTAAATATCTTAGTAAATCTTAATAGACTTATGGAACTCTCTGATGCTTCTAAAGCCAAGCCATTCTAGGAAAGCCCTAAGGATATAGCATTTTCACTGCTTCCAATAGCATTCCTCACAGCTGCTAATCAGATAGGTTGCGTGTTATTTGGATCATATGAAATTATTTCAATAGTGTTTATTATGGACTCTTAGATTTGGGATGTAGTAGTATGTGGGCTAGCTTGGGGGAGAGAGAAGACTCTTTCTGCCACCTCTCATCTCCTGGCCATTGTACATAAACTAAGACCTGCCTTACTGTCTTGGCCACAACACTAGTGTGCTATCTTTGCTACTATTGTACTAGTAGAGTACAAGATTAGCAGAAATAGGACTAGAAAAAATTGCCATGTAAATCTGTCCCACCTGCACATCAGTCAAAAGAACGAAGTGGCCAACCAGGAGGTAAAAGCTCTGTGTACTGGCTGTTTTCAGTCACTGAGAAACAATGTCTCCTGGGGCCGGTGTACCCAAGACCTTAGTTCTTATGAGTTCAATTTCACACTTTATCCTGAAGACACTTAGGCTTGCAGCTACATGTTCCTTTGTGACCTTGCTTGCTTCTGGTTTGCACTGAAGTGAAGTAACCCCTTCATCTTCAGTGAAATTGTTATAACATGCAACAACAGTTGCTGCAGAAAGAAACACATATTTTGATTCTCATCGTGTTGGTCAATAGTCTAATTCTAAACCAAAAATGAGTAATTATTTTATTCAGGTTAATATGATTACGTATCTCATTCTACTTGGGAAATTCACTTTGCCATGCATAGAAGCTTAAATAATGCAGACTTCCTTCCTCCCTCCCCACTCCCAGCCCCAGCTGAGGAAGCACTGTGCTTTTAGGCATTGTTGGGTTACCTCTCAGGTTGGCCTATAAAAACATCTTAAAGTTATTATGTAATTAGGAGGGCTATAAAGACTTCTAGGAAGAATGTAACCTGTTCAGTACCAGCTGCTGTGTCTCTTTATTCAGTTATCATCTCACACAAAGCAGTTTGAAATGTAAGTATTTTCATTTTTGTGTTCAATGGAAATTTTCTTAGATAAAGAATTAAAAGTAGTGGGAAATCACTGATCTAAGTGCAGTAACAAAACTTGCCTGTACTAACTGCTTGCTCCCATTTACTTATATCAAAGCACTTTTATGAACCTGTGATTACAAATGGGATACTCAAAGTAGCCTGGTTTAAAAGACACAAAGGAGTAGTAGTGGTCACTGTTTGGACTTCCCCAAGAATTAAAGTGAAGGACACATTTAACTGAGGAACAAAATGCAAATTAGTAGTTACAAAACTGTGTGAAAATAGCTGTTCCTAATATGGTCTGATGCGGACGGATAGGTATCTTTCTCTTTCCTTTACCCAGTAAGATACTAAGTGTTATCAGTGTCTATTCACAGCCTTGTCTAGATGAAGACCTAAATGTTTTGCAAAGTTTCAGAGACATTGTAATTTCAAATTTTCACTTGCATGATGAAAAGGGTGAAATGGAAGCTTTCTGTTTGGTAATCTTTTCCAGAAACCATTCATAACTAGAAAAGTACAAGATAAAAATAAAACCAAGCATCTTTATGTCGTGCTTTGGCTATCTTTGTTTTGTTTAAAACTTTATACACTCAACATGTCTCTACTTTATTTTAAATTAATCATTAATAATCCCAGCACTGTTAAGATCTGTCCATTTAAAAGAAGGTTTTTTTAATGTTGACAGCACATGATTGTCTGTAAATTAAGTTTATAGGTGATTTACTTTATAGCTTTACAGAGTATATTTTGCTTCAGTTTCCCTGTCTATAAAATACAAATAAAAGTACATTGCTCTAAGTCTCCAATAAGGATTATTTTGTCAAATTTATTAGGGATTTAAGAGAGTAATTTAAAACTGTTCCCAAAGATATGTTTTCCAATTTATTTAAGATTTGTAAAAGTATCTAGAGACAAGGATATGCAAGGGAATATAGAGATTAAGGCTCTCTTTGTAGTGGGAGGCCACAAGGGCTGGCTAAAGGAAGCTCAGTACCTCAGCGCCATTCGTGAGGTGAGGAAATATTCATCTTTATTTTACTGATAAAAATTAAGAAATAGAGATGACCTATTCTCCCAGGTAGGTGGAAATTGTAAAAACAGTAGTAAAGCTAGCATGATACAGAGACTTGGGTTTAGCTGGAAGATGAACAGCTTTGGTCCTAACGCTGTATAGTTCTGTCTGTGCTTCACCTGATTTACTGGGTTTGCTACGTTTTGGCATAGCACTCATGATATGGCTACACACCTTCTGCAATTAACCCGATACTGCGCTGCACTGTTTGAATTTACTAGGCTGGATCTCTGTAAGTCTTTGGAATGATCTCTAGTTCACAGTTCAGAAATTACCTGCTTGCAAAGCAGTTCATCTGGTCAAGCTGTGAAATGAACCACTCCCCTAGTCTTTACTACTCCTGTTAGATTAAATAAGGTATGGTGGAATATGGTAGATATAGCATATCTGTTATGGAATATTGTTCCATAACAGGAATATTGTTCCATAGCAACAAAGCAAATGGTTATACAGCAAGTTGTCCATTAGACAGTGAGAGAAATGAAAAAAAAATCACATTCTTCAAATGTTTGGCTGTATGAATGACTGAGTTGTGCTTGTCCAAAGGAACGTCTCAACATGTTGTTTCACAGTTATGACTTGTAAACTGATAGAATGCAGGATGAGTTATGAGGAGAAAGCATTTTAATATGTGTAAGTAAACATCTGAAATCTAGAACTTTTCAGACAGAAGGAAAGTGAATAAATATAGGTTATTAATGACATTAATTCATACATACCACCACCCTCTTTTTGTAATCACGTCTCTCTTCCTTTTAAATCTACTTTTATAGCATTGTGGAAGCAGCTTATTTGGTACATAAATGGTTATCAAGTTTACAGCTATTTAAGTTCAATCTTAACACTCTGAGCAAGCCAGTCAAGAGTCAGACAAAGGTGTTACTGTCTCTAATGAGCTAAATAAAACCTGTAGAACTAGGTAAATAGAATTAGAGAAAATTGGAAACTTTTTTCCGCCTTCTTATTTCAATATCTACCTACCCCAGGAGTTCAGAAATTCTGCTATACCATGTTAGTATTCTTCTAGCAGAAAATTTTAGCATTCTGGTATATTGAAAGCAATACTTCACACTCCAATTTGTTCTTAGGTAAGAAGATTAATTTATATGCTGATTAATTTTCTGGGCTGATTGTCTTCCTCTGCCTTTGTCATGTGTATCACTTGTTAGTAATCGATTTTCTTTAACCTCTGTATGCCAATTCTGATGGTACATGAATTCATTTGTTTGCTTTATGCCCTTCATTTGTAACACTAACTGATATATATATTCTGTGATGGAACTTGATCCTGAAAGGTACCTGAATGCTCCTAATTTTTGCTGTGTTATGAGTGCTGAGCACTTAGCAGAACAAGGCAATTAGGAAATAAATATTCCTGTTTGAACTGTTCCACTAAGTTAAATGTCATTAAACAAGGGCTTATTTTTTAAACAAAAGCCTACGTATTCATGCTGGTACAAGTCTATCTACTTTACTTGGAGCAGAAATTAATTTAGTAGCCTAGCAGTATGGATCTTTCCATATGGAATTTTTTCATTTTGCAAGAAACATACTGTTTTTTATATGACTGGAAGATGAAAATATCACACCACTAAGAGTATCATGGTTCCCTCTCTCCCATTAGCTTTCTGCAATGAATCTAATTTAAAATAGCTAACATGTATGTTAGATTTGATTCTGTTCCCAGTCTAGCAAGTGGAATGAAGGAAAGACCTACGTGAACTGACATCGTCCATCAAACTAAAAGAACCCCAAACTTCTTGATCCTGCTGAGGCATGTGCTTATTTTATAAGTTGGGTCATGCCACTATATGTGGGATTCTGTGAAAAAAGGTGGGTATCAGCTGATCATCCTTTCTGAGGAACAGAGGGAAAAGAAAAAGGAAGGCTAATGGGTTACATTGCATTCCAGAAATTGATGTCTGGCTTAGTTTTCTTATTTCTGCATGCCAGAAAATTCTCAAAGTACTTTTCTAAAGATAAGTGAACATACTCATCATAGCTTACTTGTGCCTGCTAAGTCTTTGTGTGAAATATTTCATGAAGAAGTATGTAAATATTTTGACTGGTTGTGCCTTTATTTTCGGAGTGCATTGCAGATGACACATGAATGTATCAGGATGAAGCTGTGGCAGCAGAGGCATGTAAGAGATTGTTAATGTTTTCAAAATTATTTTTTTATTAATGGAGCCAGCAATAGTAAAAAACACCATTACGCCAACAGTGTAAAGCAGAGTAACACATACCTAGCATAGGCATATTAAGGCTAGCAGGACTGCGGTAGAGATATTTTTGAGACATAATTTATAACATGAAGAGAGACACACGGTAACAACTTGTTTTCAAATCTGAAGGGACATTTTGTGCTTTTATTTCTCCTTCTGGGCAGCAGATGTGGGTTTTTTTAAACAAAAATCATGAAGGCTGACAAACATGAGATACCAAAGGAGAACAGTACGTATGGGATTGCATAGTTTTTATCTAAGTTTCTTTCAAAGACACAAAGAAAAATGTGATTTAATCAAATTAGTGTGTGTGTTTGTAAATGTAAAGTAGTATACAAAGAAATGTAAGTGGTAAAGTAGCAGATAATAAATGTATGTAAGTATATTTAAAGATTTTAAATGTCCACAAGTCAGGTCTCATCCAATAGATCACAGAAACTATAAAGAAACTGAAAGTCTTCTAACTGCTTTATAATGATAAATGTTGGCTTTGAAATCCTGGAAAGTAAAGTTGAAGTTCAATATATTGCAATACAATGTTTGCTCAAAGTTGCAGATCCAATAACTAGGAAAATCGTTCCTGAAGAGGTGGTTAGATCCTTTCTCATAGTCAATTGTAGATTTAGACTTAATGTGATATATTTTGTTACAAGCTATGAAGATTTAATCAAGAGAAGCATCGTGAAATCCTTAGATTGTTTTATGTATGTTTCTTTTAGCATTGGTATTAGAACCTTCAGTTATAGAAAATATCTCAGTTGTGTTTAGCTGGCCTGCTGTTTAAAATTTTGCAGTTTATTTTTAATCTAAATATATCTACAATTGGCTTCGTGTCTTTGGTTCACACCAATGGGGAGGGGGGCAGAACAAAATTACAATGCTACCAAATCTCTTTGTATACCTGCTTTTATGTGATACTATAACCATCCCATTACCTTTTTGGCTCTGAAATAAATGGATTTAACTTTTAATTTTATGCAGCACATAGTTTTCTAGACTTCAGACTCTTTTTGTAACTTCCTTCTGAACCCTTTCCAGTTTGTCAGAAACCTTTCTGAATCATGGAGAAATGAATCAGTAAACGCCTCACTAATGCCAGATGTGGCCATTAAATCATTTCCCTACTCCTACTTGATGTTTCCTAGATTTTGCATCCAAGGACCATGTTAGCCCACTTAGAGGACTGCAGTAAGAACGTGTTTATTTCAGTTGGATTCTTTGCATTATTCTTGAACTTCTTGTTAGTTTTTTTCCCTTTTGTCTTTTAGATTTAGAATAGGAATATGCCACTCAAATAAAACATTATGCTAAGTAACATAGGAGAGCACTTAAGCATATGCTTAGTTTTCTGTTGACACAAAAGAGTATGTACCCTTAAACTGCATGCTTACATATTGTTCTGAATACATAACTGCTGGGCTGAATTTTGAGGTCAACTGATTAGTATTTTTATCATAACATTTGCATTGTGATATGGCAATGAATTATTAATATAAGGAAATTAAATATAAATTATAGTGATTTTTTTTCCCCCCACCTCCCAAATATTCATGTGAATCTTAAAAAACCCTTTTGAATTGTCTGCATTTAAAACCTTATCCTTATTTAACTTCCTTACATGTTGAAAGCATTAGTTGTCTGGCAAAATTTTAACGAAGCAGCAGCAAACAGCATTTGTCTTTGCAGCAGACAGTATGTGACATTTCTTCATTTAAAATTCTCTTCATGTGCTATCAGACAAATTCACACATCATATTATTCAGCATGACCTTACTGAAAGTTCTTTACATTACTTCTCAAATTCTGTTGTCTTTTTGTGGTGTTTGCATATGCATCTGTAAAATAGCACACGTTCATAAATATGTTTTTCTCTATTTTAAGAAATAATATAGGAGTGCTTTAGTTTGTAATCGTCTCATTTGTTCATGACTACTTGAATACTTAAGGGCATTGAAAATTGTGGTTTTAGTCCAGCCCTTGCCCAAGGAAAGGAAAAGCCTTTTTACTGATGTAGTCTCACCTCTGTCTGGAACTGCATTGGCTGTTCTGAAAATTGATGTTTTATTATTGTTTGCTTAAAATAGTGTGTTAACTTCACTCTTTTACTGAATAAAGGAGGAGAATGAGGTTGTAAGCCGTAATTTGACACTGTGGGAGAGGTTTGTGTGCAGCTTGTGCCAGTGTGGAGGGCCAGGATTTTCTTATAAATAAAAAGTTAAAAAAAAAATCCTCAACCTAAATCCTGAAATGTAAGAAAGAAATACTGAAGTATCTCATGTCACAAATCCTCGTTATGAATATATGTCTTTTGCAAAATGTCAAAGGCTGAGGAGTGCATCACTTCAGAGAATTAACAAAAGTCCGCATTTCAAATACATAATTAAGATATTGGTGGGCTTTTTCCCTCCCATTGAATCCTCTTGTTTACCTTTTCCTTGTTTTGCAGCCTGATTTGTTCCTTTTATCAGTTACATCTGTACTGCACAGAGCCACTTGACATACTGAGTAGTTTTTCTTAGTGCTTAATAACCTCTAACAAACATTTTTCGTGCATGTTCTGTCTAAATTTCTCAACTAAGATCTTTTTCTTCACTTTTATCTATTTAAGAGGAGAATATGTGATGAAGGCTCTGAGCTTCTTTTTCTTGTTCATTGGGATCCTTTCCATAGAAAACAGTTCATTATCTCCTTTGAGGAAGTTTATTGTTTTTCTCAGAAAATGTAAATTTGCTATGCTAGAGGCATGTTTTTCACTGTAAGTTTGCTCTTTATAGACTATCTTTTTCTTTAACAAGAGTACCAAATTATGTTCTGGAATTAACTGCAAAAGAAGAAAAACAATAGCATACTTTCTAAGTATAATTTAGTATGATTAATTCAGGAACTGCATGAGTTGTAGTATGTGCTTGTAATTTCTCAAGTGTGTATTTTGCTACTTCCTACTCAAAATTGGTTTAGCAATGCATAGATTTAGGTGGAGAAAATATATTCTAAATTTCTCTGAGTCTGCTGATGTGTACAGGCTTGTATGGCTTTTTCATTGAATAAGGGTTCTTGGTGACTTAATCTAGACAAAACCAATAGTTTTCTGTTTACTGTTGTCTGTGATCCAGTTTGCTGTCTGTAAATATGATAACAATGCTGCTTTTTTGCTGACTTTGTGTTGCATTGGTGGACTACAGCTTAGTTAACTATCTGTGCAGTGACACTTAGAATTGAACTCAGGTCTGTTCTAGGATCCTGTGATATCTGTCATACAAATAAGGTTATTATAATAAGATTATTATTAGTAATGGATTATTAATAATCCTTCTTTTAAAACAGGATTTCAGACTAAGTAAAATGAATTTCTTGGTCTGTTTTCTGCATTCTAAAGGTAGATGGTGCCCCAAAAGTAGCACACTAAAACTCATACATATGGGATTTGCCAAAAGACTTCGACCAGCATTTTAAAAGATCACTGTTCTCTTTGTTTTGTTTTCCTATGTAATCATAAGCATTTGAGACAGCTTTGCTGGAATTTGGCATTAAGTGGACACCTGTTTCACCTAGCAGTAGATGTGGATCTACAGTAAAAGTGTGTTCCAAGAGCTAAAATGCAAGGAAACTTGGGAGGCCTTGGTTATTTATCTGAGGTTCTACATGACTTTGAGCTGTGCCGTAGAAACCATATGTGAAATGGGGATAATGCTGCTGCTGCTTTTTTTTTTTTTTTTTTTTTTTAAGGATCTGGAAAGACTAGTTCACTTCTCAACAACTGATTTCTAGGCTAAAGGAGAAACCTCCACGCTAAGTTGTGCTATTTGCACTGGGAGTAGAAAGACTGTTCTTGCGTTGTACAAGGAAAAAGTCTAGACGAGGGAGGTGCATACAGTTTAGCGAATCCTGCCTTTGTGCGAGTTTCTCATATCACAGAAGATGCATGATCTTGGCAAGATGAATAGGGATGTGAATAAGCGTTCTTTTTGTGGTGAACATGCATTTCAACTCTTCATGGCTTAAGAGAAAGGATTTATTTTCCCTTTCTTTTGAAGATGCCAAGCAAGCACCCTGAAGTTCATGTATACTCAAGTTAGATGCAATTATTATTTTCTTTTTGTTTACTATAGAAGTGTACTTTGTTAGGTTTTATTATTTTATAAAGCACCATTGTTGAATTTGTTTGCAGCTTTCATAAAAAAATCTTGCAATGAGTGATTTGAGAGACATGGAGAAAGTATTTCATTGAGTCAATCCTTTTTTCTAAATGTAAGCTTAAGTTTTCTTTGTGGAAACAGAAGCTTTTTGGTTTTCTTTGATCCTTGCTGTAAAACGTATGTGTTGTGTGTATATATAGGTGTATATTCGTCAGATGGAATTTCTGAGATAGACTGAATAACACTGAAATGCTATTGGAGGGCAAATATAATTAATAGGAATGTGCTATAGTGACTACAGTGGGTGAAAGTACAAAAATCTTAAGGAACAATTAGTAATTGCCTCTGAGAGGATTGTATAAGCAGCAATAAAGCTAGGTGGCAGTCTCTTCTCTACTGTCTCAGAACTGTTTTATCCCATTCCGGGATAAGCTAGAGGTAATATATACTAATTAATCTTTCTGTTGAAATGTTTCCAATAATTAGAGAATTCCTCATAGTCTTTGGAGTTTTTCATGTAGTTAGCTCTGCTAACGGTTAAAAATGTCAATTCGATATTTGTCTAGAACCATGTTCCAGTTACTGGTGCTTGTTAAGAGATTGAAGAACTCCGTTTTATTACATTACTAATCCCCATGTAGCTACTTAACACATTAGATCAAATCACCTCTTAACCTTTTCTTTGCTAAGATAAATAGATTTAAATCCTGGAACCTCTCTCTAAGGCATGTTTACCAATCTTCTAATCGGTCTTGTGGCTCTTTTCCAAACATCTTCTTATTCCTCAGCAGCTTTCTTGTATTGGAATACTAAGGCAGGACATGATCTTTTTGATTGTATTCCTATAGCTGTCATCAGATATTGTCTTTCCCCTCTTATTCAGAGTTCCAGTTTAGGCATCTTTGGCTCTTATTTGTGCTTTTGATTACAGCTGTATGTTGTAGTTGATGATATTAATGAATGATTACCCAAAACTTTTTCAGTTGTTGCATCCCTGATAATTACCTGATTTAAATTCTCCAGCTGTATCAAAGCTTTTTTTTTTTTCCCTTGAACCTGATTAACCCCCAAGGTTGCTCTTCATTGGTCCTCTTTATTAACTGTTTCCCAAAGCTTTGTTTCACCTTTGAGCTTTATCACTCCTGATTTTGTTGTTGGTTCCCCCCCCCCGCCAAGTCATGAATAAAAATTATGAAGAACGCATATACAAGAATGGACTTTTGCAGATGTGTACTCATTTAGCAGCAATTGTGCTTTAAGATTTGAGACCTCTCCACTTAAACACAATGTTAAAAATAAATGCTGCTGTTTGTTATTCTAGTGGATAATAATGAAATTATTGGAGAACAATATCTAACAAACATTAGTCAAGATCCATTTCCATAAACTCTCACTCTCTCTTTAATTGTTCTCGGTTTTTTTCCATGATCAGTGTCATGCTAACAGTCTAACAGACATATTATTCAGCACTTCCTGCTTACCCATTAAATCTTCACGTTTATTTTTTTCCCCACTTCTAACTCTCTTAATGCTTTGTTGTCCCATTTAGTATATGATGTAACACATTTATGGCTGAGATAACATCTTTTTCTGTAGGTATTCTCTAGTAATGTTAGTACAGGAAAGGAAAGAGTAATAATTCAAAACTGTGTATGTTTTTTTTAACAATACACACATTTATACTAACCTTCTAAAATTTCTGGAAGTAACGTTAAGTTAGAGAATTCCTGAGCTTTCAGCAGTCCCTTTTCCTTTCTGTATTTAGTGTTCACTTGAGAGCAATATAATAGAGATTTGATGCATCCCTTTCTCTCTGCTATGCCTTTCATCTTTCCAGTTCAGCAACTTTTACTTCAAAATTTTCCACTTTCTTTCAAAATGTTTGCACTATTTATCTTTAATAGTAGCCCTAACTAACAGACAGACCAATACAGCTGTAGTCAGAGTACTACATCTTTCCAGTTTTCTGTATATAATAAAACCAGATATATTTCCATGTATATGTCAATCCTTCTTTCTTTTTTTTTTTTTTTTTTTTTTTTTTTTTTTTTTTTTTTTTTTTTTTTGGTATGACAACCTCAGCTTTAGTTAAGGCCCTGGAAATATATTCGCAGGTCTCTTATGATCTTCTGGAAGAATATACTACATACTTCTGGAATAAAGTGTACAATTGAAAGCATGTACCACAGGACTCTGACTATTACTATATTTTCACAGAAGTTTTGCCCTGGTGACTACTTCAGCAGAATCAGTTCATTGCTTTGGTGGTTGCTTACCATTACAGAAATTTAGAGACTGCATTACTCAAAAAAAGTAACTGAAGTAATAGTTGCCTCCAAAAGGTGTTTTATGATAGCACACTACTGTGTACTATTTGTTTTCAGAGGACTAGTCCAAATCCAGATGAAACATAAAATGTGGGGGGAAAGAATCTGATGGTGCCAGTTCCCCTATCTATTGTTATTATATTATCTTTTTACACATTTGTTTTAGCCCCACTGGATCTCAGGCTTGTTGTTCTTTCTAGCTCTAATTCTGGATCTCACAAGTGTCTTTTTTACAGACTTATGTCTCTGAACTCCATTTTGTTTTAAAATATACAAGTCCACAAGCTTTTCAAAAGCAGCAGTCTCTAACAGAGGTTTTACAAAATTCTCCTCTGTCACTTGTCATAAAAAAAATGAAATCTCACAGAAATTTGAATCGTGCCAAAGACTGCAGTACTCTGTGTATGTCCTTTAGCACAAGCTAATAATTTGCCAGTTAATTGTTTACTGCTGTTCTGTGTTGTTCCTCTAGCCTTCAAGAAGAGATACAGCTGTACTCAAAATGAACATTCTTGTCAAATCTGCTCATTTGTGCAAAGTTTTTTGCTGTGAGGGAGTGTCCATCTGCACCTTTTATTCTTCTCTGTTGTCATTCTCCCCTCACTTAAGGCACAAAGTAATTGCTGCAGTGATAGTTGAGGAAAATAGCTAGTAACTTACAGGTTACATTCTTGGAAAAGATCCAAGCACATGGTGCTTGTGTGTTAAAAACAAACAAAAAAGCAATATATATCTTGAAGATTATTCTGTAACTGTTAACAAATCAGTATATGCAAAATTTTGTTATGCAAAATAAGTTAAACACAGTGCTTCTTGAATTAAGGATTTACCTACTTTGAATATCCTAATATACCCACAGCATCACTTGAACAGACATTTTTGTAATAATGGATTCCCTCCCCCCATACGCTTTAGATAGGTGGAAACAATCATTCTGTTCTTTACCACAAAAGCAAATTAAACACAAATTAAAATTGTACTTCTGGTTTATCTGTCAGGCTGTTGATCCTAGCATATCCAAGGTTCCTTTTATTTTCAACCTGTCAACAAGTGAGAAACATACATAGAGCCCACATTGCTTTTCATTTTGCTCACTCATTTGTTCTTAAAAAAGAGTGTAAAGATTAATTCTATTTGAATCGGAAAAGTCTTTCCCATGAGGCTTCAATTTAATAAAGAAGCGATTATTTTATAACATGTGCATGTGAATATAAATGATGTATCCCATATTTCTTCCTTGGTTATGTATAACATAACCACCAAGATATAGCTGCTGCTTTAAAGTCTTCCTGAATAGTCCAGCCAGCTGTCCCTTAATATATGTTTCTTCTTCCAGTTTTTTACAGGTCCTAAATAAATGGTAAATTATCTATTTTCATCTTGATTCAAGAATTTGTAGGTCTGTCTCATTACGCTTCACAGTCCGGAGAGTATGTAGGTTGATGCAAATCTCCTTGTTTTATGTAAATGCATTTTCTTTGCAAATGAAAAAATTTTATATGGATTCTTCTCTGAAGACTTATAAAGTTGCTCATAGTTTGCATGTGTGTGCCGCTGACAAGATATATCGCCTAGTTTCCCTGAGTTGACTTATTATACAGAAGACAGACAGATGTATAGGCAATATGTTAAAATAGACATAGAGACATCTTCGTGACTTTGTATATAAGAAATTCTGTGATAGGTTGTATTCTTAGCACTGCTATGACATCAACAGAAAATAATTTTTTAGTGCTAATACTATGTAACAGATTCTTCGTAAGTATAGCAGAGACCATTTTAGAGAGTTTTTTGGTGGGGGATGTGTGTTCGTCTGGGAACCGAGGGAGGAGGACCTAAAATTGCTTTGAAGCTACAGAGTTTTAATTGTAGATATCCAAAGTACCAAATATTGACAAGTACTCAGGGAAAATTCTGTAATGCAAGTAAGACTTTTGGTTACAGTTTTGCAATTCATTAATTGTGACTGCAAAGCAAGATCTCTGTAGCTTGTCATACAGGCTGAAATCCACTTAAGTTGTCTGTCAGTAAGGAAAATATACGTCTCATATCTTATAGTCATGAATAATCCCATGTAATATATTAATGTCAAATTAATCAATGAAAGACTGATTTCTTTCACTGCTCTCTCAAAATTGTACGCTGAAGCTGAAAATATACATGCTTATTTCAAAACGCTGTAAATTTTGAGGCCTACAAGTCTTTATACTCCCTAAGTTCTGTTTTATGTTGGTTTTTCTTTTTTTATTTCTGAAAACTATCTGCATAAAAAATATCTGTGAAACTTGGATAATGGAAAAAGCAATATATCCTGAAAAAAAAATAAACCTCAAGATATTTTAAGCTAGTTGCAAAATAAACGTTGAGTATTTTTCTTATTTTGCTTCTCTCGCCTATTGGAGCCTAAGCTTTTGAATCTGGTTCAGGAGTGAGACTGCTATTCCATCATTTTGCACAGAATACTAACATAAGTGTAAAGTGAGAGAAGCTTAATGCTTTTAAGTTTAATCATATATGATAAAGAATTGTGTGTATGCACCTAAATTTATAAAAATTGTACTGTTTATGAAATGGGTGGGGCTCTGTGTGTGTGTATATATATATAATTGCAGTGTTACTTAAACAAGACAAAAAGAGGGAATGTTAAGTTTGTACTGTTGTGGGTGGGGAATTGCATATTTAAACTCGCAAGTACCAGGAGTGTTAGTATGAACTCCAGAGCTAATTTCTAGGAATGATATGTAATGTGCTCCAGACTAACTGAATGAAAGTGAAATATTTTTTCTGTGTATGTTGACTTAGCACGGTTAAAGTGAGATTTCATATTTAGGATGTGTGTGTGTGGTTTTCTAGGACTATTATGTAACTTTTCGTAGCACCTGGAAAGCATGGAGATGGATAAAACCTCCAGCATATCAAATGAGGTAATGAAACACAAGGCCTCTTCTAACAGTACCTGGGGCTTTTTTACATTCCAACAAAGTGCATGTTCAACAAGCAACAGATGTAGATGATATCATCAAACAGGATGCTGATTGAGACTGAACGTTCAGATAACAGTTTATTGTTTCAGGGGCATTTTTCCTGGTCTGTTATGCATCTCCTTTTTTAACTGATAGTGGATACCTGGAGTTTTGTACGTTTTTGCAACATAATATTGCAAGTACATTTATGGCAACTTTAAATTTTCTTTATTTTCTCCTGGAAGTTTGCTTTTTTTCCCCCTGATAATTTCCAAAAGCTCCTGATGTTAAAGAGCTTATAGAATGTGTAGGTGCTTTTCATTTGAGGAGCTGTCTTAAATTCCATGGTCAGAAAGTCTGCGTGACATAATAGAATGTATTTTGAGAGGGTAAGAATTGGCATAGATGCTTTAATTGTATAGTAGCTGAAGTCCTGGTTCAGGTGTCTAAATAGAGAGAATTGTTTGAAAACACTAAAGAAAAGGTTTCATAGCTTTTTATTTCCATGGAAACAGTATCTGATGTTATATCTTTCCTTTCCCTTGCCTTTAATTATACTGTATTTCTTTCCCCTTTCTTCTTGGTTTTCGTTATGATCTTATGTAAGTCTATGGCAACTTCTTATGCAATTAATAGTACATGATAAACATCAGCAAATAAGTACAAATGCTCTTTTTGCTTAAAAGGTTAGTGACAAGCTAACTGTGGCAGTTGTCTAGCTGCGGCAATACAGAATACACCAGCTCTATTTTTTTCTTCCATCTCAACAAAACCTCTCTTTGGAAGTAGAGGAGGTGGTGCTTGACCACTGCTTCAACAAAACAACAAAAAAGGGCTGGGGGCACAAAAAAGGACACCATTATAGTTAGACCTACAGAATTATGAAGAAATGTATTCTGAGGAGGGAATTCCCAAAAAAAGTAAAAGCTTTCACTGTAAAACAAAGACAAAGAACCTTTGAGTGGGTTGGATGTAAAGTTGTAAAAGAACAATATGAGATAAAAAGGGGAAACTGGGTGTAGCTCCGATGACTGTATTATAATAGAGAGGTCCAAGTAGCTGGCAGGTGAGAGCATATGAAAGAGAGTGGTTCAGGCAATGAAGTACTATGTAAGGCTGTATCTAGAAGTAGGATTGGTAGAAATGCCCTCTGGACTAGCCAGGGAACTATTGATAAGACTGAGAAATCACCTTGTTGTGATATGTTGTGATTATGAACCTAAAAAAAAAAATCCAAGATGAAACTGATTTCTGAATGAGATCTCAAGTTAACTGTCAGCTTAGTGACACTGCAAACCTTGGGCTGAAATACCTTCTTAGCTGTTAAAAGCAAAAATATCAAGGGTTTCCTTAAGAAAAAAAGAAGAGAGAGAAAAAGGGAGAAACAGGTTACTCACCTATAGGTAAAGAATACATGCTCCAAGGAATTACGTGTTTGTTGGAGTGGTCTGACCTTTTGCCCCTCAAAAAGAATTAATGTATCATGGAGGTTAGTAATTGCTGAATAAGTTGGAGAAAGTTTCTAATCCTGAAGTGGTTTTGGATAATGAATCTGATGGTGTGTATGTTTCATTAAGAATCGAGGCATGTCTAGTTCAGACATTTGAGCCAAGAACACAAACACAAACACCCTGCATTCCCAGGGCGCAGTGACTAATACTTCCAGTGAGATCTCAGCATTCCCTTTATAGATCAGGTGTTAATGTACACTGACATTCCAACTTGCAGCACTGAAAATTAATATCAATATGGTGGGCTAAATAAAGTATAACTCTGGAGCTGCAAATACTTTTGGGATGAAGGACAAGTATTTTAAAGCTTTTCTGCTAATGTTGAGTCAAAGTCTTTGATGCTAAAAATAAGAGATTAAAAGCCTTCATGAGATTGTGGATTGTTTATCCCTGTATAGATATGCTCAAGTGAAACAGATCACTATACTACAGTAGCTGAATTACAAAAATGAACCCATAAGATAGATGGTGGCAGCAAGTTTTATTTCAATTTTTCTCATTTATGAGACTTCCTCTGTAGTGTGTTTCTTAAACATCAGTGATATTCTACATCTCCAAGTATCTTTCTAAAGAGTAGCTGATGACAGCATTTCTAAGTAGACTGAATATCCTTACTGGCTTCCATCTTTTCATTTGGAAATTATTCCAAAATTTTCATTTATTGCAGTAGTATAGAGACTTCCCCTCTTTTTTGTCTTCCACCTCTTTCACCCTCACTATTTCCCTTGGTACCTTCCTATGTGTGCAAATTACATGCTTAGTCTAGAATTTAATATTTCATCTGAAGTTGTAGGGGAGCTCTATAGTGAGGTTTTCTATTTTTCATTCATGGGGAATGGCTCCTTTACCAATTCCCAAATTAAATTCTTTTTAAAATCAACTTCTTTCCATCTGCCTGGAATATCACAATGTCTAGCCACTTGTTTGCTCTTGCTTTCAGGTTTCCTCATCTGTTGAAGATATGTACATCATCTCCAGACGTTGGCTTGCATTTTCATATGTTCAATGAATGTTAATATGTTTCAATACTTTTCTGTTCAGGTATTTAACTTCTTTAGGTGCCCCTTGTTTCTTTTATTCTTCTGTTTATCTGAAGTTGGTGGGATTCTCCCTCCTGATGATATTTTTAAGGCAAGTGCAGTATTACTCCGACAAGTCAGGAATCAGTATCACTCTACAGTTACTTAATTTGTTGCTTGTTATTTTCTTTCATTTTTCTCTTAAGTTATTCACATGAAAGCTTAGCTACAAGTGGATCAGTGACCCACTTATTATTCATATATTTTCTTTTAATTCTTTTAACTTGATGTTCCTAAATGTATTCCTTATAAATGCACACGTGTGGTAACGTTCCTAGCCCTGATATCTCTTAGATGGCTAATGTTATGTTGCATATCTACTGTAAGATCATGTAAGTCATGTTTCCCATGATCAGATAGCTAGAAAACTGGGGTTTATGACTTCTGTAAATATATGAGAATAAAAAGTTCTGGGGCATGTTTGCTGTTTGTATATACAAGTAGTTCAGTTTTAAGTAGTTATTTTGGATGTTTTATTTGGATTACAGCCCATGTCTGGATATCTTTAGAGAAGATCACTTTTTTTACAATGCTTTTTGACTACAGAACCCTGAACATTTTAGGAAAAATGTGCAGGGAGGTGTTAAGAAATTTCACATGCAAACTAGTGTATATTTGTTTTGTCTACTATATGCTGTAAACACCCCCTGCTTTGTCAGGTTTTATGGTTTCCATAAAAACTGAAAAATGGCTGAATTTTGGCAGGTGTAAATAGTCATGATTCATTGATTTCTTAAGCCAAATTATACTAGCTGAAAACTTGGACATTAGAATGCCAAAAATAATGAAAAATACTTTAATAAATAATTCCTGCTTTAAGAGTATTAAATATAAAGTTAATTATGGCCAATAGGGCTTTACTCTGGAAAATGAATGCAGAATTGAAATACAAGGTATGACTGCATATAGCATGAGCAAGTATTTTTAGCCTCTTTACGCTGGTTTATAAATTGCAGATGTTCTCAAGTTCATGTTCATTGTCTTTCATATGGTTCACCAAATAGGAAGAAACACAAATCTCAATCTAAGTGTGCATAATGTAATCACAATTTTAAAAAGTTAATGCTTTGGGGTTTTTATTTTTGCAGAATAAACTGTTCATAAATGCATTATGACATCATGTATTTCTACACATCCCATTTGTGGCAGTGAAGCTGCTGAAAAACTACTAAATTTCAAGTATGGTTCGTTTAACGTGATTTAGAAAATCCACCGTGATGGAGCTGGTATCTCAGTAGCTTTTTGATCAGTTTGAGATCTATTAAAATTTGCCATTTGTAAATATTTCTTCTGTCAGTTGAGGGTAAGGGGTTTCATTACGATTAGTGTGCTTGTCTTATTATAAAGGTCAAAGGGAGGAGGGCTATAACGCCAGTTCTGTTAGTGTGTGAAGCCAACGGTACCCTCTCTTTTTGCTAGTTACATGTGGGATATGTGGTAGTGACGGACTCTGCTAGCCTACTGACCATACTTTTGTATGGGAATAGCTTATTAACAAAAATGTAAACCACATTGTGCTTCCAGTTCTGTTGGCTTTATACCATACTACTCTGCTGTTTTCAAAGAAGTTTATCTTGAGGATCAGTTACAGGAAATTTGCATTTTCAAAATGGGGAAAGATTATAATGTTCATTGACTTGCTGAATATTATTCAGCCACTTCTAGCATCTTCAGTAGAGCTACTCCAGATTCCTGCCATGGTCAGTGCAAAACATTGCTCACTTTGTGTAAAGGAGCAGAAATAAGGACTGATGGTGATTGGTGAGGAGTAGAATTTGGCTATTCTTTTTGATTTCTCATCTGCCTGGATTTGAAGAAGTACACAGGTGATACCAATGGATCTTGCATTGCAACAACTCTTTTCTTCCACTGGCATTGCCCTGTTGGGGGGAAAATGTTAATGTAGCTGGCAAACTTCAAATGTAGTGGAGCACTTTAGCACCTGAATTGTAGCAATTGATGAGGTTATTAATATGGGAAGAACATTGCATTTTAGTTGATGTCAAGAGTGCTACGACAATTTATACCAGCTGCCTATATTGCCTTTCTGAATGTTCTTCCTTAGCACACCCCCAAAATAGAGAGAACTGGTCATTCAGTTCTATTTGCATTTCAGTTATGATCAGAATCTGTCATCTTTGAACAACTGAAATAGTTCCTCTTCTGAATAGCCTCCAGGATATGGTAATTAACTAACAGATTTGTCTTCACTTTTTTACTCTTCTCCACCTCTGAGTTTTTCCTCATCTCTCTCTCTCTTTTTTTCTTAAATTCCTGATGCTTTCTGTTTCTTCCGTGTTTTTTAAATAAACTAAATAAAAGTTGTTACAAGAGCTTTAGAATGAATATGCGTGGGAATTTATGTATTTATTTTGGTGCACACTCTCCTTTAACTACACTACCTGAAAGAAAAGGGCCTTCTCGCTAGTTCCTCTCCCTATGTACTGACATACACCCTCTCAACAAAGAATTCCAATAAATATATCTTTTTGGCATATGCTGTATTTACAGCAACAAACCAGGAGAGAAACAAAGAATGAATCATCAACCAATTAGCGGCTGAAATGCCCCAAGGGTATAAAGTGGGCCAGAGTTACCTGCCCGGGAAGCTGCATAGGTCGCCTTTTAAAACAATTGCTTGGTGGTGCAGACACAAGCTTCCATTGATTATGGAAGATCTTGATTTATTTTCTTCTTGAAGTATTAACTTCCTTTACTTGCACCTAGTTAGAACAATGTGTTTTGAGCAATTTTTTTTTTTTTTTCCCCAACAGGCATTAAAAATAAATCTGGTAAACCTGGTTCTGATTTCACTGACAGTAGCATAAATCAGTTTGTGCCAGCTAAAGGCGATAGACTTCATTCTTCTCTCACGTCTGTCAATTTTAGGCAAGCTATGCCTGTTTGTCCCGTTTTCCTCCCTTACACTGGTATAATTTTAAAAGAACTGTACTGAGGGAAATGAGGTTGTTAAAGTTAAAAAAGTTTGAGATGAACAAAAGGTTTCCTTGCACACATGCACATTACACTGTAATATTGCCTCTTTGTTTATAAATAGGTGATAGAAGAAAAAGCTGCTGCGATATTTGAACCAATGTGTTGTGTTCTGACTGATCAAAACCACTATCTGTACTGGCAAATTACCTTAATTTTAAAGCAAGGTAGAAAAACCGACACTGTCCCTTATTAGGAGTACCATTACTTTTAGTCAACAGAATCTGATAATTTTGTAGACATTTTATTATGTACCTAATTCTAACAAATCAAGATCTAGCAACTTTCCTTGTGGATTTGTCTCCTTACATGTTTGTTTCTTACAGAGTGTTCTAATAAAGAGAGAGTCTGGTGCAAAAATGTAAAATAGTTTGAAAAATGCCCTACTTAGCTGAACTTTTATGTATTTCTTTCCTCATAACTTCTTGTTTCAAGTTGCTGACTTGAATTTTTGCCTTTGGAGCCAAGCTATCTGTGAGCACCTGGGACTTTCTAAAAGAAGTTTATATATCTATATTTGTTTACATATTTACATTTTGCAAAGTTGTGTTAGATCCTCATGTCGCACAATAAAAGATCTCTTTAATTTCCTAACCTGAATGTCCTCTAATGATCTTAACGTTCACTGGCCTGTCCTATGGAAAAGAGAAAACATTAAGTAAAGTACTCATGTGTAGAGCCTAGATGCTCTTATTTCTATTCTCAAAGGAAGTCACATAATAGCAATTCCATGTACTCATCAAAGTTCACAAGCATGTATAAAGCAATATTTGTGTTGCTAGCTGTCATTGTTATAGCCTGTGCAGTAGAATTATTGTTCGGGTTACATCAGGACTTGCATTACGTTGTTTTCCTATGGCCATTATCTTTCTTTCCTCCAACAAAGATCAGCTGATCCAGTGTGTGTGTTCTGTGGGATGCTGTTGGGGGAGGAGCAGCAGAGTTCAGCAATTTAAGGTGTTTTTTTGTTTACACCTCTGTGTCTCTTCCTCCCCACGCCAAAGAGGAAGCAGTAACTGTGGAGAGGCCTCTGGATCTGTTTATAAAGGAAAACAGGGTGTTCAGTTTGAGAAGAGAAAGATTGGGTGGTGAATGTGATTGAATCAGGAGGTTTGGGGGTATGTATTTGAAGAATGTGGTTATCTGAAAGAAAAGCGAAAAAGATTTGGAGCATGGGGATAGGGTGTTAAAAAAAAAAAAAAAAAAAAAAAAGGTGTGTTTATTTAGCCAGAATAATATTTTAGAGTAGCAGTGGCTGGACCGCAGTGTCAAAATGGTGTTTCTTTCCTGTCATGCATGTCTTGAAATTTCTTCTGGTTTTTTTATAGTAGAGGTGTTGTTTAGCACTTCTGCCAAAACATCAATTTTAATTGAGTTCAAAATTTCTAATTTTTTCTGGATGAAACTTGGTCTACAAAGTCAAAAAGTCTGCTATAAGTTGAAGTTAGGAAACAAATGATGCTAATCAATTTAGGAGTTTCTCAGCAAACTTTGAAGAATGAATATAATCCTCAAATTTTGTTTTGCTTTTTTCTTTCTTTCAGAACATTTACCTTAACTTTGAAACTCCTTTTTATTTGTAATAGTCAAAGAAGGTTTGTTATCTTCTTTCTTTATCACTTGTGAGAAAAAGCTTTCCATTTCCATCATAATCCAGTGAAAATGTTACTGTTCTTGACAGCTAGCAACAATGGAAGAGATAGTAAGAATGAAGTTTTTGCTTTGGTGACATTAGCAGGCAGGTGACCAAGCAGATCTCTCTTTATACCAAAATATGTAATCTCATGTGAGGTACAGAGATGGTATGAGGCTGATAGCAAGTGTGTTAGTCTCGTGCTCAAAGTGTGAGCCTTGACAAGTCTGGTGAATACCTTAAAAATGTACATATTCAGTTTTATATAAATGATTATTTTGGGGGGTCTTACCTATGCAAACAGAATTCAGAATTATGCAGTGCGCAGCCTACTCGAACTAGAGACCTGGTTCTCCTCCGTCAACATGTGTCAGTTCCCCAGGGTTTAATGTAATCGTGGAGACTAGAGTCTCTAGTAAGAAAGGGTCTCATCTGTTTGAATTGCTTACACTTTATAATAACAGAACCGATACCGACAGATCAATCTATTTAAACAAAGTAAAACAGAGTAGAATCAAAGCCTATTCCTCTTTTCCCAAACTATTTAGTCACATATAAATAACTTAAGCAGCTTATTCATTATTTCTAGATTTGTTATTCTTGGCAATGGTCTGTACTTGGTACCAGGTAATACGTCTGCTTTAAATTGCATTGCTTTTTTTCTTATAATAGCTCTTGCTGCCAGAATACTTCCCCCCCGGGCCTTGCAGACACCGATTTGATGCTCCTTAATGTAGACAAGTTTGTGTTATGATGCTTTATCCCGCTTCCATTCATTTTCAGGAATGTTATCATCATTTATGTCTGCTTTCATAATAATATGGGTCTGCACCTTTAAAGCCTGCTTGTGTCTTTATATTTATGTAAGTCTAAAGCAGTGTCCCAAGGAATTATAAATATGATGTGCTCCATTTTCTGTCCACTGCACTGTCCCCACAGCTTTGCAATGTGAAAGCATTGGGGATGAACACACTGTTGGGCTCTCCCAAAGACATTGTTATCATAACTGCTTAGCTTGAATTCCTGATTTCTTGGCACTCCCTGTAATTACCCAAACCACTAAGTTAGTGTCTCAAAAATCATCTGTGGATATTAATATAGCTGAAATTGAATGTAAGTAAATTTAAAATATATAGTACAGGAAAAATTTGCAAATATCAGAACCTTACACTTGAATGAGAAATAGTGTGGTATATTCTAGATGCCACTTGTCCTATTTACAACATTCAGACAATGTCTGTACTCCGATATTTTACCTAAACTATATTGTCTGTTCCCAGAGAGCTTATCTGCCTTAACTATTAACTCCTTCAAGCATTTACAGTTCAGAGAGCATCTCAGAAAGACAAATGCCAACAGTCAACTGCAAAAAGCTTTTCTTTCCCCCAAAACTATAAACTCGCTTGTACACTAAGGGAAATAAACCCTCCACCGCTGTCTATGTATGTGTAACAGTGCCATCTAGTGAGTCTTGTCCTGACAGTGAACAAAAATTCAGCAGATTTGGTTGAATTACTATTCAACCCATTCAGTATTCATCTGTTCACTATTCGACTCTTTGGAAACATCAATACTCTGTGTTTTTTGTATTCTCCAGGTACTATCTTTATCACAAATGAGTCCGTGAGTACTATATGTGCTTTTTAGGGTTCTAACATGAGGTGGGGTTTTGGTACTTTTTTAAAGCTGGTTTTAGCTCTTTGTCTTTGAAACAGAATATGTTAGTTTTGCCTTACTTTGAGCAGATTTGCTCTTTTATTTATTTTTGAAGTGCAGAGAGATGTAGTTTTGTCAATAGGTGCCGTTTCTCCAAAAGCTAAGCAAATGCAGGTTTTAAGCAAACATCTTTTTTGAAGTATGTTTCTTCCCTCATTCAAACTGAGAAAAAAGCAAATTACTCGAGTAACACGACTGACAGGTAAAAATGTCATGAATCCACACAGCACATAATAAGAAAACTGTGAAGAAGAAAGTATGATCAATGCATAGAAACATACAACCACCAGCAGGTTTATCATAGAGCAGAATAGCCATCATAAATAAAATATTCCATATACGTGTTGCATTCTCCTCAAAGGTGTGGCTATTATTAGATAAATAGGTAGAACAAGCACTACAGAGTCTAGTACTTCATGTTACTCCAAAGGAAAAAAACAAAACAGAATAATATGTTTAGCTATGATACCATGAACAACTTAATGTTAATTTTGATGCTTTCAGTTTACCTCAGCATATATTAGATACTTTTTGAAATCAGAGGGTTGCAGTTAAGATTAGTATTGATCCCAAGTATTGATGCTAAGTAATGTCACTAGATAAATGGAAAAAATACTGGGAAACCCAAGAGTCTTTTGGCAGGCTGTTATTCATTCAGTGTTCTCTCATAGTCTATTACCTATCAGCGCTGAGATCACATGAACAAACTCACACAGGTGGAAAGCTAAGTTTATCTATTGTAGCAATATGTATTTTCTCAAAAGTCTTTATATTTCAGGAGTATTTTGGCTTCTCAACATGTATTTGTAACACAGAAAATATTTCATTAGTTAATGGATCAGTTACTTTTATACTGGACTTAACTTCTAAAAAAGTGTTTGGTGCCCACATTCCTAACAGTTTGTGAGAATTACAGCTATAAAAATATCAAATATTTTATGATTCTGCATGGCAAATGCTAAAGTAAAAAGGCACTTGCATTTTTTTATGGAAGTGGCTAAAATAAAGGAACAGATCGTTGGAAGTTAGTGGAAAATGAGAGTTATTCTTCAGATTGCCCCTTAAATCTAAGCAAGCTTGGAACAGTAATCAAAAGATGTTACCATGCAATGACTGTTTGCTAATGAGTGACATAATTTGAGAGTTGTAGTTGTCAATTGTCTGAATAAACATCCTATTCACATAGCTATACTGCAATTGAACTAACTCTTAGCTTTTCATATTATTTGAATCTACTAATAACTGATGATGTTCAACAGTTTATGTGGCAAATTTCACAACAAAGAAACTTTTCTAACAATTGAACTGCTCAAGTGGTATTTAAGAGCCATCTAAGAACTGGAGGTTCCTCACTGCCAGGTTACAGAAGCAAGACTACGGCCCCCTGAAGTTTTCAAATGTTGTCTGTCTGTCTTGCCTCTTCACTGGTGAAATTTCATTGGTGGTTTGGGGGTTTTTTTCCTGCTTCAGAAAGTACGTAGTTGTGGTTTAACTATACGTAACGTTTTACTACAGTGCAAGCCCAACTAGTTTAGGTGGCTGATTGTCCAATATCATTGACATGGGTTTCTTGGAGTCTCCTCATTTAATAGTTGGAACAAAGCATTGGAGAAAACCTTTAATAAAAGGCATAGACATACTGTTGTTCATCTAATCAACTTGTCTTAGAGCTAAGTTAAGTGGACTTGTTTCAAAAAGTGTGGGACAAATGACTGAACTAGCTTGCTTTTTTCTAACCAGCTCTATCTTGCTATGACTCATTTACATCATATTGAAAAGCTGCTCTTGTACTTAGCTCCAGGTTTTCCCTTCCTGCGTTTGAAGTACAGGAGAGCCACATCTTAAATTGCCTTTTATTTTGCATTGCTTGTGTCTACAGAGCCTGTGAAAGAGACTATAGTAAAAAGGACATTCACCAAGTCCTGGACCTATCCACACAGCTTTCTCCTCTTAATGTTTATTGACAGCTCTGTTCTACTAGCTCTACCCCTTTTAGGTGTGAATTTCAGATTAGCTATAGTATTTGATGGAATGTAATTGTATTTTCTTGGTGAGTGCTCTATAGGGTAGTAGTAGCTGGGTGGTTCATAGGCGGTGAGCTGATGACTGCATTGATTGTTTGAGTGAATCTGTCAAAGAAATGAATGAGTCTCATGCATCCCAAAGTTTAGCCTAAGGAACAAGTGAGGTTTTTCCAGCATCTACTGTAGTCTTACCGGAGTATGCATTTGAGGACTGAAAAAAACCTTAATTTTACAGAAATGACCTATCTGTTCTCCAGGACTATTTGGATATAACTACAGTGCTATGAATGTTGTCTCTAGCTGTGTCAGCTGTGCCTTACCAAACAGACTAGCCCTTAGCTTAACCTATGGTCTCCTCACTTGAGTATTAAAGTAATATTTTTAATCAGGCATTTTTAATAATGAAGATACTTATCCCATTGTGATGCAAACAGCATATGTGTTGTTACTTCTTTGCTAAAGAAAAGTAAAATCCATTTCTATAGCATCATATATTTATTATAAAATGCACCTTCTGGTGATACGACGTTAAGACAACAGTACCATCTGAGACAGACAACTAGCAGGGGAATTTAGTCTTCAGAATTATTGTCATGTTTTTGTTTGCTTTTTTGTTTTTTTCTTCTTTCATTTACTTTTTCTTAATTTTTGTTCCACTATTGGCAAAAATTGGGCTGGAAACCTTCAATGTCAATTATGTCAGGATTACGCTACCATCAACAGAAGTCAGAAAGCACATGTCGGTCCGTAAGAGCTGTGCTTTGGAATATAGTGATACCACCAGCACTTTATTTACATTCTCTGCCTACACTGGGAAGCCCAAGGTCTGTTGATGACTGGTGAGAATATTAAAAGAGCCTTCAGGTTGCTCTAGCAAGTTGAAGTTCAATGCATATGTAAACATAACAAGGGGAATAAAATTGTGTTGGACTTCATTTCCTGTGAATGAGTTGTGTGGTCTAGTCCTTAAGCACATCCAAAAATCTGGGAATTAAATCCCATATGGCTGTAGGAATATTTCTCCCTTGATTCAAGGTGTTGGTGGATTATTTGATGAAAACACATTAAACTATGCCACGGATACATCTGAAAGACACTCTAGGTAACTTGTTTAGTTTATTTAATAGACTGGATTTGTATCATGTATTAGTTTACACAAATTTTATAAGACAGAAGCAAAAAATGAAGATAGTTATATGTATTTTCTAATCTTGGGTGTTGCATGTGTCCTATATTGCTGAATTAAAATTAATTTAATTACTATACTCAGTCACATCTTTTGCTGAACTCTGCTCCTTCTGTGTCTGAGTGATGAAAGATAATGTAATAATTACTCTACTTTTCTTTCAGAAATTCTTAAGTGCTTAGATTTAAAAAGGAAATGTTGTCACCTTCCAGCTGATAGACATACAACTAAAAGTAGTGAACATTGAGTAGTCAGTCACTGTAATAATCTTTAACTTGTCACCCTGTGAAATCGAGAGAATAAAAAAAAATTATTGTATTTTAAAGGCAAATAAGAAAAATTTCAAGACCTTTTGAAATTATAAGTTCTTTGGAGTATTTTCATTGTTAATTTAAAAAAATGGACAAATAGAAACAAAATTAGGTGAATGTCCAGGTTCAAAGACAAAGCTGGGCAACAATTTTTTTATTAAAAACCCCCCAAAACTAACTGGACTCTCTCTGAGAGAGAGAGTGTGTCAAAGTCAGGTTTTGTCTCTGGTGATTTGAATGCCCCTAACACACTATTAAATTCGAGGCGATTTGTGTTTGAACTTACACTTTAGCTTTGTTTTGCTTGACAACCATCTTATTTTAGAGTGATCTTATGTCCATGCATTTTTTCGTTATCTAGTAGGCCAGATTTTTGTTTTCTATGATCAGCCTTTTATTCATTTCAGTGGTGTTTTCCTAGATTTAATTTGAAATAAGTAAGAGGAAATTTAGGCTATGAATCACTCATTTACTGTATTTGATAATATATTCATTCTATATGCCTACAGCTACTGTTCATGCTGAAGTTCTTGAAGGTGTAAACTCCATTTATAAGCATAAGGTGCATTTCATGTAACTTCAATTTTTATTTCTATTATTTCTATAATTTTTTATTTGTTTCTATTCTATAAATAGAACAGTTTACTGTTTACTTTCCAGTCCTGCATTCAATTTTACAACGGCAAATGTATTCCAGGTTTTGAGAAATCATTTGTAGAGTTCTTGCAGCATGTCATTATGAACAAAAGTTACCTTTGTAACGTCAGTGTTTGAATTTAAAATTGTACAGGGAAGACTATGACTAGAATTCTTTAAACATCTAAAAATAATTTTCTGATTGTGAAAGGTTGTACTCTTTGTCCTTGCTAGCCTTTCAAAAATGAATTTTCTCTGTGTGATGTTGCTTTAAGAGACTTGCTCTGTGTGTGAGAGAGAGAAAGAGAATCAGGATGTTAGTGTTTTCCTAATATCAAGTACTTGAAGTTGTTTTTACGAGGCTTTATTTAAATGGTTAAAAGTTTTTTTGTTTGCTCCAAATGCTTGTGGGAAAGCATCTTTAAAGCATTAACAAGAGAAACACATGACTCAACGATAAGGGGAAAATTTGTGAGCATGAATGATCAGAATTGTTTTTAGTCAGAAACATGTCTGTATTGGGCAGCTAAGAGTGGCTGAGAACCAAAGCCTTCCTCAAAATAGATCCCAGTTTAACAGTCAACATGACATTTACAGTAGATTATAGGTGATGGAAATATAGAAGCACACATAAGAGAAGCGTATATACATATAATTCAAAATAATTTTAGTATATTCAAACAGCCAACAAACAGATAGGCTGATAGATATAATTGGCAGGGTGACCTTTCTCCTTTCTTGACCTCAGTTTACATCTTATTGAACTTATAATTCAAGTTAGTATTATAACATCAATACTATTCTAGTTGCAGATGAGAGAAATCAAGAAACTATTGTACAAAAGGGCAAGGATTGTTGGTGAACTATGTATGGGAGTTCTCGGTGGAGTGTTATGGGTTAGCACAAAAATGCAACCATGCCAAAAGCAATGTAACAGGTTGCATCGTTTGGTTGTTGTATCTCTTCCATCTGGTGTGTTTACTGAAAGCCTATTTTGCCTCCCTGAATTAGAAGGCTGAAACCAATGGAGGCTGGCCTGATGGCTGCTTGCAAAGCGATAGGGCCCATCCTTGACATCTGAAATAGGCAAGGGTCCCCATGGCTTCCCTTGTCACTCCAGGATGCCGTGTTCTCCTTGATTTCTTTAAAGATGCTTGACAAATCTGGTGCAAGTAGTCTGTGGATGGAAGGGAGCCACTCAATAGATCAATTTAGTTAAAAGATATTAATAAGGAAACTTGCTAAAAAACTTTTCATCCAGATCTTTAGTAGAATTCAGAAATCTAAATGTCTTATTTAGTCCTTGGGGGGAGGTGGGGAAACCACTCTCTCCCTCCGCCTTTTTTTTTTTTTTTTTTTTTAAACTTCTATATTTAGGTCACATGCCTATGCTCAGGTCTCTATTAAAATTTAAAAAAAATCTTATCTATTAATAAATTTATGTGTGTATATGTTTCTCTATTCTAAATAAATAAAAGCTAAATAAAATTCTAAAATGCTAAATAAATAAATTCTAAATAATGTGTCTCCATTCTAAAAAATTAACAATTTTCAGAGTTCCTTGGAAACGCTATTAGTTAGGATCTGTATCTTTGTGAGTTCCAATGATTTGTATTTCCTTTTCATCCTTCAATTTCAGATTGATAGTTATTAGGGTTAGCCACTCCTCTCTATCAACTTCATATTGTTTCCTTTCTAACATGAATCCAAGCTAGTCCCTGGGGAGTATGTGAAAGTTCCTGTATTCCATTTGTGCCAGCAGAAGATGGTGACATTTTTAAAACTTGAGGTAATAGTCTGCTTGCTACAAGGTAGAAAACAACAGCATAAAATTACATATATTATGCCAAGCACAAATACAGGCTGGGCAATGAGTGGATTGAGAGCAGCCCTGCGGAGAAGGACTTGAGGATATTAGTGGATGAAAAACTGAATATGAGCCAGCAATGTGTGCTCACAGCCCAGAAGGCCAATCGCATCCTGGGCTGCATCAAAAGAAGTGTGGCTAGCAGGTTGAGGGAGGTGATTCTTCCCCTCTACTCTGCTCTCCTGAGACCCCACCTGGAGTACTGCATTCAGCTCTGGGGCCCCCAGTGTAAGAAAGACATGGACCTGTTGGAGCGGGTCCAGAGGAGGGCAACAAAGATGATCAGGGGGCTGGAGCACCTCCCCTGTGAGGATAGATAGGCTGAGAGAGTTGAGGTTGTTTAGCCTGGAGAACAAGGCTCCGGGGAGACCTTATAGCAGCCTTCCAGTACCTAAAGGGGACCTACAGGAAAGATGGGGAGGGACTCTTTATCAGGGAGTGTAGTGATAGGACAAGGGGTAATGGTTTTAAACTGAAAGAAGGTAGATTTAGATTAGATATTAGGAAGAAATTCTTCACTGTGAGGGTGGTGAGGCACTGGAACAGGTTGCCCAGAGAAGCTGTGGATGCCCCTGGATGGGGCTTTGAGCAACCTGGTCTAGTGGAAGATGTCCCTGCCCATGGCAGGGAGGTTGGAACTTAGATGATCTTCAAGGTCCCTTCCAACTCAAATCATTCTGTGGTTCTATGATTCTATACTTCGGTAGGTAACTTTGGGCCTCATTCAAAATGCACTGGAGACAATACAATAAGATTTTTTGTGTGGGACTCACAATAGTGGAAAAAAAAGTGTTAGACGGAATGAGTACCTGACCAAAATTTTGTCCTTGTGTACACATTATATTAAACAGATGGTAAGCTGACATTTTAGAGGTATATGTTTAGTGGAGAGAAAAAAAAAAAAATAGGGCCAACTTGTATGATTATTTCCAGTGATTTTAGGGTACTGTTTCATTTTTATTAAAATAAGAAAGAATCTACATTATTTTGTTGGTAACAGGATGTAACCTGTTGACCTTTGGGCATATTCTGTTAAGATAAATCTCCACTGTTTCAAGAATCCACAGGGGAAAGTTCTCTCCCATGACCATTTTATCAAGGCAGCTGAACTTCTGTTCATTGTACTGGTAAAACCATAAGGCAATACTTATTGAAGCAGGATGCTAACTAGGTAAGGATCTTGAAGATCATCTTAATTTTTTTGCACATTAAAATTACTATTGATTCTGAGTCACAGTGATGTGACTCATCCTGAAAGTTAGACATGTCCCCAAGGTGTTGCTGCATTAGAGGCTCATTTTGAAATTAGCATCAGGGTTGCTTGGTTTTCTGGGGGGGTGATGGGAGCCATGTTGGTTTTACTTTTTTTTTTCTTTGTTAACAAAGCAGGAGGGAAAAAATGTGAGACCAATATTTACAAGAGAGTATTTTTTTTTCTTCAGCTATTTAAATACTTAAGTTGACACTTCAGCTAATAAACTACATGTTCTCTGGTGTGATACTGTAGTTAGTAACGCTCACTTTTTTTGTTTGTTTGTTTTTTGAGCAAATATCCTATTTATTTACAGTATCTGAGAACTATGCATATAATTTAGATCTCTGAACATATTATCCACACTCCAAAGACTTGGGTGATTCCTGCTGGGAATAGTTATGAATAGTTCTCTGAAAAATTAGCCCAATATTCATCACTGGTCAAAAAACACACAAAATGTTAGGCATTACTAGCAGAGGAATTTAAAGCAAATCAGGAAACTAATTTGTGCTGCTGGATAAATCTATTTGTAAAGTTGTGTAATTTTGTAAATTTAAATTTTGAATACTTCATGAAATTTTGCTTGATTAATTTAAAAAACAGATCTAGTAGAACTAGAAAGTCCTTGATTGATCAAAAGCATGGAATATCTTTCATATGGATTATAATATGAATTATAATAAATTACAATTTTGCAGCTGGGAGAAGAGATAAGAGGAAGAGGAGAAGATAGAGGGATATGCAAATATACAAACTGATATACCAAATAACATTTTTAGCTTGTAAATATATTTATAGCTAATGGAAGAAATTACTTTTTGCACAATTTATAGTCATAGAACCCATTACTACAGGATGTTGTGGAGACCAAAAATGTAAAGGGATTAGGCAAATTTATGGACTGTATTTCCTGAATTACCTATTAAACCTGATGGTCCAGATACAGCTTCCAGGTTTTGTAAGTCTCTAAGATTCTTAAAGCGTAACACAGAGGCAATTATTGTATGCACACTGTGATCTTCAGTTCCTTCAGGAAAGCGCATTGGACTAGGCAGACTATACTAGACTTAGTAAATGTGTTCATACATTCTGACAAGATGAAGATATAATATTCCAAATTTTTTTGGGGGGGAAAAACCAAGTTACTTTGTATTTCTGAATGTTTGCAATTCTTTAGGTAAAACGCTATATCAGCACAAAGTGAATAAACGTCAGCCTCTCTATTTCCATTCACACTATGCAGGATTATTTTATTAGAGACATCTATGATTTGTTGATACCACTTGAATGTTTCATTTCTTAAGGGAAACATAGTTTTAGAGCAAGAAGCCTCTAGAGCCTGCAAGCAGGAGGCGGAAGTGAGTGGGCTGATATTGAGAAAAGCACTGTTGATTGACATGATATATTGGTTTAGAGTATATTAACTTATCTCACACTTTAAAGAGTCAAAATTAACTCAGGAACGTGTTTAGAATCCTAACACCTCAACAGATGGAAAGCTCCCTTCCTTCCTCCTCCCCCAAAATCACCTGGCAAAGAGCAAGCCAAGGCTAAAAAGGTGTTTTAGAGAATTCTACTTCATTCTGCAAATTTATTTTTTTACACTTCTCAGAATAGTTTGCAGCTTTCCACAAACCAGAATGCATCTTCATAGCTTTTCTTGTTTCCTCATCAAAAAAAATTCAGGAGTAGAGTTTATTTTAATTACAGTGCGTACAGTATGTCATGGTCTAGTGCGTCAAGCTTTGCTATTTTGTGTCTGTGCTTAATTCCAACTTTAGACGGACATACATCATAACTGTAAACACCTGCCTAGCTTCATTAAGGATAGTAAAAATATCCCATTGTGGGAGGATCATAAGCTGTGTTTTAGGCAGTTTGTGTGTGATCTCTGACAAGAACATACCGTGCTACATCTTTCTCACTGTCTGTATTCTCTTTCGGATGAGAAATACGCAATTCTGTCTCTGTCCTTGGCCCCAACGTGCGCGCACACACACGCACACGCAGAGTATTCCAGCAATACATGTAGTAATTTAAAATAATTTTGCAATAGTCAGACTTTTTATGGAAAAATGAAACTAAATTTAAAACACCACAAGATTAGCTTAAGGCCTTAATATATACAGATAGCTTAGAGGTCATTTATAATCGTTGTATTGCTGCCATTTGTTTAAGGAAGATTAATTAAAAAAAAAAAAAGCTAGGGCAGTTCTGCTTTCATATAAAAAAAAAAAAGAGAGAAAAAAAGATGAGGTTAGTGCTTAAAAAAAGGAAAAAAGGATAGAAGTTTCCACATAGGGATCCAAACATGATAACTTGCAAACAGTCCTATCATCTGTCAAACCAACTACCACATCAAATTCATAAATAGCAGTGTGTAAAAAGGAAACTAGGAAAACCAAATTCCACTTTAAAACATCATAGAAATAGGAGGTTTTTAATTAAAGCTGAGCACTGCTAGTGATATTATTAAAACTCTTTACATGCTTTGGGTTTTTTTTGTTTTCTGTTATTTTCCAGAACACTTCCCATCTATTGCAGCCATTTACAACAGACAAACTGAGGCAAAAATAGATCAAGGGCTCCTGACTCCTTTTGGTTTCAAGACAACATGAGCACACTTCATGTACTGTGATGCAGGGACTTATGTACTAGTATGGCTTTCTGCTGGCCCACACTTTTCTCTCCTTAAAGCTGAAAGAAATGTGCAGTACTTGATTTTATTATCATTAGAGTTAGTCCAACAGGAAACAACTGTCTACAGTAGAATAATCCCAACACTCCTGGCTCTTTAATTACCAAACTATTTAACTACTGAAGTTTAAAAATAAATAAGAAAATTGACCAAACACAAAACCCATCATTTGGATTTTTGTGAGTTTTTCAGTTACATGCAGTACAGATGGGCATAAATCCAGCTTGTCCTGAAGCTCCTATTTAAAGTTGCTCATCAGCTTTCGTGTGATCCTGGTCACGTAGGGCTTTGTTTCTAGCCCACATCTCCTCCTACTCAGGACACTGTTCCTGCTGCTAGAAAAGTCATAGCCCCTACTGATTTCTATAGAACGACACTGAACATTTGAAACAGAATGACGTGGATGCTTGTAAGAGGTGTATTGGCATAGCAGATGTGATAATTGGGATACGCAGACTCTCAGCATCTCTGTCTTCCACTTGCTCCTTTCTAGATGGGCATTAGTATCTTTCTGAAGTCTCATCCATAAAGCGATTGCTTCCCTACAAAACAGGAAGTACAGTGGTGGATATTTTCATTTCCCAAATTACATGGCAGATGTAATCTAAATGCTAAATCGCTTTGAAATTTGGTCAACGTCTTGCATTTACTGTGAATAGTATGGAAAATAGTTTCAAAGACAGTAATCTCTTTTTTTTAATCTGCAATATTACTGTGCTAGTATGCAGCTCTTGGAATTTTGCAGTTGGTTATATTAACTCTAGCGTCACATATAATCTCTTTTGGCAAGAGATTTCTTGATACACGACTGATTAAAAGATAGCTTTCGGTAGGGTGTGGAGGGGTTTTGTTGTTATTTTGCTTTTAAGTCTTTCTGTGTGTGCATGTGTGTATATAAGTTTTCTATAAAAGTTTATATAGAGAGATATTCATATATAATGAAACCAAACGAAAAACCTTTCACTTGAGATATAACACTGGCAGATGGACCCTAAGAAAGTAGGTGACCCATGAGATGCCCTATTCCAGCAATGTGCAGGTTGGGTCATCTCTTCTGCTCCTGTAACCCGTACAATGTTTCCTCTCTAGAAAGCTGATACCTGTCCTTCTGACCTATACATTATTGATACATTCAAACACTGTAGTGGAGGTGGAGTTCTTGCAGATATTTCAGCTGTTCTGGAACATGTGAAGCATTCCAATATGCTTCCATAAAAACAACTTCTAAGCTATCCACTTTTATCACTTGAATGCTAGTAGCTATCTTCTCTGAATGCAATAACACCTACAACTAAACTGAAGGTGCTGTTAAATCTTTGCTGCATTTATTTACAAATGAACCAGCACAGAGTGGTACACCAACAAAAACTGAGACATTTAACAAAGGAACATGCACCCCTACTTTCACTGAAAAAAATGGAAGGATTAATTGAAATCTGTAATTTGATTATCCTGCCAGTTACATTTGCTTTTCATAAATAAAATTCCATGAGAAAAGGCAAAGGAGTTATTCTCATGTATCTCTAGGGAATGAGCACACACAATTTAGAAAATTCATGGGTAACTGAATCTGCTAGTAATGACTGCTCTAGTTTGTCTATGATGAGGTTATACATTTGTATCTTTAGAGATATGATACTCAGATATTAGTTTGATAGATCAAATATGAGACTTGATTGTTTTTAAATAATGGTAATTCCTCAGGAGTGTAAAACGTGGTAGGCCCTCTAAGTCTCAAAAAATATAAAAGAAAATCAGGGCTGAGTGAAAGACTTTTCAAATGATCCACTGGCCCATTTGATGTAGACAGCAGTAATACTAGAGAATTTGACTTAGCTGTTTTTTCAGTGAATGATAGATAGGTGTGGTTCAATAGGGAATTATGTTGAGTGAATTTACACCAAGAAAAATCCTTGTACTTTGAAAAAGAACCTGAAGACTTTCTGAGACCTTTTCAGGTCTATCTGTAAATAACCAAAGGCTTTTTTTTTCCTTTGCCTTTTTTTTTTTTTTTTGGCCATTGCATCAAAAGATGCCCAGAGGCTGACATATAGTAGTAATTCTCAGTATATGCTTAATATTAAATTATTTTGATAGATCTGTGTTGTTGAGTTTTTTTAAACAAGATAGCTTTTATGGAGAAGGAATGTTTTTCTTCCTTTTTCTTACTCTGTTTTACCTTTTTTCTAGTACTGCTTTGTTCTCTAGGTCCTAAAGACACCTAGTGTAGTCTTCCAGGGCCTAAGCCCCCTCAGTTCTTGTTGAAGCTAACAAGAGGCGAGAGCACTCGCATTTTTATAGGACCTGGCTTTTGCTCATTTTAATGTTCTTTGGTTAGCCCCCATTCACTTTATAATACGAGTCATACTCTTAAGAGTATTCTTGTACCACCTTTGATTCCCACCCCAACTCCCCTTTCCGGGCTGTCAGTTAAAAACTGGAAGGTAAGTTAACTTTGTCTTTAGCATCCAGTCAGTAAACCTATAAAGTCAAAGAAATATAAAGGCAGCTCTAGGGAGATATTCTGTTTTCTAGCTATCTAATCCTAATTTTTCCTTGAGGACTAAAAACACTGAAGTCCTATCAAAATGTGTTTCCTTTCTTGCCTTTGTATGCTGTTAAATGCCTTCTGGGGGCAGGAGGAATCATGAAGACCTGCGAAATGGAGGTGGCTGTCATGTTAGATTTAACTTGTGATTAGTGGCTTAGTGGACGTGGGGAGTCACAGTAGCAAGGAACATGATTTCAGACCACATAGCACAGAGTTCTGAAAAGCTAGATTTTTTTTTTTTTTTAAAGGTAGATATCCTAAAAGGCAAAAGAAAGATGAGGTGACAATAAGATGTTAAACATGCTTCAAATCCACCTTATTCTTTCTGCCTCATATTTAAGTTTTACTTTTCTTTTACTTCAAAGTATAGTTTCAGAGTAAAAACAGCATATGCAAAATAGGTATTTTTTATTTCACCTGAATATGTATAACTCTGGAATGTTATTCACTGTGTTCTTCATTCTTGCTGCCTTTCAGGGGAAAAAAAAAAGTTTTTGTTGTCCTAATCTCTTTTTTTTCTTTCTATCTAATCCTCTGCAGCCTCCCTATAAAATTAGCCATCTGGTTTTTTTTATCTCTTCATTTTATTCCTCATAAGTCTAATTAAACTTGCCAAATGAACCTACAGTATTATGGAGGTTTTTCTTGGACTGATACTTTGAGACAAATTAAACTAAGCATGGTTCTACTTCCTTTTGTCTATGGACAAAAGAAGTGCCCTGAGCCAAATACTGCCTCTGAAGCACGCTGTGATCTCCAGGCTGGTTGGTAGAGATGTTAGAGACTGGAGGCTCTCCCCTTGCTCTGGTGAGTGTTCTTGCTAGCATTCAGAAAAAAAGGTTTGATAACAGATGATGGTTCTTGGTCTCTTACTGCTGAGTGAGATAGTCTTTAACTCTAAACAGCATGTTATGCTTTAAGCTGTCTGTTGATAGCCTCCTCTTGTAAAATTCTGGTTTGTGGGGTGGGCTTTTTTTTTTGTTTTGGGGAGTGTTTTTGTTGGGGGGGGGGAAAGTGTTGTTGGTTTGGTTTGGTCCAGAACAGGATTAACATCATAGGTTATCTTGAAAGTCACATATAGGTTCTGAGTTAGTTTCCCTTATTTCTTATATAAGAAACCTGAAACAGAAAAGGTATCACTTACCTTTTTTTTCCTTTTTTCCCTTCTCCCTTCCCTCCCCTTTTTCCCTTTTTTGTGCCTCTCCCCCCTTTTATTTTTCTTTACAGGAGGATAAGAAATTACTGTTATCTTACTTCGTAGTTACTTAAAGTGTTGCAGGATCAACTTTCTGTTGCTGCACCAATTGTAGTTAAATTTAATCTCTTTCTGGGTTTTATGATGCATCACCTACAAAGGAAGTAATGGTACTGTAAAGGCACAAGCTAGAATTAAACTCTTATTAATGGAAGACAAAACTAATGTCAGGCACAGAATCCAGAAAACAGGCACCAAACTTGTAGACCGGTAATCATGGCTCGTGGCACCAATACATTGTGTTGTACAAACACATAGTCCAGAGACCAAGTAGTGCCTGCAAAGAAAGCTGGTAGAAGTAGGAATGCTAATAGATTCTTTTTATATTTTATATTAGGTCTTATTGAAATACAAGTTTTATACTTTGTAAGTTATGCTTCATAATGCTTTAGCCTAGTTTAGGACAAAATAAAGCTATCAAATACAGAAGAACAAGAAGAAGTAATCACAGAAGAGAACCTAAGAAGCAGTTAACTTTTCAACTTTGAGGCAGAATTTACAAGAGGATAGGGAGTTAGACTCATTTAGTTGCCTTTAAGGTAACAAAATTAGGGGAAAAGCTGTCTGCCCTTTTTGTATTGATAGAGATTTATATTAGTGATTAGATGATGAAAGATAGGCTCCTCCCAAAGATAGCATGCAACTGCTGTTAACCTCATGTTCATGTGAGGTTCATGCTCACTGAAGCAAGAAGATTTTTGTTTCTTTCTGATTTAATATCTAGACCTTGAATAACATTTATTCCTTGTAAGCTGGCTACCTGTAAATCCTGAGGTGTTAGGCAGAACTAATAAAATGTCAGTATTAAGATTCCTTTCTTAAGGCTATTAAAGTTATACAGCAAGTACATTGGTTTTGTATTGACTTATTTTACTTCTTGTGTTACATGGTTTAGTATTTAAACACCAGTCCTTTGAGACAATTGATTTCTGTAAAGCAAATTCCTTTAATTTTTGTTTTCCAGTTCATATACAGAAGCCAGCAATATAGAAATCCACTGTAAGAATATCATATAGCTTCTATTTTCTTTTTAGATTATGGTAAATTTTGCTCATCAAACGGTAGACACATTTTTTTATTGTCTTGTTAAAGTGTTCTCTCTCTCTTATTTTTAGAGTCTGAAAACAGCATTTAAGGTATGAGGGCAACCTTGAGCAAAGAGGTAAGAACAAGTTTATTCATATTTAATAATACTTTTTCTTACTAATATTGTTCTACATTTTAAAAATCCATTACAAATACTTTATGTATATGAAATAATCTTGCCAAAATGGAACGCTATAATTGTAAGTGGATTTTTCAGCGCCAAGAGGGAACGTAAAGTAGAGGGGAAAAATTTCAGTAGAGTTTATTCAGAGGCTGAAGAAAAACAGTCTCAAACTATTATTGCACTTAAAATGAGAGGATAATTCTGTTGTCCTGACCAGTCTCAGGTAGTATGCTCTCTTTGGCAAAGGAAAACAATGAATTTATTCTTCACTTATGCTAATGTAACTGAGAAATTTTTCCGTGAAGTGTCCCTTGCTTTGAGAAATCATTTACCTTAGTCATAAGAGTTAGAAATGTTTTGCTGGTCATTTGGTGTTTTATTTTGGATTTGGGTTACAGTAAAACGCATTTAACCCCTGAGGGTTAAACTACATCTTTTAAGAGAAATTACATTAAGAGAAAATAGGAAGTGAATTGAAGATTGTCTCTGAATTATGTCCTGTGGCTTTGGAACTGAAGTCCTACCTTCTTCCATGTAAGTTGGCTTGCTGCACTGCAATGAAAATAGGATGAGGAGTGTAGCTTTGGCTGATCCTTGATGGGCTTAGCTAGCTTGGATGTGGTGGCCCCAGGGGCTATCTGAACTCCCGGCAGCAGGGAACCACTGCTGCCCTGCGGTGCATGCACCTGTATTGCTCCCCAGGGGACACAATGGATACCCAGGTGTCACTTTTAATGGGACTGGGAAACTTCGGTGTACACAACGTATGCAGCCAGTAGCACGTCATTCAGCAAGACAGAACTATGATGCATAGGATAAAAGGTCAACAAACTGTGATGTTTTTTTGACACGGTAACCCCTTCTAGATAGCAAAGAAAAAGACTACATGGTAAGAACAATTAATTTTTTCTTAGTTCTCTCTCTCTAGTAGGGTTAGATTAGACTTGAGGAATGTTCTGATTTGCGCAGGAAGGTAGATCTCTATAGTGATTACTCTGGAGTAATCAAAATCCAGTGTGTGATAGTAACCCTCTCCCAAGGTAGTCAGATGGAGCTCAATTTAAAAAAAAAACTTTAAAAATCAATTTTATTTTTTTATTAAACCCTGGCTATAAGCAAACTTGCTTATAGTGAATCATGTGGTCTAAACCAGTTGTTTTGGCGGAAGTGAGGAGGCAGAACAGTTTGCAGGGATAAAATTGAGATTGTGAGGATAGGAGAGCTGAAAATTCATAAACCAGTTCAGCTTTTGAAGCCATGTATTATGGAATTGTCTTCCATGTGCAAGTCATCAAATAAAGCCTAAGAGTCCAATTATCTCAGTATACTTCTGTCTTGCATATGACTTCTGGTTTGTGTGTTGGGCTTTAAATTTCTCAAAGCTTCAGCTATCTGATCAGTGAAGGGGTTTATAGATGGCTGTAAAAGCGGGTTAGGTACTTAAATTAAGTGTCCAAATGGATCAGTTAGGTTCTTGAAATCTCTGTGCAGTTGCTGCTAACCTACTGGGCAAATACCTTCTAGAGAGGCCTGAGTTCTTTCCTCTCAACCCCAAACCCTGTTAATGCTGTGTTTGCATATGCATATGGCTTCCCATGTAGCTCAACATCTGAGTCTGGGTGTGATTCCCAGACTAATAATTCTTCCACCTATTCCTGTCTCAGTCCTCAGTCTGGAAGTGGTGATGGCCCACCTCTGCTGGGTGACTGGCTGTTTGCTACAGTCACCTGGCATATGAGAATCAAGGGGTTAAAGCTTGATTTCATAGTGGTTTGTAGTACTAAGCAGAGGGCATTATAGACAGCACTTTTTTTTCCTCACTTACATATACTTTGATTACTATTTACAATAGATGAGAACTTTGGTTTCTAATGAAGTGAATGACATTTATTAACTACCCCATGACTAGTTCAAAATAAATCAGCAAAGTCTGAACAAAATAAAAATAATTAATCTACAGAGATGGTTGTCTTCTGTGAATCATCTAATGTAACCTACCTCAGATTGGCGTTTCAGGAACCATTAGTGAGGATTTTTCACTTTGTGACATGGCACAGTGATGGCAGATATGTCCAATTAGTGCTCTTCCCAGTAGACAAGGTATTCTAATTATTTTTATAGAATACAAAAGGAGTGTCTGGTAAAGAATCATAGGAAAGAACTCCTGACTTTCTCCCTCTTCTATACATGCCATACTGCACATACAGATATATAGTTCATAACTGTGATCTTTAAGAAAACACTGAAGGAAGACATACATCTATAATAACCCGATTAAATTTTATTCTGAAGTATGAAAAAGCTTCTATTTACAAATAGAAAAAAAAATCTATATTAAAAGAAAAACATCAGCTTCATTTTTAAAAACAATTTCTTTTTAGAGGTACAAAGAAAGTATAATTTGGAGATCGTTAAAGTTCTTAATTTAGATAGATACTTTTTATGATGCTTGACTTCAGCATGTATGAAAATTAGTATTTATTGGATATGAATATTTATTGGGTGTAACATATTTTACTGTTTAAATATAAAAAAATTAACTTTATTAATGATGTTTTATTTAGTGTAGTTGCTTTTCTGTGAAAACAAGATTGTCTCTAAGAAGGCTGAGTTCTGAAATGTAATGTCACAGTGCAAGGAGTCTGACGGAAATTTGGTTTTCAAGAGGCCGTATCCTCTATCCATTAGCTGCTTGTACTTCCTCTCACCTGATTATTTCCTATTTCTGCTCAGTCTAAGTAAGACGATAGTTTAGAAAGCCATTCAGGTGACAAGATCAATGATTAAATGATTTGGTTTAAAGGGATCTTTTAAGGGGTTGTTTTGGCAAGGTCATTTTGAACCAAAATGTATTTAGTCCGGTGACTTGCAACCGCGCTCCATTAACAGTTGTGCCAGCTGAGGAGAAGGGATAAAAGGAGCAGCTAACTATCGTGGCAAGGACTCCTTAAGATGGCTTTGTTGCCAGAGTCCAAGTATATGTAACTTCAGACATAAAAAGGTATGCAAAATTCTGTAGGGGCTGTGAAGCTCCTGCTAGAATGCACATGCAGCTGTACATAAAAGTAGAAACAGAATCAGCTTACAAGTCATAAACTTGCACCTCAAGTTCAAAATACAGGTTTTTTACACGATTGCTTTCTGTGCTTTGATGGGGCTATCCCACTAGCAAGGAGCCTGAATTGTTTCCTCTTTCATTTTCCAAAGAATGTGTTACAACCTCTGTGTTCCTGCTACCTCCTTTCCCTATCTCCTTTTTGCATCTGAGCTTTCCCTCTCTCCATCCCTCTTTATTTTGTGTTTGTTTGTTTTTTTGTTGGTTTGGGTTTTTTTAGACTAGCTGTCTATCAGCAATTGATAAAATAACTATTTTCCCTGATGTTGCTGTGGTTTGCAGGTACTCTATATTTTGCCAGACTTAACTAAGCTTTATTGGTCTTCAACACGAGATGATATTGTGGGCCATTGTTTTATTTTTTCTGTAACTGTTTACATACTAGTTTGAATGTTAATCCACCACAGCTAGCTGAGGGCTGCCAAGATACTATGAGATCAGACTCTGAATTCATGCTTTGAATTACACTTGGGTCCTTATCCCCTGCCATGAGAATTTGAGCCAAAAAAAGTGGCTACAGGCAAGAGAGAGAGAAATTCAAAGATGGGGTAGGAGGAAGAAAAGGAAAGAGTCAGAATAGAAGAAAGTAAAAAATTGAGAGGAGTGTGATGAAACCAAGGTAGAGAATAGAGACTTTTCACCATGGATTTCTGTGTGTCAGTTCAGGCTGAGATTTTGAAAGACTGTTGCCTTGCTTTTAGGAACAAAGCACTAATTTTTTTCATTAAAAAAGGTGCACAGTACAGGACTCTAATAAATTAGCAATAGCTAATTGTCCATTTCCCTTGTAGTCCATGTGTAAAGTACCAGCTTGCTTGAGGTTTGGATATGACTAAATTCTGAGACCCTTGCTGAATCAAGAAGTTCTCCTGAATTTTGGAGTTTTGCTTGCTTAGAATGAAAAAAAAGGAAAACAATCAAAATTGCTCAATTTTGTCCTTGTATATGGTTGTTTCTTCGTATAAAAACCTAAAAAGAATTATTTAGTAGAGCTTCTTCCCCAAGCCCAAGATTAATCTGAATAGAGAGATTGGGATTGGGTTCTACAAATATGTTGCTTTTGCCAGCTGAAAATACTTTGAAGTAGCCGCCCCCCTTTCTTTTAAGGGATTGGAGAATCCCTTAAAATGTCTTCCATTGCTTAGGCAATTATATAAAGAGCAAAATGCGCCCCTGAATTATGCCAACACCAATATATGGAGTAAATGTCACCTGAAGAGAATAGATGTCCAGTGTTTAGTATTGTTCCTAGCAACACCCTTGATTCTTCCCTCAGTTCAGTTTTAGGTGGGCAATGTCCTGTTACATCCTTACTCTCTTCCAACTTGGCTTGTCATTACAGTGCACATCAATTATTCAGTAGATCCTTAAGTGTTTCAGACAATATACGCTGTGCTTGTAAGCAACTTTAAAACTTTGATATAGTCCAGTCTCGGTGTTAGCTGAAAGGGTCTTTTTCTTCTTTATCTTTTTTTTTTCCTACAGTACTTTTGCTCTAAAACCCAAAACCAGTATTTAGGAAAGAAAATTAGAAGAATAGTCTTAAAATCAATAGATTTAATGTCAGTTTCTACTGATACATTACCAATGTTCTGTGGTGACAGACTAGTGATTCTTTGTCTACATGTTTCCTAGTTTGTTTCCAAAATAGGAAGTCATGAGATCTCTAGTCTTTTCTTTGCAAATACAGTTTTTACAGGCAATCCCTCTGCTGTCTGAAGCTCCACTGGTTGAACAGAAAGGCTACTTTGAGGGGGGAAGTGAAGCATGCAGGCAACACTTACCACACTATGAATGCTAATGAATGATACAGGGAAATGAAGGTTAAAATGAGAAATGTTGGGCTTAGACCACGTAGGATTTTACCAGAACTTGTGGTAAAGTCCTGGCTCCACTGAGGCAAATAGAAGCTTTTGTACTGATTTGAATGAAATTTTACCTGCAAGTGAAATACTTCTGAATACGTAGTGAAGATATAATATGGTTCTCACATGAACCTTACTGAACAGCTGGACTGCATCAGAGCTGAAACTTCAGAGTGCAGTGAGCCTTCACCAAGACCTACTGCACAAGCCTGGCCTTACCTTTCTGATGGCATGAGTGACTGTTAAGATTGTTACCTCTCTGTTCATCATGGAGTGGTACTTGAATTGCTTGCAATGGGAAGTCCTTAGATGAGCAGTAGTTATACTGGACATGCAATTTTCCAAGTGAAATGCTTTTGTCAACAGATAAAAGCTAGTTATTCAGGAGTGCAGTTGTCTACACAAGTCATATAAATAAGTACCAAGTTTTTTGTAGTTTGTTGTAGTTTGTAGTTTGTTCTTAGATAGTTGCACTAAAAATGCAGGAAGACACTACCAGAAGCAGAGAATTCACCCTTAGTGTTTGCAGTGCCTTAAGCATTGTACTGGGTTTGGCTTGGATGGAGTTAATTTTCTTTGTAGCAGCCTGTATGGTGCTGTGTTTTAGATTTGTGACCAAAACAGTGTTGGTAACACACCAGTGTTTTAGCTGTTGCTGAACAGTGCTTACACGGCATTAAGGCCTTCTATGTTTCTCACTCTGCCCCTGCAGTGAGTAGGCTGGGGGTGGGCAAGAGAATGGGAAGGGACACAGCTGGGACAGCTGATCCCAAGTGACCAGAGGAATATTCCATGCCATATAACGTCATGCTTGGCAATAAAACCAGGGAGTAGTATTTGCAAGGTGGCCATTGTTCAGGGACTGGCTGGGCATGAGTCTGGTGGTGGGAGGTGGTGAGTGATTTCCTTTCCGTCACTTGGGGTGGGGTGGGTTTTTTGTTCCTTTTTTCCTTCACTTATTAAAGTGTCTATTGACCCACGAGTTTTTTGTCGCTTTTGCTCTTCCAGTTGCGTTCCCTCTTCTGCTAGGGGGGAAGTGAATGAGTAGCTGGTGTGTGCCTAATTGCTGGCTGGAGCCAAATTCTTAAAAGCATGAAGCTTGAAATTTACTCTAACTTCCATCTTACAGACTGGGAATTAAAAATAGACCATTTAGAAGAAGTTTTCTTGAAACTATTGAAAGCTAGGACTGAAAGAATTTTCCTATATTTGTACTTTGTATCAAAATCTGGTTTATTTCAAGGTAAAGCGTGAATGATTAATTCTTAAGAGAAACTTACGTTCTTTATAAAACTTTACTGAAGCTTTATGTTTTTCCTCTATTTAACACATACCAAATCTCTGGAAGAGTGAACGCTGGCAGCTCTAACCAGAAAAAAGAAAAAAAAAAAAAGATGACGCAGTCACTATGTCATTCTATCATCATATTTTGACTTCAAGGCATTTTCTGTGGTTTGTTCATTTTCAGATTTTAAAATTCCTCCCACATCTCAGAAACATATTTTAAGGTGATGCTGCATGCTCAGGATTCATTTCCAGCTTAAGAGAAAGGTGCAAGCAAATGCTGAAGTTTTGGCAACAGATACGGAGAGACTTACTATGGTAGAAATTACAGGCTGAAATCTAGTCAGATTCTTGGGAAAGGGATAAATTCAATATGTTTGAATCGCGTACTTTTTCCAGTAAAAGGGAAACGGATACTATAACAGTTACTGTAAAACCTAGTAATATGACTCAGAACTAGGAAATGCAGCTCCAGCTCTATGTGATAAACTTATCACCAGCTCCATCAGAAGGTATGAGAAAGAACTCTAGGAGTTTTATTTTGCACATGTGTTTGTGAGAAGGATAGGAAAGGGGAAAGAGGAAACTAGGTTCAAATAAAAACAACCTCATTTTGAGATTTCTGCAATAGTTTTGTAGAACTAACTGAGCCTGGAAAAAGATACTAGTGAACAAGATTCCTATTAGCTTTAAAGAAGCCTTTTTAAAGCATTTTTGTTAAATTTCCTAGCTTGATCAGCTTATGAGCAAGGGATGCTCAGCAATGAAATCATCAGAGGAATATTTGAAGCAATATAAGATACAGAGAACTGTATTCTTCTCTTGGTTTATTGACTGCTATGAGTTGTATACTGATTCATACCATCTCCGGATCTGACTCTCACTTCATTATGATCACTTATTCCCCTAGTACAGTACACAGAAACAACAGTGAAGGGAAAAATAATCTCCCTGAGTTCATAGGACACCATAAAACACTATATGCATTGGAGAGTACCTGGGATAGTGTTTTGCCTCCTGTACCTGCTCTACTGCCCAGACCTGTTAAATCTATGCTGAAAATTGGAGGCAGGGAGTAGGCTGGGACATACCCAGGCAAGAGAAAAGAGGGAGTGGTTGTTTTGGGATTCTTCTCAACTGGAAGAACCTTTCTTACACTGAAATAAATTAAATCTTGGCTCCCTACACTGAGGTTGGGAAAAAGGACCAGAGAGCTGTGAACTACTTTGCTGCCTTCTCTATTTGCTCTGCATAGCCTGGCAGCAGAAAGCTTAGTCTTTAATGCTAAGTCTGCAGCTGAAAGTTGAAAAGGTCTGAGTACTGGGGTGCAAGTCTATTGGTTTTGATAAAGTCTTCCACTTTACCTCCCCTATACATGAAGATACGATTATAATGAAGATTCCATGAAGTTAGAGGTCACTGTAGGCATTGCCCAGGAGGAACAGAAAAAGGAAAAAGTTTTTGTATTGTACTGAAGTTGCAACTTACATTTCATCAGGTTCATTCAGCAGGTTCAACAGACAGCAGTTCCGTATTGCCTAAGCAGAGGACTTTAACAAAGTTCACAGTGTTTTCCTTTACCTGCTGTTTTAGGCTCATTGCAGACAAGAGCAACTGCCCCTGTATTGTATTCTCTCATTTTAGAAGTACTCTTTACACAACAGGAACCTGAAACTTTTAGAAATCTGTTTCAATATAGTAAGAATTTAAAGCAATGAAGAATTTAAATATGAAACCTGGAACACTGTTCTCTAGTAAACTGTGAAACCTTTACAATCAGTTTGCAATGAAATTTGGGAGTACATTGGCCTAGTTTTTATTAGGGATCAATATAAATACATATTTTTTTAATGAGAAATTTAGAAATTGAGCAAAGTTCAAGAAAAATTAAGGAAATGTCAAGTACAACAGAGACTATTCAGAAAACTTTTTACTAGCATATGAATGTTCCTCTTTTGATTTTTGCTTGGCAGAAGGGAGAATTCTGCACTTTCCTCTTACATACTTATGACATTCAGATAGACTAGTTCTCAAGTTTGCTAACATAGATTCTTCCAAAGGAACTGCATCTCAGGAGATGACTTCCTTTGCTATATATATTTTTCTCCTTTTCTCTGGAAAAAGTCTGGAATTATATGTCCTACCAGAAGAGAAAGAGCCATTTCAGTGCAATCCAGTTTGGGGATATTGCTTCAGTGATGATCAAGTGGGTTGAACCCATTGGGTTTGATCTACCCTTCAGAAATCTGATGTTTCTTCCTTCTCGACTGTTCAGTATGCCTGCTGCCACTTGGCTTGATCTTCAGAACATTTCCTTGTGTGTGTTTCCTAGTTCTCAGTATAACATTATTTTTCACAAAGGTAAAAAATGGTCTCGTTCACTTTGTAAAATTATGCAAATAAGAGCAATGTTTGAATTGTTATTCTAGGTGCCTAAATCGATGATTTTGGAGACATAGAGTGTAATGCAAGTGTCCAAAATACAAGCTGTCCTGGTTTTGGGACAATTTACTGGCTGGCTAGAGAGGCTAAAGGGCTAGCTTTCTACCACAAACATCAGCTGGGATGCCTAAAATCCACATGCCAGGAGGTATCACTATTTCAGCTGAGCAAACCATCATGCAGGCCTATTTCCTATTAAAGACTTATGGTTTCATTTGCACAGAATCACACTTTTTAAGTCTCCAAAGGGTCCTGAACATGTTTGATATGCACCAGAAAATTAAGTTCAGTGTTCAAGTTTGGCTATCTTTTGTCAAAAATTCAGACAAGAGGGCTAATACTATCCCGTTTTGAAGGACAGCTTAGAAAGCCTAAATTCAGTTTCCTCGTTGCCCTGGGACAATACAAGCATGATATTTATTTTTTATTTTTTACTTTTCTGCAGAGTGGTTTTGCTAGCTGGCAGCCAAATTGCCCCAGTTGGGTAATTCTTCATCGTCGTGTTGAACCTGTGCTACTTGCAGGACTTAGTATGAGAGTTATGGGGCAAAGGGGAACACAACTAGAAGAAAACTTAAGCTTGGAGACCAAGCAGTCTTTTCAGTTTTTCTGCAGTCCTGTTCCCCAGTGTTAGTGGCTGTGTTGTGGTCTGTGCTATATGGCTCAGCCAAAGGTGACAGAAGGGCTTGCGTGGTAACAGAGGACTTCTCATTCCAGAGGGCTGGAATGGTCCCGCGCAGAGACCTCCCTAGCAGGAGCCAGGGAGATTCCTTACCCTTTCCCCAGCGTTCAGCTTGTGCCTGAGGGAAAGCAGAGTGGTGTAGTCATTAAGGATACCAATCTGTGATTGCGTAGATCTGAATCCCAAGCGAGTATAGCACATTAGGATAATTCAAGAGTGCTGGAGGTGGGGAATTTTGCCATGACCATAGAGTAATGGTGAAAAAGAGAAGAAAAAATTGTGTTTTCTAGTAAAAAAAAAAAAAAAAATTGATTAAAAAGTGCAGTGCCAAGATAGCGAGAGAATTATGTGCATAGATTCTGGACATTTTAAAACAAATGCACAAAATCCAGTGCTATAGAGCGTATCATTAATTAACTCTCTAAAATTACCTTCCCAGTTTGTATATTATATTATTCTTTCTTTTGATGGTTGGGTATCATTATATACAAGATCATGAAAATGCTATATCAAGTACCATAGTAACAGCAGGCTCTCTGGGAATTCTGTATTTGCAAACTAAAAGAATTGCAAGTGTCATGGTCTAACCCCAGCCGGCAACTAAGCACCACACAGCCGCTTGCTCACTCCCCTCATGTCAGGATGGGGGAGAGAATTGGAAGAGTAAAAGTGAGAAAACTCGTGGGTTGAGATAAAGACAGTTTCATAGGTAAAGCAAAAGCCATGCACGCAAGCAGAGCAAAACGAGGAATTCATTCACCACTTCCCATCGGCAGGCAGGTGTTCAGCCATCTCCAGGAAAGCAGGGCTCCGTCACACGTAACGGTTACTTGGGAAGACCAATACCATAAGTCTGAACATCCTCCCCTCCTTCTTCTTCCCCCAGCTTTATATGCTGAGCATGACGTCCTATGGTCTGGAATATCCCTTTGGTCAGTTGGGGTCAGCTGTCCCAGCTGTGTCCCCTCCCAACTTCTTGTGCACCCCCAGCCTCCTCGCTGGTGGGGTGGGGTGAGAAGCAGAAAAGGCCTTGACTCTCTGTAAGCCCTGCTCAGCAGTAACGGAAACATCCCTGTATTATCAACACTGTTTCCAGCACAAATCGAAAACATAGCCACATACTAGCTACTATGAAGAAAATTAACTCTATCCCAGCCAAAACCAGCACAGCAAGTTATAAAGATGTAGTTTATTATTACATATTAATCCTAAATTTGCTACAACTTTGATAATTTCACAACATTATTTTCTGGTTAATTTTAAATTTTATCTTTGTAATCTTAGGGAGAGAACTATGCAAATTTTGTCTAGAAACCATGATCTAGATTATAGCTTGGCTTTTTTGCTTCTCTTCAGTAGGATTTTTTTCTTTTGATCTCAGCTGGACTGTGAATTGTTTGAGACTTTGCATGCAAAACTACCTCTTTACCAGTGTCTCCTAGAAATTGAAGAGCATGCATGTTTTTGCAGGGCCTCACTCTAATCTCACATAAAATCACTGTAAATCACTTGTGATTCAGTGAGCTTCTTCACTGTCATGCACAGAAAAAGAAAATCTCTGGTGTACTGAGATAGCGACCTGTCATGCTGAATAGCTTTGTTTCACTCGTGTGTGTGTGTGTGTGTCCCCTTCCTTTTATTCTGTTTAATTCCTTTGTTTCTCTTTGAAATTTCAAATACTTTGTTTTTTAAAAGAGAAGGAACTCTCTTCCTTACTGTGTACAATGCCTAGCAAAATGGTACCTTCATTTCCTGGCCTAGGTACAGTGACAGTAAGAATAACAAATTATTGGTTAATAGCATAAAAAAAATTATATACTAATCGAATTATTTGTAGGTTTTGTTAATGAAATCCAGGTCAAAGCAATCCCTAGTCCTACCTTGTTATGTTGGAGAATAGCTCTTTGTGTTTCCTGTATAAGACACTTGTACATGCATAGAAGCAGCTATGTGGAAAACACGTTCTTTAAAATGACCGAATGTGAGCTCTGCAGAAAAAGAAAATAAAAAATCAAGAAACATAAAATCACTTTCACTGCCTCTAAGGTCTTTATGAAATATTGTGCACAGAGATATTAAACTGATGTCAATAGCAGGTATAGCCTTGGGGTCATTCTAATTGACCAAGGACAGCTTTCACGTTGGAGATTTTAAAATATGAAGTTCATTAATGTTTGCCTTCAGAGTCTGTGTATGAGACACCATAGATGCTAATGTGGAAGCACAGGGAGGATGAATGTGTTCGCACATAATCTTGTCTTTTGGCTACAATCTAACAGTCTTGTTTCTCTCAATGCACCAATATAACAATATACAGTCATAGTGAGGTCGTTGGAATGGAATCCTCATACGACTGTTATTAGTAGAATAAGAATTATGACCCATTCCTTTTAAATCCTGGACTTTTTCAAGATTTGAGTTAGATTTAATCATTAGATTGGTCTTGTAGATTGTAATAATCCTCTGCCTCTATTCAGTTCGGAGGTGATATTCAACACACTGTGGAGGTTCTTTAGTAGAAGTTGAGGTTGCAGGACTGTTCAGCATCAAACTGTCATTTTGCTGCAGAATCAGGGCGTTCCCTTATGAATTAGTAGGAACAGAGTAACAAACTTCTGCATATTAGGCTGTCAGTTCTGCACAAAACATTCTGGAGGAGGTAGCACAGTTCTGTGGTGCTACTGTGTTGGTGGTTGGTTGGTTTCTTTCTTTTACCATAGTAAGAAACACTATTTATTCCCTTATTCAGAGCATGTATAAGAAACCATATCTCTTCTAGATGTAGATAGAAGCTGAGGATTTCAGGTAGGTCACAGTCCTATGCAACTGGAAAGGAAGAGAACACTGTCTTTCCAGACTGTCAGGCAGAGAGTTGAGCCAAAGAGATTTCAATCTCAACACTTGCTTCATTTTGTGAAAATAAAAGGGGTGCAGAGGTGACTTCAGACTTTCTTTTCCCTTCTCTCTCACTTTCTGTGATAATGAAAAGCTCTGTGAAACTGTTTTGATTTTGGCAGACTGTGAGCCATATTTGTTATTTGTCCTCAAGTCCTGCTTAGCACAAGAGGTTCTATTGCTTCTGTGTGTGAAGAGGAGAGGTCATGTTTGCTCCTTAAAGTCGTTGGCGAAGAATAACAGAATACATTGGAGAAGCTAGAGAGAGTGGAAGAAGAATGGAGCATACCAGAACCATTTTGTTTCTGTTTTTTAAATGAGAAGTAAATGAATCAGATGTCCTGCCAGTGTACAGTGATGATATGGGTTCCTAGGGGGAAAAATGTGAAGCCAGGCTTTTTTCTCTATGGAAGGACATAGGCCTATGAATAGCGAGGACAGAAGCTATTCAAAGAAGTTCATGTAGTCAAAAACTCTCTAAACTTTATCTTTGGCTTCTATTTGACATTAGGGACAATGTGGCATGTTCCTGTCACTATCTTGTTATTCAGCCAGTCCAACTGACTCATACATTCATTAACTTCTCCGAAGGAGCTGTTGCTATAGACATGGCTGCCTCCCGTCTACAGGGTGAGAGAAAGAGAGATTCCCCATTGTAAGATCAGGGCTGAAACCAAATGACAAGAAAAGGACCAGCTTCAGCTGTTCAACTGGCGATGCACTTTGGGTAATTCAGGTAGAACTGTCTGGTATGTTAAAACATAACATCCAAATTTTGGATCCTACCCCTGTCATGAAATCTCAGCTAAACTGGGGCAGACAGCTTTCTTGAAATAAGAAATGGTTAACGTATTCAACTGAATTTACTTGGGAAATTGTAGAAGCTTGTCATATTCTGGCTTCTCTTCACCAGTTCAATTCTAAAAAAATACATGCTGTATACGGTAAGATGCATCACTAAAATTACGATATTTCCATAGTAATTTTTTTACTCAAAACTTGTGAAGTTTTAAGAATCAAAATTGATAACTGAAACTGTTCTCTTTTTTAATTTTTTTTTTTCTAAGTCCTCCCTTTTAAGAATAACATTATGGCTAAAATTTCATTGTATTTACTAACACTTCAGTTTTTTGAAACTCTGATAGAATCAATTTGCTTTTTAGAATATCTCTGGAGAAAAGGGAAAGAACAAATTAGACTAAACAAAAGTTGAGAAAAGAGAATATATTTAACATTGTGTATTGGTTAAAATAACAGTAAAAAATAATAACTAATAATGTTCTGAATTGAAAACTAGCTCTGAGTCTCATTAAAACCTTAACCGCTTTAGGCTTTCCCTTCTCTCACCTGCCACCCACTGATGACCTATGAGTCACCAACTATTCCAGCTTCATCTGAAATCTTTATTAAATTTTTTTAAACCCTAAAGCCCTGTGTGATAAGAAAAACAACAGATCAGCTTTTATACATTTAAATTATAAGATTATCTGTAGATAACAGAAATCATAGTTTTCCATGTATGTGTCTACATGTATATATGTATTAACAGCTACAATATGCATAATTGTGTAGTTTTAAAGCTCATAAATAGAGTAAATTATGAAAAATTATGATGTTTTAGCTCATTACAGTTCACTGTTCATAAACCAACCCTTTCAGAAAATAACTAGAGGACTTTAAGATTTACTCAGAGTATCAGCCTCTGGGCAGCAAACAAAATGTTAATCAGGAAATATGTTTCTTCCCAACTTTTTTTTATTTGCTGGTTAGTACAACTCAAAATGGCTATTGATTTAAAAATATTTTTATTCAATAACATAGAATAATACTGAAGGCACTGTTTTGTCAATGTTTTTCTCTGTTAACAAGAGCTTGGCCTTAGTCATTGCCTAGATGCTTCTTAACAATTACATGTGCAAGTAACTACCTGCTGTTTGTCTCACCAAGGTACAGATAACATCTCTGTGAATAATTGCAAGGTCATTGAAACCAAAAGTCTCTTATTGACCTGATGCAACTGTTCACCGAAGGCAACTGGACCTGGGTGTGTCAAATGGTGGGTGAGGTTCCTAACCATTATACTATCAGAAAAATTAGAGATGCATTGTAATGCTGCTTGGTTTCTGTTGTATGTTCTGAAGAGTAATTATAAGTACCTACCTCCAGGAGAGATTTTGCAGATGTAGATTCTGTAGTGGGAAGAAATCGCTGTTAGTTACACCACAGCTTGAGATTTTGCAGATGTTGATTCTGTAGTGGGAAGAAATCGCTGTTAGTTACACCACAGCTCAAGGGGGATGTATATAAGTGCACACCCCCTTCACATATAGCTTTCACATGTACTCTGCACAACAGGATTTTCTAGTGGATGGCTTAGATGCCTCCTCATTCACCATTTCAGAATTTATTAATTTTGCTAGCATTGTTAATTCTTCTTGTGTACCGTATAGGAAGTTAAGTAATTTAGCTATTAATTAGGTATAATTTCATTATCCTACCACGTAGCAAGGTATCTAAAAGGTAAAGGCTGCAATATTTAACTCCTTGAAGTGGCACCGTGAGTTTGTGATGCAACACAAAACACATCCAGGCCTCCAGAGTACTATTCAGTCATTTAACTTTTTGGCCAATCCTTCTTTGCCACCTTCCCCTAGAATATGGGCTAGTATAAGTGCAAATCAAAATTCTTTCCCTAAGTTCACAGGACGAAGAAGCAATACTTGAAATATCAACAAAGGACCTGATGAGTTGAAGCAAATAGTCAAAATAACAACAGCAAAGTGGCTGATGCTTTACAGTGTGCACAAATAGAGTGATGTGAGGCAGAGAATGACATAGGGGTTTAGGCTTCTCTATGGTGAAGCACTTGCTTAAATTCAACCATATGAATAATCTTACAGAAATTATTTCAGATTTGTTAAGTTTCATTTAAGCATGTGACGAATAACTCTCCTAGGTCAGGACATTAATCACGTCTGAATGTCTTCATCAATAGGTAAGATGGTCATTCAGAGATGGTCATCTTGTGAATATGTTTTTATAACTTCTTTAAAATACAGATCTATGTCACTGATGACTCATGTGACGGAAAGAGCAGTTGAGAAGATCAGTGCTAGTACCAAAATATAACCTTTTTGCTGCATGAACTAGACACACTGACATACCAGTATAACTTCTTCCTCTTGCTTAGTCTGAAATGGAATTCTGTCATGGTATGCATCTTTTTTTTCCTTTCTTTTATCTTTTTTTGGGGGGATAATTAAGTGGAACCAAAAGTGATTCAGCTTTGCTTTTTAAGATAACCTTTACTTACGACAAGTCTCCACTCTGGTCAGCTGTTAAGGCTGCTTTCAGTACGTTGATTAAGAGGGAATCAAGTCCACCCATTGTGACTTTTTTTCTCTTTTGTGCTTATTTTCAACCTATTTTCCTCTCTCTTCTCTTCATACAATTATGTACCTCCTCTTTATTTCTTAGTTCTTTTTGTGTTAACTTCCATTTTATACTCTATCCTGGTTTTGCTTCCTGTTAATGTATATAGACATTTTGCCATTTCTGTCTCCTTTTTTTTCTCCCCACTTGACCTATCTTCTCCTTGCCTCTTGCAGAAGTGACAATATATCACCTCTATATCTAGAAATCCTCAGAGAGTTCGTGCTTATTTCTGGGTCCATTACAGAGTCTCGGCTCCAAACCTATTTTGCATTTTATCATGTTTGCTTGTTATGCTAAAAGATGAAAATCCCAAAATGTGTCTGTCATCATAACATTTTCATGGAATCCCCAATCTTAGGACTAGTTGGTTTGATAAAGCTTGATTTAAAAAAAACCAAGTCACAGAACAGCCTCATCTGTAAAGCTACAGACATTTCTACAAAAAGAAGACACTTAGGTTTTATATATCTATATCAGAGAAATATCTTTTAAGAAAATTATTATATATCTGCTTTAACAACCTATGTGGAAAAAAAAGTAGACTTCACTGTAGATACACAATTATAAATAATTAGAACACAGTGAATAATGGCTGCAGCCTAGTGCTGAATCATGGACCTCTCTTTCCTTGAGGTAGATCACCAAAACATATAGTGTTTTAAAATTAATTATTTGCAAAGGTCAACAAAATAATTTATGGGACATTTTATGCACATCAAAGAACTTTTGGTCCTTTTCTAAACTTGTAATAGTGTAGATCATCTCAACTGCTGACCTTCAAAAGACCATATTTGACGTCACCAAATTCTACTGAAATGACTGCCTGCTCATTATGTTCATAGCACAATGAATTTTCTAATCCTCACACCTAAGCAGATTACATTGTTGTCTAGTAGATGCTGCCCTTTCCTTTTTATAAGCACCTTCTCAGACACTAAGTATTATTGGGGTAGAAACATCTTTTACAGTTCTTCTGAAAGCCTACTATAACTTCTCCTTATGAAGTAATAGAGGGGATCAAAAAAGAAAAAAATCTACAGGATTTCTTGAGCAGAAAATGTAGAGGAAGGAAGGGGGTGCTGTTCTTCCCACAGAAGAGTGAGCATGCAGATGAATGACCAAAAATGAAGAGCTGTAGTTTCCTGCCTTTCTTTGTTCCTGGAAGAAAGTAACCTACAACTGGTCTCTTCACTGTGCCTTTTTTTTTTTTTTTTAAACAGCCTCTATTTTCTACCTCTGTGGCTGAGACAAGATTTGAAAAGTTAATGCTCTTTAATCCTATCTCTCCTATTCTTGTGCTCTAGTGCTCCACAATATCAGAGAAACTCCTGTGTTTCTTCGTTCAAAATCCAGGTCAGTTGCCTAAGAGTGACCCTTGGGCTTTTACTGTGTTCCCAGGACTCTTTAACAAATTTAAATCTTATTCTGCAAAGCTCTTTCATTTAGGCTGAGCTTATTCCAATTTAAATAACTCATGGATGCACAAGTCCTAATAAACACAATTGGAGATGGAGGGAAGTTCTGGATTCATTTTGGCCTACTGTAACATGCTTTGTAAGACAGCACATTATCCATGTTGAAATTATCTATACAACTATTTAGATATAAAAATAAGAAACCAAATGGATCTATAGTGATAAATCTGTCTTGTGCTTGTCAGTCAAACTAGCTGTACTTGTCTGTCGTCCAAGAAAAAAAAAGCTTAAAAAGTAACACATCTTTTAAAACAACAAGGAGAACCAGTACAGTACTTAAATTCACGCAGTCTATCTGAATGACAAGTAATGCAGCATTTCCTTAACTATAGTAAAGCTAAACTAGAGACAACCCACAGATATGGGCAGTTGGTGAGTGGGTAGCACTCCAGTACAGTCATGCCTGAGGAGTAATTGCATTGTAATTGGTATTTTTTGCTTTCGCTCTCCCTTACCCAGCTTCCAGCAAGTGGATACTCTGCTCCCCCCACACACTCCTGTTAACCTGACATGGACTGGGGGAGTACAGACAACTGAGAGAAATTCTAAAATGCTCCAAAGAAAATTAAACTTTTCTCTCGATATTTTTAACAGGAAGACATACCTGTTTTGTTGTTGTAAAGATGAGCTGTCCCAGTGTGAAGCCTTTATGAATTCTCCAAAATGTACAATGCTGCACCAAGTTCTCTACAGTCTTCTCCTTCAGATTACTTTTATCCCACAGTAATTGCCTCCTTACTTCTCAGTAACGTTGTACCAAAGGACGCTGAAAATAGATGGTCCTGTGCTATGAGTTAGCAAACAATCTCAGGTCCTTCTCATATGTATATTGGGGGATATTGTTTCCAAAACAGATTACGTTTTTTTTCTGAAAACATCCTACTCACCAGCCCCTGGGGTCATGTTCACAGTCTTACTCAACTGTTACACAGTAGGTAGGAAGAATCATGTGTAATACATTTGACTTTTATGTGGAAAGGTTTGGCATAGTGGCCAGGGAACACCGTAAAACTTCTAGGTTTTAATCTCTTTTGAAGCCTTCAACATTTTGCCTTGAACTCCCCATAAAAGTAATTTTTTCACCCACAGATCTCTCCATTCTGCTGTCACATCAGTGAATCTGCCTAGCTGATATTTTGCAGGGGAAGAGTCCGGGGGAAACTGTGTGTTCTTCTGGCTTTATTACGGCCTGCTCTTCAAGGCTCTGAAAACAATACTTATATCCAATGTTAGTTACCTTGAAGTTGTGGAAGTCGCTATTCTGAACTTAGACTAGATTTAGTTTTGCTCACTTCTCCAAATTTAAGACTCAATATATGTACAAGACCAATTATCTTTGATAGTAAGTCTGAGTTGGCTTTTTTGTGTTTGTAACACAGCCAACATTGTTCACTTTTAGGTGCAGACCCGGAATTTCCCAACATTTAAGTATGTACCTATGCTTTCTGTATTAGAGGTGCTTTCACCGGCACCCTTGCAGAAAATGGGAGTGGCAGTCAAGGCCATCTGTTAAGCACCGCTATTTTGTATGTCTGTACCAATATTTTATGGGATCAGAGTTTGCAATGCACAGATTAATTAAAGCACTACAAAAAAGTCAATAGTATGGATTGATGCTAACCAGGGAAAATGTCAGTTCCTTATTGAATGAAACAATGCAGTTAGGCTAGCAATTGCAGAGATTGTATGACTAGAGTAAAATAAATAGCATGCTGCAGAAAATATAGCCAGCCTTACTTTAATGCAGTAGCAAGCATTAGAGGTGTTAAGAGTAGTGTTGCCCCCAAGGCATATACATGTAGTACTGTGTCTTTTAGTAAAAATTGGCGACATTGTGAAGAGCATTACAGAAAGCAGACAGGACTGTTATTCTTGGTTTTGCCTATGCAAAATGGAATCCTAATGAAATCTACTTAGTGACATCTAGAAATTTAGAAAAAAGACATATATTATATATATATATAAAGCCAATGAAACTGGCCAGACAAACACAAAACTGCAGCAAAGGTGACAGAAAATTGCATCCTGAATATTTCTCTGACTAAGCCAGTAAGACATTGGTTGAAGAATTAGAAAAGCAGAAAAAATCCATGGGAGAAAATGCAAGTAGACCAAAGACCTCACCAGGATGTGTTATATTTCATAACTGCCAGTCAAGTTTTCTAGGAAAGACCATGGTACCAAATATGTCCACAATCAGTGTAATATGACACATGAACAAAATCTTTCCTAGCAACTGAGCTGTTATTGCTGTAGATAGTGGTTCAAAATTCAGTATGTGTACATATTTTTGAAGAAAATAAAAAACCAAATATATTTTCCCCCGCCACTCTTCAAAAGACAAATACAGAACTACTGTAAAACTTAAGATACAAAGACACAAAATAAATCAGTTTATTATGTCGTTTTATTTGACATCAGATACTGCTTGCTGCTGGGAATATTCTTTGACAAAGGATTGATTATAGAAGAAATGAAAGATACACCTTGAAAACTAATGAGATATTTAAAAGTCATCCTTCCTTTAATTAAGAAATAGAAGGGAGAAGATTATTTCAGTATCCATGAAGTAGAGAAGTAAAAATACCTATAGTGTGAATAAAAAAATATATCTATAACAGTCCCGGTATGTTCACTAGATTATTAGATTTCTATTTGATTATTTCTATTAGATTTCTCTGAAGTATTCAGTGCTGGCAAACTCTGATCCTGTCAGCTTCAGGAATACAGTGAGGCCAATACTCTGTTCTTTAGAAATGCATGCCTACAAATTTTATCCATGCAAGTTTGTCCCATTGTTAGGGAAGCTCATACTTTGTCTCAAGAACTCATGATAGTAGGAGAGTTCATGACTCTACCCAGTTTGTAAATATTTTGCAGCAAAATCACTGCTGCCACCAACAAAAGGCCTCCACTTGTGCTATTGTGACTTATTTTTATTATCATCCAAATCTGAAATAGTTGTCAAGAATAGAAATCAGTTACATAAACTATATTTTAAGAGTTTTGTTGAAGTTCTGTGTTGAATTTTTTTTGAAATTTCAAATTTAGAGCAATCATTTGCAAATTTCTAAATATTATGGTTGTGGTTTCAAAGTACCAGTCATAACATATTACTCTCTTGTGTACAGCAAATGTGTTAAGTGTCACAGCTTTAAATGGTAATTTTCAAAAACAATTGCTGTCTCTCATTATCATGTGTCGCAACAAATAAGTGTGTATATACGAAGTATGCCAGCTCATCCTTACATATTAAAATATTAAAGTTCTGTCATGCTGCACTATGCTTTCAAAGTTGTAGTAGATGCAGCAGTAACAAGCTCTAATCTATGAAAACCATAGAATGAATATATTTTCACAGTTTTAGTTTGACAACCATTTTTAGTCTTCAAGAAGCAGCAATAGGAAAAGCAAAATTTAAATATATATATATTAAACTTAATATTTAAGTCTTAGTACTTACACCAGTATAAAGCAAAATGGTTGCAGGCATGCATCTATTACTAGGAGCATACTAACAAGTTGAAAACTTGTTGAAACGTTAACTTCTAAATCACAGTTCACTTTGTGCTTAATTTTAAATAATGATGTTAAACTTGGTAGGATTATGTAACATAAGATACAAAAAAATATTATGGGATCTAATGAATGGAGCAAGATAAATTCAAATAATATACACAAGGATTTAATTATAAAGTTGGTTAATGAATGGAACTAGCTATCAAGATATCAGTTCTCTTTATTTTTGATAAGACTAGGTGATTTTCTGTGCATGTGTCAGCCTAGCGGACCATTAGTGAAAAGGTGATAATGCTTTATAGTCAGGTAATGGTGATATGTTAAGAGTCTGTGATGTTGAATTCTGTATTACTTGTTGAAGTTGGCTTGTGTATTATCATATATTTACACATCTAGAGTGAACTCTTACACTCCACACAGATCTGTATTTGACAGCAGGAGAGAGAACATTGCACCTGCTAGATTTGTGGAATTGCAGGCTGCAAGATTATTTTTCAGCTTTCTGTGGCTTTTAAATAACAAGAGATTCCTGAGATAGCCTATTAACTGCAGCAATTTAATGTCTTTGAGAATTGTAGGGTAGCTTATTCTTCCTTTGAGAAGGGACTACTTCTGCTGAAAGCAACAAACGAGCAATAATGTGTGATTAATCATGAAATATGTGTTTCTGAGCCCCATTGTATCTGTTGCATACATGAGTCTTTTGATTTGTTAGAGTTCAGGAGATGCATGGAGAACTGGTCAGCTCTGGGTAGATGATTCTGACATGCTGGGCTTCTTCCATTTCTTTCCCTCAGATAAACCCATCTAAATTAGTATTGGCTTTTTAAAGGTCATGAAATGTAAAGGGTATTGACTCCAACATGCTAGCTCCAACACAGGTCAGGAACAAATTCATGTTTTCCTGCATTTTATTGATAACTCAGTATCATATAATTTGGCTTTCAGTCTGTCTACCACATAAGGAACTCCTCATTCTATACTACATGTCTAAATTTTCCATAAAGCGTACTGAGAAAGCAAATATTGAAGAATGGGATTCACAGAAGTTGATAAACTTACTAGACAACTTCCCAAACTCACTTGTGGGAAACTGAAAAAGGAGTGGGCTAGATGTCTAGCTCTGGATTACAGGGAAACAACCATTTCTCCTTGAATTCTCATGTAGGTTAGGCAACCAAGCCACGTGAATTTCCTCTCAACTATAAATAGATACTTGTATTCCTACCCCACTGAAACTAATGGTTCAGTGAAGAAGATGCCTAGCCAGGAGATAGAATAATTTCCATTTACTTGAAAACAGTCAAGTACCCTGCTCCAGTTGGAGACAGTTTTGAGTCCTGATTCCTATACTATTTTGATTTCCAAGATAATGTCCTGAGGATGTAGGATTTAGTCTGTCTTCTAGCCTCCTTTGAAGCTTTTCCACCTTGAATAAATAACCAGCAAGACACTGCAGAAAGGACCTACACCTGACTGCCTTCTTATTATAGGTGAGTGCTTTATCACAGGACTTGTAGAGCCAATCTCTCATTCATTCTTCTGGTAGGACTAGAGCAAAAGGACAGGAACATGTGAACAGCATAAGGTCAATGCACAGGGAGACAGAATTTTAATGCAGAGATACTCAAATTAAATGTAAGGAAGGTAGCTAGCTAGCTAGGGTGCAGGCTGCAGTCTAGGTGCAGTAGCCAAGGGTTCTGCTCAGGCTAATATTTTCAGTTAATTAGCAGGGTAAGCATCTTCCACAAAACACTCTCTAAAACCAACTCACTTCATTGGAGAGATGATGATCACTTACTTCAAAAGCTGAGCCTTTCATAATCAGTCTAGGAAGCCAAATTGCGCACAACCCAATGCTCCTTTGAGAGACTGGCTGGGTACCCTGGAAGATCCCAGAGCTGGTGAGCTGTGGACATTTTGGTGTCTTGCCAAACTAATAAGCTGATGTCTAAATTGACCCAGAAGTTAATTACGAAGTGAAAAACACACCTGTTGTATCACTTGCCACCAAACTAAGAGCAATTATATTAATCAAATTTAATAAAAACTTGTAATCAGTGAGCAGCAATCAATTGACACCGAAAATTGAGACTTGGTGTTTGAGTGACTCATACAGTAACTTTAGCATGTTGCTCTGTGCTTTAGGAACTAATGACATAATCATATACAATTATTTTAAATATTTTATAAACTGCAGTGAATTCCCTAATGCTGTTTGCTAATTATGCAATATGATTTTAGGAAAATTTCATGGATGTTGTAGTATAGCTAGGATGAATCATTTGTCACCACAAGATGGTAGAGAAATCCTCACTCCTATAAATAGAGCCATAGGCATTATGTATACACTGTATCTTTTTATTTAGTGAGGTTTTTTTTTAAAGACCTGTATGTCTAGTTACTGTTGCTATTTTGATATATAATAGTATAAATGTTACTTTGTCAGAATACTAAAGAGTACTGGCAGCAGTTAGAAACATCATGCTTGAGCTACAGCAGAACAATAAGCCTTCTAAAACATTGTGGCTTGATTATTTCAGGAAAATATCTAAAGCACCAACTCCTAGGTATTATAGAAGCATAGAATGAAAGAGATCACCATCTAAATAGACTGGATCAAAGAATAGGGAATGAAAAAAATGTGTGAAGAGATTGGAAATTTTTATGCAGAAAGTCAATGGTAGTACTGAGAATAGAATTCTTAGAAGCTTTATACTATTATTAAATACTACTGCTAATAATTATAGTACTGACTGAGAGCTTTGGTTAGGATTAAATTATCGCTGAGTACAAGATCAGCAGACAGAAAAGACTTTCTGAAATGATTCTGACTATTTTCTATCTCTAATGTAAGAAAAGACACAGATTATTATGAAAAGCTATAGATGAGGCAATATGGGAAAAAACATGAAAACAAGAGATAGACTAGGCTACTTATTATCATCTTGGCTACATCTCATTACTGTGCTTCATTCTATACAAGATCTAAAATAAAGTCCCCATTCAGAACGTTTTCATCCTACGCTAATAGGAAATACATGTCAAACACCTGCCTAAATTTGTGCTCTTATATTCATGTTAAGACACCTGAATAACAACCTTGTTCTTTAAATTGCTGAGCTTTCAATTACAGCCAGTGATACTTAACTGTGATCCAAAACAAAAGTAATTTGCTGCTTTTTTCTAGAAAGATAGCCATAAGCTTTAATTAAAAGAAAGGAAAAAAAAAAGGCAGCTATGATATTGCCTTTAAACCATCTTGAGTGCTGATTGGATTTGGAAAGTATGAAACAAAAAACCAATTAATCTGTAAATGCCTGAACCAACATATTGGTCACAAGTGACAATGCTTACAGAACCCTTGATCTGACAAAGACATGTAGTAATGTGTGGGATAACATGCAAAGATATCTCCCTGAAGGCAGTAATACTTCTTATGAAGTTAGTTTTGAAAACTTTAGATGAGAAACTCAAAATTTCATCCCCATAACAGGCATAGCAGAGAACAGATTTGCTGCTTCTCCCCAGCAGTGTTCCCAAAACTTGTTCCCATGATGGCCATCCAGCTAGGACTATCTTCACATAATTTACATGCTCCTGAGTTGTCTCCATAGCATCTTAGATTTATCCACCCTGCCTGCCAACAGACAGCTTCAGTGAATGCCGTAACTTTTTGATTCATCAGTGTCAGCCTGATAATCAGGTCAGTCACTCTGGCTACTTGCACAGTGTTTTAGGACTTGTAATCACACTGAACAAACTGGCAGTTTCTGTCCATCTGCTAACATGAATAAAAGTGTGTCTCCAGCCGCACTGCATTTAGTAACTAGGATTACCTTGGACGTAGTTCCAGCAACCATGTTTTCCATGAGTGAAGAGCTATGCTTTACATCATGTGAACATATCCTGCTCAACAAGGGAGAAAGTGCCTCTTCACAGAGTATTATCTTCCCCCACAGACTATTCCTCTCTCTCTCTGTCTCTCTCAGTCCAGACAGAAACTATGTTCCTTAGGGCATCTCATGAAAAGCAGATGACATTTTTTAATACATAAGTGTCTATGGAAAAAATGGGCATTTTCTTTGCAGGTAACTTACATTTTTGTGGTGTGGCCAAACTAGTAAGTGAGAGAGGCTCCAGAGAGTTCTGAAGAACTTACAGGGAGATAGATATTGCTGACATCTGGATGTGGCATGAGGGCATCTTTGTATGGACCATAGAATGAGGTACGGTGAAATACCCGTTTCAGACCTGCTTCTATCTGGATGCCAGCAGTCTCCAAGACTTGTCATTCCCATTTCGCGTACAATTTCCTGAGGGAGTGTTCTGATACTTGGCCATGGAAAAGGACTTTCAAGCAGGCCTTTCTGCTGAGGTGTTCAGCCATGTCCTCATGTGCTTCTGCAGCAAGACAGCATGCACAGCCCATGAACTTGACTTGTAGGCTATTATTGCAGGTACTCTGGTAAGATTTTATAGACACAATAGTTAAGTTGGAAAGGCTCTTCAGGGGTACCAAAGGAGAAGTTGCAAAGAGTTACAGTGCCTTCATCTGGAGCTTGAGCTAAATATCACAGCTCTTTCAGGCAGGTAACTGAAGTATCGGGAAGAACTTTGACTCATCATGCAGGTAGAGTACTTTGAGTTACTTCACAAAAGAAAGATCAACTGGATTCTTCCTGACAGGTTAACAAATGAGTTATGCCATCTGTTTTTAATAGTAGGTCAGATGTCCCCAAACTTTCTGTAGATTAACTTCAGCAAAATATTTCCTAAGAGATTACAAATTATTCCGCATGCTTATGTATCTACTAATTTTTTAGTTAATCTGCACTGAATAAATGCTCATATGCTAATTGTCTGTTCTTTAAACAATTACCATTGTCATAGTCACTAGTTGGCACAGAACAACAAAGGAATTCCTTCTATAGCAATAATTATGCAGACAAGAATCTGAAGGAATATTCACAGAGCTACAGGTTTTCTGTTTTGCATAAAGAAGTTAAAGGCATCACAATTAAGCATTTTCTAAGCACTACTGATAAAAAAAAAGGAGCTGGCTGGTACAAATGAAGTATGTCATGTATAGATATTCTGATTTTCTTTCTAATGTAACAATTTCTTCCTGTTTTACTTAGTGGCTGAGAAACAAACACTTGCAAGTCTACTAGTATATGCTGATAGCGTGCTCTGAAATATGGATTTCTCTTTTTCATTTTTAGATAGTTGCTCAAGAAATGTATGAAATGAACAATTATGGTAAATAGTTTGAATAGAGTGAGGCCACATAGATTAGTACACTAAAAGATGTCATGTACTAATCACTAAAATGGACTCCTGAGACAGTAACAAGAAAAATTATCTGGGAATACTTTTGAAAATTACTTAGTTTACAGACAACAATTGCAGAGAAAAAGGAGAAGAAAATAGAGAATTTTATTTGAATAACTTAGAAAATGCCCAAGGGTGATAGGGTATAGTGGATAAGACTTGGATTCAAGCAAGACTTCTTAAAAGAAAATGCAGTAACCTTGCACATAAAAGCTCTTAAAAATAGTTGTCACTAAGATTGCTAAATAAAGCAGTTATCTGCTACTTCTCAGATCAGCACACGTGTTCAAAAAAATTAGCAAATAACCTCTGACAAATTTGCAGATATTTCTAGCAAAAATGACAACAATAAAGAAGCAGTAAAGATGAAAAAGAACATGAAAACATTCAGGATTCTAAGACAGTTTCTTGAGAGCCAAAAATCTAAACTAAACTGTGACTTTATTGAGAGCTGAGACTAAGTGTTTCATAGAGTTGGTCCTATACAATGTTCGATATTTCAAATAAAAGATGGTCACACTGTAGTGATCACCTGCTACACTAGGCATATTAGTTTCCCTGTAGAATGCATTCCTCTCCACTATAGACAGTGTAGTCAGGAGAAAATAAGTTTTATAAGAAGCTGCACTGGTGGAAGGAGTGAGGGGGTGTATAACCACTGCTACCCATCACATGAATGTCCTGGAAATGGGCAGCAGCTGCATTGTACCATGGTGTCCCATAGCCAGATGCTGCAATACTGCAGGAAATCCTTGTAGAACCTGATGTTGCTTAATGAAGCATTAGTTTTTATCCTGTTCTCTTTCCTGCCTTCCCTTCTCTAGGGTTGGGAAGATTACATTTCTGGGCAGCAGGGAGATGAGAAACAGAGTACTTTGCAGTTCAGGTCAGGTAATGAGTTCAAGGATTAATTGCAGAAGTTAGTGCACAGGAAGCTAGAGAGTCAAAGTACACTGCACCAGCTACCCTATGTTACATCTACAGCCACGTGCTTTTGAGATACAGAGATACAATAAGGGAGCTTTGACTATTTTCAGAAGTGATTCTGCTATTCAAAGGTAATTGGTGTGTACCTCCCCAAGCGTAAATGAAAGCTGCTTGTTCCATCTTAGTATACACTAACCTTCTCTATAGCTAAGCACCGTAAAGGGTGTGTTATTGAGTGGATGCTCAAAGCTCTGCAGCAGTGTAAGCAGGTTGCCCCAGTTTCCTCAGTCTGGGCCTCTCCATGCCCCAGACTAGTGAAATGAAGTGCCTAGTAAATATGGTGCGGGTAATAATTATCATGGTAATGGGTATATGGGATGATATTGCTTCAGCCGTCTCCATTAATTATCCATTTATTAGCGGTCTCACCAGGATGAGAGCTTCAGCTCTGAGGCTGGGTATCTAGGATAATCTCATTGTCTGCCTTTGGCCAGGAAACGCAACTGGACAGTAATTTACAGTGAAATAATGTAACCTCCAGCTCCCCTGAACTGACACAACTGTGTCACGTCTCATCATTATTCAAGTGTGAAACAGCTGCCTCTCTCCATCCACCCCGAACTTTCAGCCAGAAGAATTGCTGAAATATTTCTTCCTGTAAGTTTACAAGACTTTTTAAAACTTGCGTAGGTTTGAACATGGATGTTGCTCAATGATTTTATAGGTACCTTCACAGCCAATTTCAAGCTGCTCTGATGACACATATCAAATGGCCGTTTTCAGAAACCAGCTAAGGTCTTTGCATAACCTTAAAAAGTGGAGTTCATTGCATCTCTTGTTTGGTAGTATGCATGTTTTGCCACGGAACTCTCATAGCTTTCATTACTCTTAGCTGTATTTTGTTCTTAAAATAAGCTTAACAAACAAATGTTTTACATTGACCTATATGGAACAAACAGTTTAGCAGGAAGGTAAATTATTAGCCTAAGCTGTTTGAAAGCAGTCAAAAGGAGATGAAATTAATTTGGTCCAAAATACATTGTAAAAATTTAGGCTAGATTTTCTTAGTGGAGTCAGTAGGACTTATTACTTAATAAAATGAGTTTGTTGAGTAAAACAGTTGGTTCATGCTGTACCCTTTTGGGGTTGGGGTGGGTTGCTACAGATGAGCTCTACGCTGTTTCTGTAGACAGAACACCACTAGAAGCTGGTGTGCATCTTCTGGTTTGGTTTTACTTTGCACGCCCTAACATTGCTCTCCTATGTGAACCACATTGGTTACATGGGGACAGTTGAAAGGATTCACTTCACAGAAAAGAAAAAAAGCTTCCAGGTTACATCTACATTAATGTTTTAGTTTAATATGTAATTCTGGATCTGATGGAGGGGTGTCCACTAACCCTCCCAATAATCCAGTGTATTCTAACCATTGGACAAGTGGGAAGATGCTGCTAAGGTAGCTTTTCCATTGACTGTATTACTAGCACATATCTCAGGCTGCTGTCTGAGTTCAGACCACCAAGAAAAATGATGATCTAAATATGCCAAATAATTCCCTTCAGGTATACTGGACCATCTGTTGTGGGACAACTTTCTTAAAATCCCCCAGGTGTAATCCTTCATGTTAGAATTCAGAAGGTAGAAGGGAAGTCCTAACTTTGAAAGTGTCTCCATCAGGAAACAGAAGAACATCTTTTGTTTTACTTTGTAGGTACTGTTTTTGTGGTACAGAAATATACCCCATCAACTGTGTATTTGTTTGGTTTTGTTTCCACGTTTGTTGCATCAATAAAATCTGCACCTGTTTGTTTTGGCACCAGGAACAGTTAGTTGTCTAGCCTGGATAAACATTTCCCACCTGCCTTGCTTATCTCTCTTCCAGTGATCAATACCCACTACACTTGCTGTGGGTAATTAGCAGACCAGTTAATCCAGGAGAGGCAAATACTTTCTCTCGGACATCTGCAAACACTTTTTTTTTTTTTCTACAAGCACTTTTGTATTAGAAATTATGAGAGACAATTTTTTTTTTAAGATATATGGGGAGAAAACAGAAAGCATTTCTAGGTGATGTGTTGTTATGATGAACAGGCATTAATAATTGACATTCGTGGTGAGAGAGAAGGCAGTACACACTCTGAGGGATTGTGATGATATCATGGTAACCATGAGAGCAAAGCCCAAGTGGTCTGTGATGACGGCAGATATGTGCATCACTTTATACAAGCTGTTCCTCTGTTGGGTGGTTTATATTTGATGGAAATCCGTTTATTAAATTCATACATAAAGTATCTACACATACTCCTGCAAGTTTGCTGGGGACAAGATTAGGTCAGCTCAGTTGCACAAACATGGGGAGAACAAAATGCTCCTAACTTCAAGCATCACCCCAGTGAAATGAAGCAGAATTTCCATCCTTGTGTTACAAGGGGAATAGCTGTGCTGCGAGGGAGGAACCTGCAGATGGGCGAGCCTGCTTCCCGGGAGCGATTGGCGAGATTTTCATCCTGTGTGCCCAGGACGCAGGCTGGCTCATCAGGAATTAGAGTTAGCTCCTATGAATTGTTGTAGCTGCAATTTCCGTTGGTAATCTCCTCTGTATTCCTATCCCAAGCCCTCCAAATATAGTGCAAAGGTGTATCTCTTCTGTGATTACAGACATGCAACCTATTGTCTTTGCATAACTTAAAACCTGTATGATCATACAAACAGCTGCTATAGCTTGTCTTCTTCTCACCCTCGCAAACCCATTTACGGTAACTCCTGAGAAAAAGATTCTTTTTTCAGACCTTTTTTTGCCTTGATAATTAATACACTTCTCAAAATCCAAATAGTTATTGTTTTCACTCTAATCATTTAGCAACTCAGTTAATTAACTTGGTGACAACCATTTCAAAGGGCAGCTTTTTGGCTGCCAAAGCACAATGCGGGAGAACATCCTCAGGTCCTACCATTTCACAATGGTGAAAGCAGGGAGCTTCTGAGCTAAGTCCGATAGAGGACAACGGGCCTCCAACCCACTGTTAGCTGAGGTCTTACTGCCTCAGTTTTCTGCTGCCTTTCATTTTCTGTAAGGGAAGGCTGCGTACAGAGCATGATACAGAGCTGCTGCTTGTTTCAACATGCTTAACTAAGGCTTTTTTGTACATTATTAGTTTTTACTTGTGTTCAGCCATTCTGTTTAGCTGCATGAGCTGGCAAAGCAACTGAGTTCTGACATTAGAGAATCCCTCTGGTATGAGAATTTCTTTGCTGGCAGACAGCTCTCTGCCTTCACACCACCAATGGCGACAAGGGACCAGCCATCATTAGGTACTGTTATGCTGTAGTTACTAAATATGTGTTCCTGGGAAAATAAACATGTAGCACATAGTTGCAGAGCACTTGACATATAATGTGTTCTTGGTCTCCTTCCTGCTATACAACTCTGCTGCATAAACCTCTGTTTTGGGTAGTACTTGTCTTGCAGTAGTATTGCTTCAGGCTAAGTATGAGCAGGTATATCTTGGTTGTCTTGCCCTTTATGTAAAGGATGATAGAATCCTAAAAACTAAAAAACGTAAAGTTCATAGTCTCATCCTCAGCCTTCCAAGATAGGAACTGGGCCCTCACAAGCTGCTGTTAATTGAATGATTTTGTTTGTTTGTTTGTTATTTCTTATTCTGCCTGAATACATTGGTTGGGCAGGTTTAAAGGTCTTTTTCTTTAGTGATGGCTTAGTTTTATGGAAATACTCACATAACCTAGGACTGCATACAGCGATTGCAAGAAGTATTTGCTTTAAACTCAAATAAGCATGTGCTAACACTTAGAGACAAAGAAATGATGGTTGGAAAAATGAAAAGCTCTTCAGTGTTGGAGTTTTAGTTACCATTGCAATGTAAGATACCTAGTAATGGCACATCTGGGTAGTACCTTGTATTAATACATGATCAGTTTAGTATAGCTTGTGGCATCTCAGCCATCACTTTCCTTCAAAACGATTTTCAGGACTGCAGGAATGTCCATGAAATGCTGTCTTAAGAGAGGAGTAGGTTCTCTGGCATTTAGTTATACCTTTATTGTCATGATTTCAGGTGGGAAGAGCAGAGCACTCTCCCGAGCAAATGAAGTGTCCCAGTCCCAAATGAAGGATAAGAGGTAAATATTAGGCCTTTTAAAAATGTCCTAAGAATTTTCCCCTTTTTCTTAGTTCTTATGTAATATCCTTCTTAAAAACACAGGGACACTTAACAAATGTATTTCAAATGTAATAAAATCTGTGATAGAATTAGAGCTGAATTCATAAATGTGTTCTTTATCACTCCTCACTGTCCAGAGGGATGCGTAAGGATCACTGACTGAGTTCCTCTCTTTTTCCCATACAATTTCTGTAGCCTAGTTATCCAAATTATCTCTTATATTTTTCCTGTTTTCATCTATATTAGTATTATTTCCACATAACTTAAAATATTTTTCATTTCTCCTACCCACTAAAATATCAGAAATGTTTTTATTAACCTTGGTGACAGCATTTTTTATTTTAATAAGCATTTTTTTGGCAAATCCCCAAACATTTCACAGTATAAAGTGTTGCAGTTGTTGATCACTGCTTACAGGAGGCCCCACGGTTTTCTATGTTTAGTGTGCAGGCATATAAAATTTTAGAAGTCAGTCTTTAGAAATGGATAAGGAAACAGAAATATAATGAAAATGTACCTCATTTGTTTTTCTCCCCCTTCCCCTGAGAAGTAGAAAACGAGGAATACTCAAACATTCTGTGTAAAGGCAAAATACTTGAGCATCCTGGGGGAAGAGGGAAGGAAGGTTCAGCGGCAGGTAATTTTGTGCTCCATCTTTAAGAATTACAGACCCATTTGAGGTAAGCACAAACTTTTCTAGTGTCTGTCTGGAGGACCTATGTTGCTTATTGATTGTCCTTTTTCACTTGCGCTTACTCTTCAGACTTTCATTGCCACGAGGCAGGTTAAAAGACTAGTTTCTACAGGTTCTGAGGATCAGCCGTCAAGGTTGAATAATTTTCATTGTATTTTCACCCTGTTTTTTCCCTCAGGGTTGAAGAACTAATAGGTGTGTGGTTTAGCAACCAAAATCAACCTGTTTTGTTCCTATTAACATTCAGATTTAGCTCAGAAGAAAGTATTAATCCATTACAAATATCCACTTTGTGCCAGACCAGCTTATTACAGACCTGGAAGGCCAATGTAAAAATTGGCATTAGTTTCCCCATTGAAAAAAGTAGAAAACATACTGTATCGGCACAAAACCAATACTTCCTCTTTCAGAACAAGAGGTGTAAGTATACACCACCTTTGTAGTCTGATAAATGAGATCTCTTCCAAGGAAGCTAAACTAAATGGTTTTTTCTGTTTGCTTTGTATAGGAACTGTTCATTGAGGACTGAGCACTTATATTTGAATAGCACATTAAACAATTACTTGCCCGTTTAGGACACACTTTTTCATCTGTTTCTCTTAGTAAGAGTGCCAGGTCAGGCTGTTCCTGCCACAGTGTCAACAGTTCATTCCTGTCCTGGTAGGTATTTTCTGCAGGCTTATTTTAAGGCTGGATGAGTTCCCTGATGCAGTTTACAGGGCTGCATAAGTAGTTGCATGAGAGAAACGCGGGGGGAAACAAGGAGAGAAGAAGAGAAGGGTACGTGGGAAAGAATGCTGTTGAGCTAAGAGGAATGTCTGTGGAATCATGACTTCAAAACTGTCCTTGCTAGGATGATCTGGCTGCCGCCGATTTGAGTCTTACAGTGTGTCTAAGTAAAAAGCTTTATCTTAGAATTCAGCTCAGGTGTTTTGCTACACATAGGCTTTATGTTCTCTGTTTGACAGTCTGTGTTCAATAGTGATTTCTCATCTCACTTGGTTTCCTAAGATTTCTTAACACTTCCTTTTCAAATTTTAGATGGTTGCACTGATTTGGTTTGCTTTATATGAAACATTTTAGACTATTCTTTAATCTACTCCTGTGTATCGATTTTCTTGCCTGATGTTTCAGGTGTAACAAGAACGTTATTTTAGTTTCAGAAGGAATATCACTCAAATATTTGTCCGTTATTTTCAGTACTACATTGTGGCTGATTGCATATTTTTCCAGGCTGTTTGAAATAATAATTATATACTTTTATATACAGATACTGTGGGTATTCTAACAGATTTCACCCTCGAAACCCAGATACGAACACATTTTATATCTCTGTTTTGCTTTGGAAATTACATTATTTTATTAACATTTTAGAATTATTTATGGCTAGCAGATTTACATATTTAATATTAAAAATTAAATTTTAAATGAGAGTTATGAATTGAGGCTACGAATCTTTCTTTCTACCAAGCAAGCAATATAACAGAATTGTTAATGTGAGATAGTTTCACAAATTATACTGTATTAGCAGAGGATGGACTAGAAATTTAACTCAAGTTCCATGGAAGTTGATGGAAGTCTCTGCATTGGTACTTAGGGAGAATGCACACTGGCTAATTATAGCTTAGGCTAAATCTCCCTAACTTCTCACTGTAGTCGGTGAAGAGAGATGAGCTTCTCCAAGGGACAGTTTAGAGCAGAAGCCTAGCATAGCTGTTCTTATTCATGCCCTGGAGGATCATGTGGTAGAGGCCTCTTCAGTCTCTAATTATCTGTATAACCTGAGGTTTCTATAGCATCCAATGCCATAGCAGCTAATCCTTTCACATGTTAATTAGATCAGTATTATGGTATAAAATGACAATATTCATTTTAACTTTACATGGAGTAGAAAGTTGCCATGTTGGTAGGTTTTATAAAAATGTCTCTTATAAATTACATAAAGCACATTATTATTTTCTATAAACATACATAAAGGCAATAAAATTAGCAGCAGAATGTTTAAGCTTCGTTTTAGGCATATTTCTTAAAGATAAATAAGGGCTCAGTGAAAGAAGAATGTGTCCCATTATTTAGTAGTTAATAGGTATCATTACTTGCTAACCCTGATTAGTAAAACTATGCTTCTTGGTTCAGGCATGCACACTACACATACATACCATTTTGTGGAAAAAAAGTCTGCAAGATTTATTGCATCTTGCCTTTGAGCTTTAAAAGGAAAAGATTAAAAAATGTAGTAACTCTGGGTCAAGGCATTTCATGTCATAAAATACATGAGGTCTCATGCAAGTATCACAAGTCTCAGTCAACAGGGAAAAAGGTTCTAATGGTTTTATCCTAAGTCCCTCAAAATATAAGCTTTTAGTTAGCTTTAATCAAATCAGGACACTATGTATTCTTGTTAGGCCAATTCTTTTTTTTTTTTTCCCCAAGGATTATATAGTTCACTTCCTCGGCTCAGCTGGGCTGTATAAGAATCTTCTACATCCTGAGGCATTCTCAGCTTTGCTCTCAGTACAGTTATCAGTTCCACATGTCATCAAAGGAATACGCAGGTTTTGGGTGACTGTTGAATATTCTCCTTTTAGTTTCTCTTTCTCAGTTTACTGAGCAGCTGCACAGAAAAGAAACAACCCAGATGTGTTTAAACCATGCAGACATTTAAGTAGTTTGCCTGTTAAAACGTTAACATCTGAACTATTAATTTAATTAAGGCCTATATAATCCTATGGCAAATACCATAACATTGTAAAAATTACAAGGTTCACCACTGTCCGCAACCTGAAAACAGTGTTGAAAGACGTACGCTGGAATCAAGCTATCTACTAAAAAAAATTAAATCAGACAAAGTAAGCTACATCATTCTGGTATTGATTAACGTTAAACCAATATTCAAGATGACTGAGGCTTTACTGGAATGTACATATTTTTCAGCAGCAGTGCTGGTTTAATTAGTGTGCACCTCCAGCTGCTAATTCCTCCCCTTTCCTTTCAGTGTGCTGGGGCAGCTAGCTGTGCAGCTGTGAAGCTCAACCAGCTCAAAAACATTATTTTCTTTGCTGGGTTACTTGTCAGTGAGATCAGTTCCCCGCTTAGGTTCACAGTGTGGATGAGTAAACACCTATGCCAGGACAACAGAAGAGATAAAATGGCAAGGATGAGAAGCCAGGATGCTTTAACTGGCCAAAGGTTGTCAAAAGTTTTAGAGACAGTAAAGAAACCTTTCAGACCTTCCCATGTTGGTAAAGCTCAAAGAATCCATATTTTCCCTTACATGTACACCAAGATCTCTTTATTATATATTTATATTTTAAATGATTGTGAAGGAGTGGGCTAATGAAAACCAGACATAGCAAATAACAAATCAGCCTTTCTGAAGAGCAGGGTTAATTTTGTCAGTGTAACTTCAGTTTACACATTGCTTTATCTACCATACATATATATCTAGAGGTTTTTCTTTCCATAGTGCATTATTTTGTTCTATAAATATAACTTCACAGATGTCCCTTCACACAAAAAAAAGGGGAGAGGGGAAAAAAAAAATCTATCTCTGCTCTCTGAATGATGTTCAAGGCAAATAATTTCTAAGAACTGAAGGGCATTCCTTCTTTTGTTTATTCACTTCTGTGCATAAGAAAGGGATTTTAAGAGCTATACTAGATATTCACTGGTGACATTATAAAAGAAGAATTTTTTTCTTTTTTTCCCCCAGTATTTCTGTGCCATGCCAGAGATTCTTTTTTTTATTTCAGTTGAGTGAGTTATGCTGGCATTTTAGGCCCACTTACAGATTGTATTAGAGCGTGAGTATCATAGTGCTTTTTCAACATCTCTGTTTAATACAGCCTTCCTACCTGCACACTCAGATATGATTCTTTATTCTTTTAAGCCACACAGCCAATTTTAGAGGTTTCTGTTCCTAGGTACTTGTTCCTGACCCTGTGCTGCACTTTTGGTTGTGCCACACTCCTGCACATGGAGTTACCTGGGTCAGAAAAAATCTTCCAGGGTTTTCTGGTTTGTTATTGAACCTGAAAAATTTAATTGAATGAATCTACAGCATATTTCCATAAATGCTTTGGATTGCCACAACTCAAGTGACAATAAATTTTGTCACAAGGGCAGGAAACATTGGTAAGGCTGAAGAGTGATACGTGAAATGCAGGAGTGTATTTTGTCAGAAAGTTTATGGTTAATATGATATTTTTAATAAAGTTGTGTTTCTTGAGGAGATTAAAATTTAAACCCATGTTGCAAAAGTCAGAAGAAAAATGTTTTGTAGTCATTGGTCCTCTTTTTCAGCACTACACACATTTAGACATACACTTAATAATTTTATTCCTCTTATTTCTGTTGCATGCAGAACTGAAACACCCACTCAGGTTTGCTTCTTCCCTCTATCCAATTTCTTTAGTTTTTGATAATGCTTATTATCTGGAAAAGTTTGTTTCTCTGTTGTCAATGGCTTGGGTCACAATTTCCATTGCATTGTTTCCTGTTTCTACAGATCATGAATTTGGTAGCTGGAATAATAATAACAAAACCCCAACAGAAAAAATATGTAAAATAGAGCATTTAAAAGTAGTCCCGTCACCAAAGTATTTGTTTCATATGAATAGCAAATGCCTGAAATAGCTCTCTTAAATGAAATAATTGAATATTTCAGTTCTCCAAGACTTCCACATGTGGAACCCCCTGAAGGTTATAAATTCATGCTCAAAGACATTTGGATTAGCATCTTGAATGTATATCAGCTTCTCATCATCACAGCATCATGATCATTCTTCATCTGCAGACCTGTGAAGTAAGAGAGCTATTGTTTCTGCCTAAAAGGTGGCAAACTACAGTACAGAAAGGATAACTCTTTCAAAATCATACAAAAAACCTGTAGAATATCTGGGAATAATCTGAGATTTTCCTAATTTGTAAGATAGTGTGGAGCTGCTGGTTCATCCTTCCTCCATCCACAAATCGAAATTACCAAAATAAGATGAAACTTGCATTGGCAAAAGATGACAAAATGATCTGTGCCAAACAGAAAGAAGAAGGATCACATCACTTGGAGGAGAACTACAGTCCTATTTGTGCACTAGACAGAGATAGACTTTCTGCCATAGAAAATTCCACATGTGGAATCTGGATTTGGTCCCTTGCTCTTGGCCCATTGGGGGCTGGAGGTTTATGAGACACCATATTTCTTCTTGTGGATATGCTGCTTATTAAATTGTTCTTTAGAAATGCTCAGCGTAGTATAGCATTAAGTCATAGTGACTGCCTGGGCTGTAGAGCTCAATAGCCAAGAGCTGTCACATAACTACATTTTCCACTTCCCTGTCTGCGGCTAAGTGTGAGAGAGGGGAGGGGACCTACTCGAATCAGTGACTTTCTCTGTACAAATCCCCCCTCTCCCCCCAAAAAGGTTTACATTTTTCATGATTCATTTTGCATTGTGTGGGATTGCCAGTTGTGTGTCCTTGCAGGCAACTGCTCTCTTTACACTTTGAAATCAGGACAAGTATTTTTTTTTCATAGTCACAAATTAACTTGCTTCAATATTTTCAGAAATGTTTTCCCCAAATTTATTTTCACATCAGTACAGTCTCTTCACACCCTCAATAATTCCAGTGCCTATTCTATGATACTTAAATAGTTATTTCTTTAGCTTCCACCTGCACCTTTTGGAAGTGTAGCAGGTTTAGCTCTCATTAAATTGATTTCTATTATTTAGTCTCAGCCATTTTCCCCTAGTTCTTTATAATTTTCTTTTCAGTTACATGTCTTATTTCTCTTTGATGTCTTTTAATTTAACATAGTCTGATCTTTTTTTTTTTTTTTTAGTTCTTTGGTTTTCCAGTAACCTATTCTTCCATCTTTCATCTTTTCCTACATAATGAAATTCAAATAATTGTATGGTTTAGCTACTCATTCCTCAATTATGAACTGTGGAGACTGTGAGGAGATGAATAGGCTTTGTGTGAAATATTCTAGAAGCAGCTTTTTGGTTAGATTTAAAATAAACAGGAATTTAAAAATTGATCAGAATTTAAATGAAGTAGAAACCTAAATCCATATGCCAAGCAAAGAACCTAATTTGTTTTACCCATATATAACATGGATTTCTCTTTAAATAGCCAGTCACCAAGAAAAATAAATTCTTATGCCGATTTATTATTCTTAGCTCTCCCAGAGAGCTTGCAGAAAAGGCTTACACTTAAGACTATATTACGGTCTCTCCTTGTGTAGAGACGTAATAATAGTATCTCACAGGACTGCTTCAAGACATAACTGGCTAATGTTTGGAGAAATCATTACCAACTTTCAGGTCGTAAGAAAGATAGCTTAGTACTATTAACAAATGAGTTCATTCAGTGATATCACTGAAAATTGACAAACTTAAATTGGAAACATTAATATGATGGTATGTTAAGCAAAAGTTTTATTCTGTTTTGAATCCTTTGTTCTGCAGAACCATTCTACTGCTTGGTAAGGTTAGTGGATTGTCTGAACTGTGATGATGGTACAGCTGCTCTGGTAACTGTATTGATACTACACTGCTAGACTTGAGGAGCTTATGTAGTACCCAATGGTATTATCTGTCGCTCCCTTGAACTGACTGAAGGATCTCAAAATGTTCCCTATCCATCACAACCACCACTTTTAAAGGTTTTGTTCCTGCCTTTCCCTTACTTCTGTCATTTCACATGCCATAGTCTGGATGTATACAGTGACTGTTTAGGCTTTTTGATAGCGTGAACGTGAAAGAAATGCAATACAAATATTTCACATCATGTAGAATTTTCTCTATTTCAATAACTGTTTCTTCCCTACTTGATTATATTACATCAGTTACTGCCTACTGTGGTGTGTATCTCCCTGCACAAATGACCAGTCAGATGGTTTGCTTCAGATATGAGACATTTTTATGAAAAACAGATCCATTATTCCAATAGGCTTATTAACTTAGAAACAGATAATATACAAGATAAGATTTTTAAACTATGGTCTGATTTATGGCAGTTAAATTATTGTAAATTTGACAAATCTCTTGGATATCCGATGTTCTTACGGGAAACATGACTTTAAATTTTTCCTTATACTGATTTCACAGGAAATGTTCAATACTACACATTTAATTTTACTGATAAAGGTAAGTCTGAAATTCATGTCAACTCATTATAACCTTACATTTTCTTTCATTTAAAAACAATTCTCCTCCTATTTCTGCCCCTTTCCACAAATAAAAAACACACTTTGGTAGAAACAGGGTAAAATCAGGCTCCTCAGATTACCTTTTCCTCTTCTACTTTCAAGAGAAAGACAAAGGTTTAAAAATCATTGAAGAAAACATGAAGCCCTATATTATTTACATGAGTAAGGATTCTACAGATGGAGCCTGACATAAGGGTGATTCAGTCGTGTGGGTAAAAGAGAAACTTCTCCAAACCTTTTCGCACAACTGGGAATATCTCTCATCTAGTGTTTTTCTGATGCCTGGAAAGAAAAATATCCTTTTCCTCCCTCTGTATAGTCTATATTTTGTGTAATTATGCATTTTGGGTATTTTCTTCTGATCACCTCACTGACTTCAGTGGGCATTGCATCAGGCCTTACTAGCAAAAATCCTTAGGCCGGATCTGTAGCAAGTATAAATACACATAGCTTTGTTAACTTGAGTGGAGTTTTGCAGCTGAGGTGGTTTGATTGTGTTTTGATGAGATTGTAAACCTCTATACAAGCATGAACATAAACAGATTGATATAAATGCTTACAAAGTACCCGTAGAGCAAATTCTTGTCAACTGTGGTAGTCAAGCACTATAGTATTCTGTATTACAAAGGACTGTTTCTCATGAACCAAAAATATACATGTTTGTGTAAGGTTGCAATGCTGCCATTGCATGTTCTTTATTTTTAACAAAATCAAAATCCAGGATTCAGTAGCTAAATGAATACTGAGATCAGTGAGTGTTTTGCAATTTGATGAGAGTGTGAGATAGGCCTAGAGTTCTGTGGTTGAGTGGTTTTTTTAGAGTCCAGTTTCAAATGGTGCGATATATCTTCAGTTTTACTTTAATGAGATATGAGGGTACATACTCAGCTTCTTGCTGATCTGAAAAAGGTACAAAAGAAATGCAGAAACCTGACGCTTTCATTGAAACCATGGAAAATCAAGGGCCCTCAACATCTTTGCAAATCGTGTGTTAAGTGCCTCAAGCTGATGACAAAAATTGGAGTTCCCTGAATGGAACTCCAGAGTGCATTTCACATAGTGTGAAATCTCCATTGAAAATACTCTGGTCTATGGTGTTAAAATCAATACAAACTAAAAATTAAATGAACTCAAAAAAAGTAGTACCATAATGGATAACCCCAAATCTTCTGACTCATTACCTCCTTCAACCCAAACTGCGTATATCCTTCAGCTGATACAAAAATACTTGGCATTAATCTATTGTTATGAATGTCACTGTTCTCTACAATTTGCTTAAGATTATATTTTTTGGAGTATTATAATTGGCAATTTGGCAGAGCATAAAGTATGAGCTAATGAGTTGAAAGAACAGACTGTACTTGCAAATTCAAAACATTTACATATGGACTATCTACAGTCTCTTCTGAAAATTTGTATTCTGAGTACCAGGTTCTGACCTCACTTGCAACTCCATTACCCCATATTCAGCACAGAGAGTAACATTTTCTGATATAGTAGTTTCCCCAGTGTAAAGAAGTACCTCATATTTTGAGTATGTAACTCAAACGCAACCTTAAAGTAACTGATGCTCCGCAACTTTGTCAGCACTGACGAAGGTCAGAAAGTAAAGACAAACATGCCCCTTTGCTTCCTCCTCTGATCTTCATACATTTAACACTACTTAAAACCCTTTCTAAAAAGTTCAAGACCATTATTTTGGCCCCACTTTCCTGTGGAGGACTGCTGGAGTACACTGTACCTGGCTTGCACTTCATTCATTCATTGAAAAGTCCCCTCCTATCCAGCCATTCAGGTTCTGTGGTGATGATGATGACAGCAATATAAAAGCCTAAAAGAGATCAAGTCAAATGAGTAACAAAGCTGGTGAAGGGCCTAGAGAACAAGTCTTATGACGAGCAGCTGAGGGACCTGAGTTTGTTTAGTCTGGAGAAAAGGAGGCTGAGGGGAGACCTTATCACTCTCTACAACTACCTGAAAGGAGGTTGTAGTGAGGTGGGGGTCGGTCTCTTTTCCCAGGTAACAAATAATACGACGAGAGGAAAAGGCCTCAAGTTGCGCCAGGGGAGGTTTAGATTGGATATAAGGAAAAATTTCTTCACTGAAAGGGTTATCAAGCACTGGAAGAGGCTGCCCAGGGAAGTGGTTGAGCCACCACCCCTGGAGGTATTTAAAAGACGTGTAGATGTGGCACTTGGGGACATGGTTTAGTGGTGGACTTGGCAGTGCTAGGTTAACGGTTGGACTCTGATCTTAAAGGTCTTTTCCAACCTAAATGATTCTGTGATTCTATGAATATGCTCCTTACACCAAAAAAAAGAGCTCTCCCTTCTATCAGCTGTGATCAGGGACATTTTGGCTGCATCTTGTAGTCCACCTTCTAACTTTTTATATGATTTTTATATATTATCTATATATACTTCAAAATATGAAAGTCAAACCTATAAGTGTCATAAGTAGACTTTATACTTGAATTAATTAAATACCTCTGAATTGTCCTTGGTTCTCTTTTTAAGTGAGGAAGCAGTCCTAGTTTCAAGTTTGTCTCCATAGCAGCAAATGAAGGAATTTCTGAGAGATCCCTGTGTCCAGTTCCCTAGTGCAGCCGGCAGCTATGCCATACAGTCTGTTATATACGCTGCTCAAGCACCATCATCATCAGGCATTTTCTGGCCCCAGGACTTTTACTGAAAACTGTTCCAGAATCCCTGATGATTATAAACCTCTTCCTAATTTCCAGTCCATGTATCATAACTCTGCTTTAATAATCGTGGCATCCCTTCACTTTACAGAAAGAATGGCATCTCTGTTAAAACATTTTTACTTGTATACTCCAAATTCATCAAAAAGAGATGAAAAATTAAGCCCTTTCAGAGACACCTTGCTCATACACTTAAAAGGATGGTCAATGTTAGTAATAAGAACATTTAATTGGCCTTGGAAAATGAAATCAGTGTTCTATAGGCCAGTTGTATGACGAAGATTAAAGGGGCTCTAACTTGCCACATCTTTGTAGGCTAACAGGCTAATTTGGTAGCAAGCTAGTAGACATATTACCTGCTTTAAAACTCCACAGAAAAGGTCCAAAAGAATATTACAGTCCAGATCACTTATTATTAGCTATGTATTTTTGTAAAAATGTTATCAAACATTTAAAATCCAAAATTTCCTTCACAAAAGCGGAATTTCACATAACTTAAGTGTCTTTGAGAATCAGGGATCAAATTTTACAGGCCAAAACCACAACAGTGCCTAAATATATTTTAGAATTGGGAATCAGGTGCTCCAAATATTTTGCCTGGTAATGCCTTGACAGATGATAGCACTGTATGACTGGTGTCAGGATGTTTAAAAAGCTTATGATTTGTCTTTTACTATTCTCACACACACACACACACGTGCATAGTCCCATCAAAGCATTTGTGTACATCAAAGCATTTGGTTTTAAACATGGGACGATGCTGTTTGTAAAAGATTATAATCTGACATCCACGTATCCAGGCTTTGTTTCACTCTCAGGGAAAATTTAGATTATTTGGAATCTCCTTAAAAAACATTATACAAATGTGCATAAAGCTCTCCTTAGTCATTTACAAAATTCTGTCACCATAAAAAAGGAAGTTTCGTTTGGTTTGGAATATGTTTAACGGTTTCAATTGCTGTTGTAATAAAAGTAAATTATTTTGCTTCACCACTGAAAAATGACCATAAAGATACTAAAATAAAATACCAAACTTTTTTGATTAGAAGTTTTCATACTATTAAAACAGCAAACAATTAAAACAGTTCGTTTTCATGCCTTTTAGTACTGCCTTTGTAGAAAATCATTACATGCACTCAATTCATTTTCAACCTAAGATTTCTAAATCCCATGGTTGGATTAGTCAGGTATATAGCTGAGTTGATTAACTTGCTAATTGCATATGATAATTTTAACTATAGAAAAATTCATCACAGGACAATTATTAGGACACATAGTATTTAGCTACTTATTTGCAGAGCACCTTCAAATACGAGTCAATAATGGCACTGAGGTACAAGAAGAGCAGAAATAGGGGGATGTTCAGATCTTAACAGTAAAAATAAGTGCAAACATAAAATATTGTACATGCAGAGAAACAGAAAATGTTGGGTGTCTTTGACAGATGATGTTTAAGAAGGGGTACAGTAATGGTATACAAAACAATGGACACAAAGATTCACAACTTTTATCCAACCCATTTTTAAACTCAAGCAGAAGGACTCATCTCATTATATGATTGGAGTTTTAAGGTAATAAAAATATTTGTTTACATCATACTTAATAAGGCTTTCTAGAGGCCTGCATAGAGGTTAAACAGCCTCTATACTGGGAGTTAACACAGATCAAGAACTTCATGGCAACTAAAAAAAGTCAGCTGCTTAATGGATAAGGAGACCACCTATTTTTTATTTTTAACTGTAGGATAGGCTTTGGACTGCTCTACAAAGGCAAACTGATTCATGGAAGGCTAAGAACAGAATTTGTTATGAGCCAGCAACAATACACTAACTCCCTGGATAAAGTAAGACTTTGCTTGATCTTTTTGTATCATAGTATTGTCTAAGAGTGATATATTAATAAAACAGCCTTCTTAACCATTCTACTGTAGCTTACTCCACATTAATTTCCCTGTGTAAACAAGTCCTGGAATTCATAGGGAGAAAAAAATCATAAAGAGAATACAAATCTCTTACAGTGCAGGATTTACATTTATCAGAAGTTGGTGATTATGAAAGTTATGAAACTGTACTTGGCAAATGATAAATTGAGTACAGTTTGGTGGTCTTTATGTTCCTCAAGCTAGCCTTGTCCTAGAAGCATAAACATTATTAGGCCACTACCCTTTCCCTGATGCTACTGACATCTATAGAAATGCTATATTTTCTCCAGTCCTTCTCAAGATATGGCATTACTCTATATTTCCTCCTCATAAATTTTCTAGAATTGTTAACCTGTAACTTAGCTTGGATTCTACCAGTGCTACATTTCACTTTTTCAAGGAACAGATGCGAGTTCCTGTAAAACAATATGAACCTGTTATGCATGATTGTGTTTTCATTCTAATTGTAAGATGGGCTAAATTTCTGATCAGGCGAAACTAATGGAATGCAGCCAAATTCCTACTATTGCTTACAAGTGTAAAGAATAACAATGCCTTTAGCAACCTCTGTTCATTAAAGGTTTGAGGATGGTTCCTTTAAATCTATGTTAACATTGCTTTCCAATTTACTACAAAGAGGAAACTTATGCTAACAAGGAGACAGTGTTATGGGGATGGAAACTATACATGATCCAATCAGTGAAGCCGGAGGTGGGAGGAACAGCTGCTTCTTAAGTAATGACATATAAGTAATATTAGTCCCATTGGTTTAATTACATTGTAACCTTAAACAACAAACATCTGTTTTCTATGTTTTCTTCCCAAAGGCCCTGACATTTCCAACATAACCAAACCTTCTTATATTTTTCATGATAAAATAGTTTGAAGCAGTCAATAGTAGGAATGTTATTAGTGTTAAAAAAAAAACCACACCCAAAACCAAAATCAAGATCCACAGGAAAAAAGTATCACAGTTGTTCTTTTAGTTTTCTTGCTTCCTATATTCTACTTGATTGTACGCTACAAAATGCAGAGATGAAGGATGGGGGAAAGAGTAGATTAAGATGTCAGTATTTTTTCTCCTTTTCTCCTGTCCTCATGACTGTTTGCAAAGAACACATACCTGTGAGCTGTGAGACATATTTAACTTGCTGATCAATTCTCTTGCCAATATAAAAATAACTGGTGAATCACTGTGCAGATCTCAAGCATGTTTTTAAATTCCATTGTGTTTTCCTTTCTCTCTTTGGTGCATCTACAAAAACAATCCATTTTTAGGTCTTGTATACTTGGGGTATGATGTACTGCTGTGATAAAGAGTGAGGGAATCTGCATAAGTCCATGTGCCATACAGGAGGTCTGAGTGAATCACAGGAAAAGGGAGAAAATCCTACAGGGCAAAGACTTGTTTTATAGTAAAATTCAATGTCCTGAAAAATTGTGTTTGCAAGTAGATGCTTCTAGATATCAAGTGACAGGTCCCTAGAAATACCTAAAATGAGACAGCTAGGTAGGAAGGTAAGTGGGAAAGGAAAGCAGGATGGATAGTCTTGCAGATATGGTTATGTACTTGTCTTTCGGAGAAACTTACCTAAATTCAGGAACTCAATAACGTTCAGTGGAATTTATCTATGGTGTAGGAAATAATTTTTGAAGGAGGATTGCAAATGCAGAAAAGTAGACAGAAATAACTATTTCAGGATGCTGTAAATTGCATTATATTTATGTATTTCAAGAAAGATACAGTATGTATTAAAGATGGAATTCAAATTTAGACTGCATTTTAATAATTAATGAAAAAATCATTAGACTAATACTATAAATTTTATAGATTATATGCATGGTACATACAAGATTAGCTGTGTCTATGAAATTTTGTAGATCTGTAGGGTGGGGAAATTCACAATTAGAGGTATGACCCAACCCCCCAAACTGATAATGAATTAACCACACACTTAAAAGACATTTCATTATTTTATGTATCACATTAGAATGTACTGATTGTTAAAGATGTTAAAATATTTGGAAAATAACTGCTTTTCACATTGCCCAAAAATGTTTGCAAATACATCGTATTCCACAAATACTCTGATCTGAAAAATACAAAAATATGTGTTTGAAATATTTTTATATATATTCTAAACATAATAACCTTGTGGTTTGTTATAAAATGTGCCTGAATTTAATTTAAAAGGGGTAAAACCTAATTGAAATCTGAAAAAAAAAATTAATTTCAGAATGAAATCTTTGCATGACATACTTTTTTGTTTTCCAGGAAGACTGTGCTGTCTTGCATGCAAAAATGGGTAATTCCCAGCTACTTTCAGTCTACCTAGCAGTTATTTTTACAGACCTACAACAGATTTTGCTTTTAAAATGCTCTTTCTACAGTATCACAACAGAATACCTTTACTTACTTGCTGCTTCCATGCACATGTTAAAGATCATACCAGAGTAACTGACAAATCTTGCCTCAGATCTTCAAGCCGTTACCAGTGCCAGCTATTCACCCTGATCGTTTTTTTGAGGGCTTTGCTCTCAGCTATAGAGTCAGTTAATGGAATGTGCATCCCCATCTTAGCCGGTCTAGTCTGAACTGGCATTTTACCTTGAGCAACTCATAAAAGTAGATTTTAACCTAAGATTCTGAATTATGAACTGAAACTGCAGAGACAATAGCAGACATTGTGTTCTACAGGCTCCACTGCAGGGAAACAACCTGAAGCAGAAGAACAGGGGTGCGACAAAAAATAAATTGTCATAGTCAGATTTCTGAGTTCATTTATCAGTATCTTGTCTGCCACATTAGCGGTCTTAAGCATAGGAGTACTTCTGAACTAGGATGAAGTTCTCCAGTCTTTCTTAGTGTAGTGCCTTCAATCTGTGATGGAAGGCCATATTTCTAAACTGTAACATCATTTGTGTGGTTTCGTTTTAATTTGTAATTAATTTGAAAAATGACCATCAAAATTAAATGCAGTAATCCACTATCTCACAAGATACTACATCATTGATCCTGATCAGTTGTCTTCGTATTATGAATGCCAGCATTAAATTAAATATCTTAGCAAAGCATCACTTTGGGAGTAATGATAACCCCAGGTGTGTTTATATACAGACTTACATCTTGAAAAGACATCTGCATGCATTCTGTGAATAAGGTGCACAATAGTAGCTCCTGCATGCATCCTTTTGCACTTAATTGTGTTAAAATGTGAGTTTGTTAAACAGCCATGGAAGTTTTCAATTTTAAACTGGGCCAATGAGATAAACATTGAAATGAAGTCGTCCGACTCCGCTGAAAAAAATCCAATTAATAAGGTTTCCCATTAACACAGTGGCTTGCGATCTGTCAGCATCCTCTGTTTTATGTTGATTTTTCCATACATATTCCTCAATGCTAAATAAAATGCCTAAAATCTAGAAATTTTATGTGAACAACAAGCTAATCTGCTCAAAATTTCTACATAGTTTGTTTGATGACATTTAATTCCATAAAATTGGAACTGATTTGCAACACTCCTATTTTTGTGTATCAGTCCCCATTTATTTTTCATCTTGTAGTATCTGTTTCTATACCTTCTTTGGGCCTGATTCAAAGCTGTTGCTCTTAATACTGCAATGTTTTTTTGGAGCTAGATATTGTTTCACAGTGTATGCTAAGGATATAAATAGGAAGTAAAAATTGCTGAATTGAGAAATGTGTTATTTGTGTTTTAGATCCCATTACACAGGGCATATCTAAACTGCTAACGATGGCCAGGAAGCAGGCTCAAGCACTGGATCCATGATCAGCCACTCAGTTCCTTGGTTTACTTTGGATCGTTCCAAAGCTGGAACTGGAGTGCTCCCAAAAAGCAGGATGAATCAAATCAGTGCATCAAATTTAGCTTCCTCTACCTACGCAGTCTTTTAAAAACCTATCTCAGAATGTTTAGCACCCTCAAATGCACCCTCATGCCACTCCCTCGTTCCTTTCTATCACCTCAGTTTTGTGCTATAAAACGAACCTCTCTGGTAGGCGGCAATGTTACAGACACTTTGAAATTTTAAAAGTGTACAATAATGATAATGTATTAAGGCAAGAGAGCACCACATGGGGACCAGAAGACAGTGAGATCCAACGGCTAGGTACCCTGGATGTGGGCAATCTACCCCAAAAGGGGCTGCCCTTAAGTAGTGTGGATACTAATCAAGGTTGGTTTTCTGCTCTACCTAAATGACTTCGCATGGGAGGAAGTAGTTTAAATTAGAAATTTTGTTTTGGTCTCATTTCTAGTTAAGAACAATTTTTTTAGAAAAAGAAAAAAATGTACTATCCTAAAGCTCTTGGGAAGGAAAAGAAGGTTTTTTTGTAATGAAAGGTGTGGTAGGACCCACTCACATGTCATCTCTGTACCAGGCCAGTCAAATGACAGGTAGTGTTGCATTAAGATAGCATGAAGGTTTTCCTTTTCAGGATTTAAAAGGTGTATGTGACATGTCATTTCTGGTGACATTAACTTTAAGAAACACATGTAATTGCAGATTTCAGGGAGAAAGGGTATTTGTTGGTTTGTTTGGATTTTCTTTCTTCACTTCAACACAAGAAGTCAACTGTAAAAAGTTAAATCAGCCCTTCTTGCATTGAGTTGGCAATATCTCCTGAGTTGTAGAAGGTGACGTTTCCTATTTGTTAAATTTTCACAGGATCTTGTTCTCTGTGCAATTTTTCTCTCTGATGGATCTTGGGTTTGAGCTGTTATAGTAGGGAATTAAGGACTCAGAAATAAAGTAACTCCTGAATTGTAGGAAAACCATATCCATGCCCAATTAAGGGGTATTTTTCATGGGTAAAGTGCAGAGGCTTGGCTGTAAAATTCAAAATCTCTTGACATATAGTGGAAGAGTTTTCTTCTATCATTTCCAGTAACTTGAATGTATGGACAGGAATAATTCTAGTATCTTGTCTGTATCACTGATGCTGTATGTTGGACACATTGAAACCTCACTATCTTCATTTCTTTACCCAACTTGAACCATCACTTCCATCCACACTGACTCTCGCAAATAGTGAATCTTCCCATCAAACTCAAAATGTGTGGAAGGGACTTCATCTTACATAGCTGCTATGCTGTGGGTCTTAAAATGCAAAGGTTATTAATAAAGGATAGATGTCAATCGATCTGCAAAGACTGGGAGGAGATAATGAAAAAGATGGAAATAAACAGTAAGGTGGCATCAGCAGTAATTTGATCTACTGTGTGTGAATAACCTTTGAGGAGCAGAGCTGAGAAGGAGCCAAATTTGGGGAACACACTGACACATCTGTAAAACTCAGTTTCCTTGGATGTTAGCCTCTCCTTGGTCTTCAGTTTTTAAGAACCTTTCAATTTGTGAGTTCTACAGTAAAAAATAATTTAAAAAATCCAAAATAATATAAGCTTTCCAGAAGACCACGCAGGACATCTTAGTCTGGCAAATAATGCAATGCAACCTAGATTTTTCCTATTTACACTCAAATAAAACCTATTTTGTTTCAAAATAAACTCACACAGTCACACACAGTGCTGGAATTCTTACTCTAAATCGAACAATTATAGAAAAACAGTAGCAGAGGGGGCAGTGAGAGGTCATGTACTTCACCCCTTTGTGCTGAGGCATGATCCATCCTGTTGCTCCTCAACCTCAATTTGTACAGTTGGTATTTAAATGTACTTAAAATTTGCTATTTTTCTCACTGAGAATTTTCTGTAGGGCCTCGTGACTGGACCACAGAATTTGTTCGTTGTTTTATCCTAGGATAATGTATGCATTTCCAAGCAGAAGACTTAACCGTCTTCATTATATAATGCCAAATATTCAGACAATAGAAGTTAAGCCTGTTGTCAAATTGCATTTCCAATTGACATTCTGTGAGACATTAGAAGTCACTGCATATATCTTCAGTGCATGTGGGAGTCATGACATTAAAAATGACATAAAACTTATTATGCAGACAGAAAATAAACATTTTCTTCCCTTAAAGAATTTAAGATTGATGGATAATTACTTTGCTTGCCAAGGAGAGACTTCCATAATCAGTATAAATCATAAGGTCATTAAATTGGTAGGGCAATGAGAAATAAATCAATGCCCTGAAGATGACTTGTAATTGCTTGTTGCAGGATACATGGCTGAATGATATTTTGTAAAGACCATACTGTGCATCTATCTAATTGGGTTGGATGTGTTAGAGAGTCTATAACAGAGCTAGCTGAATAAGTCAAAGACCACCCACATATGAACCAAATGACTTACGTGTCTGTGGGACACTCAGGAAAATCTGTACTTATTGCTCCATCTCAACTCTGTCAGGAAATTCCTAGGCTGCCCTAAAAACGAACAGAAAAAGAAACAAAAGGTTGATGCAATTCATTTTGTGTAATGTTTCTAAAACCAACGATACGGAGACAAAAGTGACATGCAGTCATAGCGACAGCGATGCTATTTTGGAATGTTCTGCGTGTACATATTTCATAATTGGATTCAAATGACCAGAAAGTGACACTTCTCCCACAAGCAGCCAGCTCTTTCTTGTAGCCAATTCTGATAAATAGTTCGGAATCAAAATCTCAAGAAATTAAGACTTTGCAGTTCGTGACCTTTTAGTATAGTGGGTTTATAAATAATATATTCATCAAAATCAACTTAATTAACATGTGCATCTGCAGAAAGGGAGTAAATAACTATTCTAAAATTGAAGTAAATTGTGGCACAGGATTATCAGTGGGCTTCGCATTCTAGAGAATTGCCTCGAGTCTCTCACAACCTGGGCAAAACAAATGTGCATATCTAAACCCTGTTTATTCTGTTCTTTTCCCTGTGGATTCTGGACTTTTTTGTTCTCAGTTAACATCTATATCAGTCTGGAATAACTCCACTAAAAATAATAGGATCGTTCCAGATTTACATCAGTGTCATTTTGTTTTAACATGCCTGTTACTAGTGAAGTAAAAGGCAAGGATTTATTAAATGTTATTGCTCATTCAACATGCTTAGTTTCAAGCAAATGTATTTGCTTAGTACAGATGACAATGATAAAGTAGTTACATGCCATCAGGGCTTAATCAGTGTCTAATTCCTGTTGTGCTGGGAGCTGTACAAATATAGAAAGAGACATGTTCCTTACCTCCAGATGTCTCAAGATTACAAATGCAAATGATAGGCTTGGCAAAGTGATGCATCATGCAGACAAATGAAAAAAGTACAATTAACATGGTTTTGTTAGTTATGTATTGTAGCTGGGTTTTTAGGTTTTGTATGTTTGTGGTTTTTTACCTGGGAGAAGACATAATGGAAAGAGGAAACAGTAGGAATAGCCAGATTAGTTACCGTGTGTGCTGATTTTGGCTGGGATAGAGTTAATTTTCTTCCCAGTAGCTAGTTTGGGGCTATGTTTTCGATTTGTGCTGAAAACAGTGTTGATAACACAGGGATGTTTCCGTTACTGCTGAGCAGGGCTTACCCAGAGTCAAGGCCTTTTCTGCTTCTCACCCCACCCCACCAGCGAGGAGGCTGGGGGTGCACAAGAAGTTGGGAGGGGACACAGCTGGGACAGCTGACCCCAACTGACCAAAGGGATATTCCAGACCATGGGACGTCACGCTCAGCATATAAAGCTGGGGGAAGAAGAAGGAAGGGGGGGGAATGTTCGGAGTGATGGCGTTTGTCTTCCCAAGTAACCGTTACGCGTGATGGAGCCCTGCTTTCCTGGAGATGGCTGAACACCTGCCTGCCGATGGGAAGTGGTGAATGAATTCCTTGTTGTGCTTTGCTTGTGCATGAGGCTTTTGCTTTACCTATGAAACTGTCTTTATCTCAACCCATGAGTTTTCTCACTTTTACCCTTCTGATTCTCTCCCCCATTCCACCAGGGTGGGAGTGACGAGCGGCTGTGTGGTGCTTAGTTGCCGGCTGGGGTTAAACCACGACACTGCGAAAAAGCTGGAAAGGTATAAAACATGAGGACTACATATTTGCCCGGTAAGTTCCTAAGAAGAGTAAAGCAAGTCTGAAATGATTATTTAATCTGAATCTCTCAGTTTTATTGTTTGTTAAGTGAGAATAGGCAGACACACAAGTGTTACAGACTTCAGAGCGCTTATTAAAGCAGTTCACTGTCTGCAGATTGCCATGGCTACTATCCAAGCATGTAATTCAAAGAGCAGTGAATATGACATCATTCAAAATTCCAAACATTATTCTAGATTAAAAATTTTTATATTGCCCCAATCTTTATAAGGAGCCAAAGCAAAAACTGCATCAGCACTCCAAAGCATACAGGCTGCTCAAAATTGAGATTCATCTTTCTGAATGAAGCTGGTCAATATTTTTCTAAAAACAAACTAGATGAGTAAAGCAAAAATTTTATTTTATGCATTTTTCTAATGGTTGAATCCAGTTTTAAATTTCATTTATATTTATATTTAATGTTAAAGCTTTGATGGCAAATGAGTAAGAAAAGAGCAAAATAGTTTCCAGCCTGCCAAATTACAGCTAAATCTATTTAGCTGGTTTAGAATGAAGTACTCAAATACCTTGAGGATTTCATAACTGTCTCTACTTGTCTGAATTATGTTGAGTTAGTCTTCAGAAGAAAATCCAAATGTTTTGAATTATGTGATAACATGAGCAATTAGAAAATACACTGCAGTGTCAACCATGATCAGTTTTAACATGGATACCTCACTCCAGTAGCCACAGTCTTCTAGTAAAATTAGTTTGCTGAACATAATAGCATGATATTCCTTTTATTGCTTGATTATATTCTACTTTCACTTTCATCCTGTCTCAAAACTTTTCTGAATCATGACAATTTCTTTTTTCTGGTGAGATTTAAACAACTGTCCTTTTCTGTTATCCATTAGTAACAATGAGAGAGAGCACCTTACTTTTCCGAAAAGATGAAGTTGTTATGTTTCTGCAGTGGTTTCTTAGAGAAGATGTTGGGCCAGATTTTCAGGTGCAACAGTTCAGTGCTGTTCCAGCAAATCTGATTCTTTTAATATAAGCAAACAAAATATGCAGTCAGGAAGACAGTACACAGAAGAGTTGAACAGAATAGGCCTCTGAGCCATATGAAGTTTGAACTTTGTTATATGCCCAAAAATAAATTTATGAAAAAAGAGATTTAAAGATTTCAAGGGTTCAGCTGGATAAACTAGAGCCCTAGTATCTGCTGCTGTTTGTTGCTCTGTTGCCACATCTCTGTACAGAGAAGGTATAAAGAAGTCTTTGAAGCCTTTTCCAAACAATGATGGACTTGATTTCTTGGACTTGAACCCTCTGAAAGAAGTTTGTATCCTACCAGAACTGGGGAGCATATTCTTTTTTCAGCACCACCAGTGGGCATTTTCATTTCCACCAGCACTGTCTGAGTACAGAAGGGGAAGACCATAGGGCACTGAATTGCCACAGATTTGCAGTTGTACTTAATCTTCATGATTGAGTTGTCTATGCTTCACATGTTAGATAAAGAGGAGCTGGTTCTCCTGTTAAGCATCTGCACTTGGGTGCTTACGTGTAAAGGGTACAGAAGATTAGGTAACATTTTTGAGTCTCCGTGACTAAATGTCTTTGAGAACAAATCAGATAGACATTTAGGCGGGGAAGTAGACTAAATGATCTTTTCTACCTCTGTTTTCTACAGTTCTGTGATAGCCCCATGCCATTCCTTTTCACTTTCCCTACACTTCCACAATGACCTGGTAAAAGAATTGCAAACATGGCAGATGCAATTTCAGTATTACCTGGAGAAGCAGATGGAAAGAGGGAAGCCAAAACCCTTTCTTATTTTTGGGAATTAAAGTTGAGGATAAGAGGTGTTTTCCCTTGGCCAGGGAGGCGGAGGGAAAGGAGGGATAATGCCAGCTGCTCAGTTACTCACAAAAGCAAGATCTCACTAATTTGATGTTCTTCTCCACCTACATACAGAGAATAATCATCCCCTAAAAATATTTATACATCCATACTGATTTCAAATAGAACACATGCTTCCAAAAATGTAATAAAGAGATGTATGTTCCAATAATGAAGGTTATAAAATATTTAAATACTTCCTCCGCTTCTTTCAAGAGGAAATGCCAAATAGCAAAGAGGAAGGAGATTCCAACTTCTCTTGTTTTTAGTGTGAGATTCTTATTCCCCTTTGCTTTATCACTTCCTTCTCCCAGAATAAAAACCTATTACTATTTTGTGATGCATATCCCAATCCAAACTTCATACATATGCATTGCCATATGTTTCACACATCATATGCTTTCCTTAGTTTCATTTCAGGTTCAACATCAACACTCTTTACCCATCACGCTTATATACACATACTTTGTTCATTTCACACATCTTCCTATGTTTGCAGAGTTGAATAGAGAAAGAAGTTGAATTGACTATGTATCTGGTGGGGAAGAAGAGGCTCCAGCCCATATCTAGGCCCTTCTATGTCATCCTTACTCACTGCTTACTTGAAAAGAATAACATAAGATATTCACTGACTATATGAATCCAATCTAAACTCCCTTGCCTGTGCAGGAGTAGAATTTCAGTGAAATTAAGAAAAACAATTATTTTATGTAAAGCATCAAGAGGAGAAATTGTGAGCAGATTTGGGTATCTCTAGGCAGCATTACAAAATCAGTTCTAGATTCCCTGTCACCTAGTGGAATCCATTCCTTAGTTTAACACCCAGGTTATCCTGGGGACAGGTAGTTGCCTGAGTAGGGATCCTCAGAGGCCAACCTCCTGGCACAACCTAGAGCGAAGATGTAGCTCGCTGCCTCCAGGCTGCAGGGAGGGCCCTGCTGCAGCTAAGGATGCTCAAGACAATGATCCTTTTGATTTATTTTCTACTTATCATTTTAGTTATGGCTATGGATAGGAAGTATTTATGTTGTGGATGCTTACAAACGGATACCAAAATTAAGAGTTCTTTTATGTTTTAGAGGAAGAATTTTTTTGCTTGGTTTATTGACCCATATGGTAATCTTTTGGTTCCCACGCTGAGAGATCTAGTGCTGTTTGGTGTTATTCATGGACAAACTGACTTTTGGACCTATTTAGATATTGAAGAACAAATTTTCAATTTTTTTTGAGATCCTTATAGTTATTAATGTAAGAATTTTAGATTACTCATAATGCAGTCAAAGTTCTTATGTATGGGGTGGCTAACCAAAAATTTACTTGGGTAGTAATTCTGTTCTGCTGATACCTGAGAAAAAGCAGATGTGTTTCATAAAGTACAAATGTTATGGTTCTTAGTCTGAGGGGCATACACAATCTGGATGTTTTCATTTCTCTCTCTCCCGTCTCTATTCAAATATACTTCATTTTTAACTGTGTTTTGCAGTTCTATTTCAGCAAGTGTGAAAATGAGACATTCTATAAAATAACTAATAATTTAGTGATTTGAGTGCTCACCTGGAAGGTGGAATATCTGAACTCATCTCCCTGCTCCAAATCATGTCATGTACAAGCAGCATTTGGGGAAGGAGATAGATAGGAATTAAGTGTTGCGTTGGCAAAGGGTACAGCTGCCTTAGAAGGATCCTGTTCCTAAGTCACAAACTTGAGCTGCTGAGGGCAACAAATCCCAGGGTACGGGTGTGAGCTATTGCTTTAGAATTCTGCAATATCCCAGTTCATCACCACCATTAACCTTTGTCGGGGGAGGCACCTCACTTGACCTCTACCCTTTCAGGACCCTAAATATCAGAGGAAACAACCATTCATTTGATATTTATACAGATAAGAATACAGCTTTATTCTCATTTGACATTTATATACAGTTACATTATGGTTTTTCAGATAAATGTCAAATGAAAGGTTTCCAAATCTGACATTTTTTAATAGTATACCTAAAAATGTTGCGGTCAAATGAAGGACTGTGATTCATGTGGCACTTAGAATGGTCTGTCTGTCTTCTGCACACAACTTGAAGGCTAATTCCAGCTAAACAGAGATCAGTATGGTAGCACCTAACCAAAAAGAAAAACACGAGCGTTCTTTGTGGAATTAATAAAGTTGAAGCAAAAAACCTCATTTTCAGGTAATAGACACTCAGAGTCTTACTATCAAAGAGGTGAATTACCATTTTACCTCCGTCAGACTCCAATACTCTCTAACCAGGTTCTTCTAGATATTTCACACATGGAGGGTTTAATGTTTAATACCAAATTTACTGATTTGTAGATACTTGACATTATACAGGATTTTGATTTAGCAGAGTGATACCGCAAGGTACTGAGATCCCAACACATGTGCAAATTACACTTCACAGAATACAGCGATTGCTCTATACAGTTGAACCACAATACAAGTGTGATTCTCATTACTGGTCTTTACAATATGCTTACTGTCAAGACACTGGGCATCCCCAGTTGCCAGGAAGGCACATATGGTTTGAAACTAGTCCAAGCCTATTGCTCTCTTCAAAGTTCATTTTGTTGTTTTTTTAGCTTTTATACTCTGTTGGATTGAGCCACGTATACACTCCCCCATGTTAGTCTGTCTAACTCAGGAAGACACTCACACTCTTTTGATTAACTCAGGCAGAAACATTTACACAAGCAGTTCATCCACTCAACTCATCTAAGGCCACCCTCCGGTCCCCTTTGTGTTGAGCTAAGTTCAATTTCCTTTGTAACAGCTATCGTCAGTCACTCCCTCCATTCTTCCCCGAGCTTCAAGAGCATATCACCTTCACCCGTATCCTGTGAGTCTTCTCCCATTGTAGAGGTTTATTGATCAGTCACAAACTCATAGCCTAGTACAGTTCTTTCCAAGAACTGAGAGGATGGGCATTACATCAGAAAAAAAGGGTAATGGCAAATCAAAACCAGAGTGACTCTTAATATAAGCAAGTCAACGACCATCTTTCACGGATTTTAACTATCTATCTGCCCAATAGATTAAATAAAATTTTCTCTTCTAAAAATATGCAAAGTTCACTTGTGATCAAAGAGAGAATTGTTCTTGAGTTGGCCCAGCAAAGGAACATGCTATTCCATTGCAATCACCTCAGGAGAAGAGTTTGTCAAAGGCACATGGGATTTCTGGCAGCATTTCTTAGTGCTGTTGAACTCTACTGTTGATACTATATTCTGTGTATAAGACCTTGAAAGGATGTGAGTAAATACTGACAAGTTTGCAGATTTGTCAATAAATAACTTTGCAATCTATTTTACAGTGGTATAAGCCCTTTTAAAAAAAGTTTCAGTGAGATTCTTTTGTCTTACAGGATTTTCTTTTGCCCTTTTACAATACCTAGCCCCACATCGGTTCCTGTATGTACATTTATTTGGTACACACAGAATTTACTGCCTAATGATTAATAGATCTTCTAAGAATGCTCTATTTTGTAGACACAGTTACTTCTGCTGTCACTAAAAGTTACTGGTCAACAAGATGTTACCATTGACTTTTTGATTTGTATCAATCTCTAAGTGACCATTAATAAAAAAATATATAAATCATATAGAAACATTTTATATTTTATGTATACTCTGCAGTGAATTATGGTCAAGAAAATCTGAGGGCTATAGTACATTTCAGCCTTACATGAAAGTGTTTAAGGGGCACCCTTACATGCTCATGCAAACTACCAAGACTTGAGGCACAGGCCCATAGCAGTTATTGCCAGCTTCCCAGAAGGGAAGTGGTCTGGGAGCGAACAGCCTCTTGTTCTCCTGCTTTGGCTCTGTTCTGCTGGCAGTCTTAGGGAGGGACTGGAGTAATTTGTTCCTAGTGTAGGGCCTATCAGCAAATGTCATTAACATAACACCCCCTTGGAGCAAAGAGTTATGAAAGAGAACGAAGGAACAAGCCATCAGGAATGCTCCTGGTACAGCCTATGAATGCATAGTTTGTATAAACTTTAAATAGCGTGTGTGTGAGAGAGAGAGAGACAAAAGGACTTGTGAGAGTGCAGATGCAGACATATTTTTAGTTTTCAAGTACGTTTAGGTGTACCACAGTTGGTGTCTACAGTCAGTCCTTAGATTTGCAACAAAATCTTAAAAAATAAAATAATTGAGAATGTTGTTTCCTCTTTACCCATTACCTTTAGCTTAAACACCTCTAAGCAGCTATATAGAATATCCTCAAGTAAAATTTGTCGTGGACAGTAGTTTAACATGGACAATAATAGCAGGCAGGAAAAGAGATTCTCTGCTTCAGCTGCATCTCTTTGTTCTACCTCTTTTCTTATGAGTAATCATGTTGTTTGTAATAATACAAAGAAATTTTGCTTATTTGAGACAAGGAAGCTTCTTTTCTGCAATTTTATTTATAAACTTTACTCCAAAGATGCAATTGATATTGTGAGTTCTAGACCTATCTTTTCAACAGCAATGTGTATTTCCTTGTGAGGTATTGTTGTACTGAATCTCTGCTTTTTTTCCATATTTCTATGAAATCAAGTATATAGAGTTATTTCAGCTGTTCATGGGGCATTTTATTCAATTATACATACCACCCTTATCCTGGTAGCATGCCCAGAAGCATCTCACTGTGGTTCAGACAATGATCATTAGATGTCACTAATTACCTCCATGGAACAAGACAGTGAAGAAAGTCCAGAGTGAGCTAGTTTTTGTTTTCACCTAGTTCTACATGCTTTTGTCTCCTGGAATTCTCCACTAGCAGAAAAAGGGCTGCTCACCGCTGCCCCCTGTATCCCTCCACTTGTTATCACCCATACTCATTCAATGGCCGTAAGCCAAAAGTTCAATCCTTTAAGCTCTGTGCACAGATAACTGTATACAGTTGAAGCTGGCTTGGGCCCAGTTTTTATTTGAAGCATGTGCTGGTCTCTGCGGTTATATGCTCACCCACCTCCCCAGAAGAGGAGACTGAAATCAGAATTAGACTGTTAGCTTTTGAAATAAGAATGTACTTTGAAAATAAATTCTTATGAATTATAAAAACGTACTTCTTTTGCTTTAAATCGTAAGTTTGAGGATGAATCACATAACATCTTGAGACAGGCAAAACTCCTATTACTGACATTTGTATTTTGTTCATGAAAAGGAGTTGCACCCGTCAAGAATTTTTAATTATATTGGCTGATCATTAGAGCATTGCAGATGTGAGCAAGCATAATGTTTAAAGGCAGAAGGAAAATCTGTATAGTGAGGACTCTTTTCAGCATTTTGATGTATGTGCAGATGAATACTGGCAAGGTAGAAAGAACTAGAAAAATGCTGGAACGTAGAATTATGAAACCGAGTAACTCCACATTTACCAACTGGTATCTTGGATATTTTTTCTTGGAGTTGGGGATGGTGAGGGAGGCAAACAAACCTTAAATCCATTCTTTCATGTTATTTACCCCATAATATATGAAAATGTGTCTTATGATCATAGAGTAATCACCAGGAGAGAAAGCTGTCATAATTCCAATACAAAACATTCCCAGCGTAGCCCCTGATCAGTATGGCACTGCAAAGAACAGAACAAAACCAGCTATGTCAAAATACCATTTTTGTCATTTTTAGATGGAGAGTTCTGAAGTAGATAGAAGGATTTGTCTGAGGTTTGTCAGACATGGGAAGTCTATGGAAAAGACACAAACTGAACTTGGATCCAGATCAGAGTTAATCCTTAGACTGTTGTTCTTTTAATTCCCAGTGCATTCACAGGACATCTCTAAGGACATAATTATAAAACTGAAACCTCACTTAAAATACTAGGCCTGATTTTCCTAACAAACATGACTTTAACTGCATTAGATGAAACATACGTGTTATTGAACAAGTAATTCTTTGAAACATAACTGCATTAGATGAAACATATGTGTTATTGAACAATTAATTCTTTGTCCTTAAATGCATGGATTTTTTATGCCTCTTATTTTGTTTCATTCTGCTGTCACAGAAAAAAAAAATCACCTGAATTTCCTTCCAGGTTTGGATTTTCAGTATCATTTCACCACTGTTGGCTAAAAGAGCTATCATAGGGAAATGAATATATTCAGACTTTATGAAAACCATTTGAATTTTACTGAGAATAATATATATAACCATTCTTTTTGTCATATGATTAAATAAACACCAGAATTGGAAACACTTATTTGGTGCTAATCAACATGGTATCTGCTTTGGTATTCTTCCTTTAAGATAGCAAATATTCCCATGGAAGATGCTGCACACTGATGACTTTACATTGCACTCATCAGCTGTTCAGCTGGATAGCCCTGGTCAACTCTTCAGGAATTGTTTGAGGCATTTTTTGATTTCTGAATACCATAAAGGTAATTAAGCTTTTTTCCCCTCCACAAACTGATTCTAACGAAAGTTTACTTCACCAAAATGTCTAAGTTAGATGCCTGATATGGAATTGACAACTTTCATATAAGACTTAGATGATAGATTCAGATTGAACGTATCCTTGCATAACTGAATAGTTTAACATTAGTGCAATTAAGAGGACTAATGAGTTAGATCTCTGTCTTTACTGTATCTTTTTATCCTTATCTCCTTTTAAAAATGTATTTCTAAACTGACATTACAGAATAACATATAAAGTAACCTGGAAAACAGAAAAAAATTGCTTATTCTATCATCAGGAAAAAAGGGAAAAAACAGAGAAAGAAAACAATAAGAGATATTAAACAATGAGTTCTACTTAGCTGAACTGTTCAAAGATACTCCACAGACCTTTAAAACTCCATTTTATGTCATATGCCATCAACTAAAGTATTTTTTTGAATTTTAATCATTACCTATCTCTACACAAAGAAACATCTTAACATGGATTGGAACAAAACAGTCTATGCTTCTTCAAAAATGTGTACTTTGAATGAGTTTAAAAGAGAATGTAAAAAAAAACCCCAAAACATCCCTTTTAAACATCAGATGGATGTCCTGGTTTTGGCTGGGACAGAGTTAACTCTTCTTAGTAGCTGGCACAGTTCTGTGTTTTGGATTTAGTGTGAGAATAATGTTGGTAACACGCTGATGTTTTAGTTGTTGCTAAGTAGCGCTTGTCTTAAGGGTTTTTTTTCAGTTTCCCATGCTCTGCCAGCAAGCAGGTGCACAAGAAGCCGGGAGGGAGCAGAGCCGGGGCAGCTGACCCGAACTAGCCAAAGGGGTATTCCATACCATGGAACATCATGCCCAGTATATAAACGGGGGGGAGTTGGCCGGGAGGGGCGGATCGCTGATCGGGCATCAGTCAGCGGGTGGTGAGCAATTACATTGTGCATCACTGTTTTTTTTTTTCCTTTCCCCCCCCTCTTGTTTTTTTTGTTATATTCCTTCTCATTACTACTACTACTATTATTATTATTATTACTATATTTCATTATTATTATTGCTAGTATTATATTTTACTTTAGTTATTAAACCATTCTTATCTCAACCCATGAGTTTTACCTTCTTTCCCGATTCTCCTCCCCATCCCATTGGGAGCAGGGGGGAGTGAGGGAGCAGCTGCGTGGTGCTTAGCTGCTGGCTGGGGTTAAACCACGACAATGGACCAGTTAGAAAAGAATGGCCAGTGCCACGCTTGGAATTTTGTTATTCCATGTCTGGGCCAGGTTTGCCTTCTCACCATGAAAATGAAATTCACATCTGCTTAAGTTTTTTTAGTAATTTATAATCCCAACCACTGAAATTAGAAACAGGTGCCAGTTAAATGAAAAGGCGATGTAAAAAACCCCTACACAATATGTTTTCCATAAGATGGGGGAAGTGTAAGAAAGAGGAGAAAAAGATTGTTTCAAGCCATACAGTCAGAGGATCAAGGAACCCAAATAAAAAAAATTATCATAAATATAAGATAGGATCTTTAACATGATTTCATCCTTACATGTTAAGATCTGAAAGATGTTGCACGGCCAACAACATCACTACTTCTCCATCATTTATATCTGTATCAGAGAATCTGAGGTAAGAAAGTCCATTATGGTTTTCTAGTCTGGTCTTTATTCTGGATGCATTTGACTTCTTTGGGGGTTTTTGTTTGTTTTTTTTTTTTCCCCTGTCACCATGAGAGGCATGCTCCCTCCATGAAAGAACAACTGATCACACATTGGCGCCCACTATACAAAATAATCATGTCAGCAGATAAGCAAACTACCAACGCTAAAGAACATCTAAAAAGATGATTAAAAGGTAGACAGCACTAAAATTTTAAATAGGCAACTGGACTGACTAGATCTGGAGAAGGGAGGACCACATTTGAAATGGTACAAATGTGTCTGTTTTCACACAAGTTATGGAATATCTTACTGGCTAAAATTTGTTGGCGGGAAGTTATTAAAATAATACCTATAAAAGTAAACATATATGAGATTACTTCATTTTAAAAAGGCTGTATTAGAGATACAATTTGTTCAGATAAAGGGGACAATCCAGTTCCTTACAATAGTTAGGCTCCAAAAAGACAGGTTGGGTAGGAGACAATCTACATAGCATGTCATTCATTTTAAGGCTATGCTGGAATAATAAAAACTGTTTTTTTCTTGCTAGGAAAGAGCCAGATTTATAGCGCGAATGTTAGGGGAAATGATACTGTCAAAGCAGAGAAAACAACTAATACAGCCTTTGATAGCTGTTTTGCTTTCCAATGGATCATTTACATCTTGAAAGCCAGAGTTTGTCAAATGGCTTCAAAACTACAGGAATAATTTTGTGAAACCCCAAAGTATGAACTAGATGTTTCATCTTTCTCTCAAGGTCTTCTATTCAGATGATAGAACTCAAGAATTTAAATTTAGGGATATAAGAGAAGTCATAACATAAAAACAAATAAAGGAAGACGGGTTTTAAAACATTTTAAAAGTATAAGGTTATGAAATACTATTACTTTTTAATTACAATGATGTAAATCTTGAGGAAATGTGAGAATTAAAGTCATAGTTCTCTTTGACCTCATAGAAATCAGAATCAAGTAACTTGTTGAGACTCCCAAGCTCTTAAAGTTGCCTTATTTTACAAGAAAAAAAGTTATGAATTTACCACTTGGAAATTGTGTTTAATGGAAATGGAGATTGACTCCTAATTGCCCCTGTTGCAAGTGAACACCAGAAATTAAAACAAAACTTTTTTTGCATACTGTAATCTAAATACAGTACTTATATATCACTTTATTACCATTTATTAAAAAAAAACAGATGGAAGAAGACTGTCATACTTTCATACTGTCATTTTTTCATACTATCTTTAAATAGTATTACACTATTAATAAAAGTGAGCATTTCTGATTTGTGTCCAAGAATATTAAAAACGATGCTTTTTGAAATAAATGCTGAAACAATTAAAATTGTATTACCGAAGAAACTCTTAGCTCCATTAAATTAATCTAAACTTGAAAGAATATTCTATTCTCCTCTATGTATGAACAGTTTTGAGTGCTCAGGAACTTTGTAGTGAAACAAAGCTTTAATACAATAGTAATATATTTGAAATTAAACAGTGTTTTTAGTTTTTAGCAATCCAAGGAAAACTTTGGTTTCATTAGGCAGGTTGAAGGGACAGGGAACATGTTTTGCTTCAGAAATTTTCTAACATTTCTTTTTATATTTCTAGTAGAAATACAGAATTGTCAAATATTTTTGTAGAAAATTGTTCAGAATGTCTAATTTTGGAACAAACCAAATTACAATTTTTTCTTGAACTTAAACTTTTTTTTTTTCTTACAGTCTTTTATTAGACTCTTGACTTTTTCACAACATAGTCCAAAACCTACATATTCAGGTGTAGTCAAGTGCCTACAACTTTCATTTGCCAGAGACTGGGAGTGGGATTTACTCATTTATTTAACAATATTATAATAGCTAGTGGTCAGGACATTCTCCTGACAGTGGGAGTCTTGGATGTTCTTCCTTGATTTCATATTTTCTCCAATGACTCTATAACGCAAAATGTGTATACAAAATTAGGAATACGCAGCAGAGTCAAAGTTTATTTCCTTTCAGATTTGCTGTGAGCCACAATACAAGGGGCATTTCATGATCTTTGATCCTTAGGAGTTTAAGCACTTCCAGGAGCTGATGTCAGCAAATAAGCAGTGGGTTTAGACTTGGGCATCTAAATTCTCATTTATGTCCTAGACAGGTAAGCCCTTTACCCAATTTTGCTCTAAATAGCTAGATCATGTGCGTAAAGGTTGAATTTAAGAGGGCTGGGAGATAGGGAAGAGTAAAACAAATAGAAATTGATTCCAGTGGTAGGGTCAGGAAGCATCAGGGCAGGGCACACTGTGTACCAAGATCTTTCCTGATGAAACAAGAAACTATTGTATTCAAGCCAAAACATGTGGTGGGAGGAAGAGGAGGAGCTGCTTGCCAAGCCAAATATAAAGAGGCACTGCTCCTGAATTTAAGGAGCAGCAGTAGATGGGAGAAGAGCTAAAATGAGTTTTTCTCTGATGATTTAAGAAATATTTATGATAGATCGTTCTCAGAGAGAACGGGGTTATTGGAAGATCACACTACTGCTCAGTGTTTCTTAAGAATAATTACTTTTTTCCCTATTCTGCCCACATGCTTGATACTATGTCAGCATCAAAGAAGGCATAGCTCATGTTTCAAGTAAGTAATTTTTCATTAACAGAGTCAAGAATCTTGTGACAAGCAGCAGCGGTCTCCAAACTGCCCGAACCAGAGTTTCTATCACTTACTCAAGATTCTTAATTATCTACAGTAGGTTCTGAAAACAATACCATAACATACAACTGAATTTGAAGATAAGACATCATAATTTTATTTTAAGGAATTTTGCCATACAACAGTGATACTATACTCTGAAATCTGCTTTCTATTACATTTTATTGTGCTTGGCCTTTTGGCATATGGCTTTTGGTGAGATCTTAAGGAACACATAATTATTGTATTCTTAGACATATGGTGAGGTAACTTTGTTGATAATTAGATATTCTGAAATTAAGCTGATCTCAAAGATTTTCACAAAATCTAATACATGGTATTTTTGTGGAAAGTTTAAAAACAGAACGTCCTTTACCTGAAATACCTTAATGATCCCCACATTGTGTTAAAAATGTCCTCTTTATGAATGAAAATTTAACAGTAGTTCTTCATTTTCAGCACATCTAAATTAGCATGTTAAAAAAGATGACCTGTGGGAAATTTTGACTTTTTTAACTCTGCATATCATTGTCTGTTGTGATACCAACTGTGAAAGAATGTCAGCTTTTGAGAAGACATCTGCAACCCATGAATCTCAAAAAATTTACCTACCGTTTTACTTGCTGATGCAGCATCATGAAACAGTAGTACACCACAGAAATCCTGTCCCTCCAGTAAAGAACCAAATGCATGTTTAAGTCATTGTGGGGAAGTTTGCATTTCGGTTTACTACCGTTCAGTGTCTAAACAGGATTCGTTTTTTGTTAAACTTTTGCATTAATCTTGAGCATCAAATTCAATTCCTCTCCCCCATGCTCTGTTCTGTTACTCTATATTACTTTGGCCTTTCTTCCAACAGAACTTTGGCAGTAAAATGAATGTTTTCAGCACCTGAAATATAATGCAATTACAGGAATTTTCTGAGTTGAGCCCCTGTTTGGTTACCTCTGGGGAAGATCTGCCAGTCGGGGTTGTGACAGGAGTCGGCAGAGTTCTCTATAAGCAAGGAGGGAGCAGAAAGTTCAGCTCCTTGGGAAGACTGTTCCCTGCAGTGCCCCTTCAGTACTCACCCTCTTTTCATTTCCAACTCTAATGAACACAGCCAAGACGGGAGCGTTCAGAGCGAGGCAGCCCTCCAGTGATGCAGGCAGAACATAGCAAGGGCAAATAGCTCTGAGACAGGAAGGGGGGTAAAGCTGTTGTATAATTCACTGTGGCGCATAAGACAAGGCAAAAAAAAAATAGGGTGAAAATGGAAAATCTAACTAAGTGTATACATTTGGAGGAATTCCCAACTCCAAGACTGGCATATTAGAACAAGGTCTATATGCACAATGGGGAATAAAAGCCACAAGATAGTGATTTTTAAATCTCAATTTTTAGCGTATTATGTGGGGTTTTTTTTCCTTTGGCTGAAGCTTTTTTTTGGGATTTACTGCATTGAACATATGACTGAAATACATGTGTACTACCTAATATGCTGCTTCTCTCAAAACAGTAATTTAAGATGAATCTCATTAAAAACCCTCTTTCTGTACAGATAAACAAAGCGGTAATGTATTTTTAATGAGGTAAGGTGATTTCTTGCTGTGCAAATGTGCCTAGACCTGTAAAAACACCATTTTCTTTCTGCCCAGTGAGGATAATGATGAGTATTTATCAATGCATCATTGTCCTATTTGCTGGTAAGACTGACCTAGTGAGCTACATATAAGAACTAGGGACTCCTCTGCCAATAAAAAGGTCACTACTGCTGTTCTGAAATGGCATTGTTTCATTGTTTGAATTGTTATAATGTCATTGTCATAAACTTCCACAATCTCATTTGAATTACAGCTTTTGGTTGAATTTGTCATGACTTTTTTTTTTTTTTTTTTTTTTTAACTTAGGCTTCCCTGTTACTGCTCATGATCACATTCAAAATGGCACCCATCAGAACTGGGGGGGATTTTCTTGGGTTTCACTGTGCTCTGAATAGTTTCCCATGGTCAGAACAAAATCAGACTGTTCCTTTCCCAAAAAACTTTGCTGTCATGTTGAAGAAGCTTCTTAGGAAATACAGAATTGTTCACTTAGCAGTTTTTATTTCTCTCTTTTTTTTTTTATCTTTGTTTTTGGGGGAAGTATGGAAAGGATTGAAAAAGAGCAAGAAAGGTGTTCTCAAAGCACAACATGACAGTGTTTTTAGAAAACAAACCCAGAAAGAAGCTTGAAAAAATACCTGAAATGCAGCTTCTGAGATACAGAAATTTCCCCGCTGCTGATTCACAAAAAAATGACAGGAAACAAATTCCCCCCAAATGAAAGTAAATTGTACTCTTTATCCAAAGCCATCTGAACCTTTCTGATTCCCCTTAACATAAGGCACTCTGGATATCTTGGGAAATTTCAGTTATCATTATGTATTAGATACTTCAGATCGTATTAGAATAAGATGATGACCAAAAATGCATGATTTTGTGTATTTTTACATTATGCTGAGGTATTTCAATTATTTTTCCTTAGTGTTATCTAAATTGGTTTCTGACATTTACATATTATTATTACAATGATTATTACTGTTTTAGGTTTGGCTTTTGTTTTCTTTTTACATTTTAGTCATGGTAACAGGTAGAAGTTCTAATCTGGATCACAGACCTATTGCAAACTTCTTTTGTAATTTTTCTGTGGGGGCTATATTGTATTTTACACTAACTATTAATTTCTTATTGTCTTCCTCATTTTTAATTTATGCTAGTCATTGGATTATTACTCATAAGTAAATTTAGCAAAGCCCTAAACTTCAGAGTTATCTAATTTGATATAAGCCATTGGAAAAGTTCAAATTTGTGTAAAATCTCTGCTTTTGAGTACAGGCATAATGTAAGCAGAAACTTTCAAGGAAAAGGCATACCTTGATCCATAGGCATTTGATTTAATATCTAAATGGTTAATATATATTGCATACAAAAAGATAGATCTGAGAAAATCTTGGAAACTATTTTCCTTTCATTTCCTATTTGTTGAAAAACTGCTTCCATAAAATAAAGATTAATTCTAAATTGGACTCCAAGAGGTTTTTAATGCTGCTAAATTTGCAAGAGTATTTTGTGAATTATTGGCACTTAGTTTTCTCCAGTTGGGACTTCTTGTGGAAACATACATATTTTTTCGAATACCTAAGGCCAACTTGTTAGCTAATCAGTAATAACAAATACTGATCTCAATGTGCAGATTCTAGACAAAGACAAGGGAACTGTTTTAGGAGCATTTCATTTCAATGAATGGACATTACAGTTTTGAAGAAAACTGAGCACTGCCATCTTTTGTTGGAAGAGACTAACTGCAACTTTCAAATGTCAGAATATTTGGCTATGTACACAATACTTTCTATCAGAAGGTTTGTTTACCACTAATAAGACAGATGTTTTTTCTTACTAAACACAAGAAAGAACATTTGCTGTATTTGGTGAATATTTGCGGAGGGAGAAGACTTCAAGCATGAACACAGTTATGAACAAGAGTCAGGACCTACCATTCTACTAGACTGCTATACTTTTATAAATGAAAACACTTCAGGCCAAATCCGTAAGAATAGATATGGTCTTTTTTTACAATAAAGACAATGCATTCAAGTTTGATTTGTTAATGTAGCCAACTGATGTTTGTAAGAAAGAAAAAAAAAAAACCTACCTGTAACCTATACTGCTGCTGAATCACAGTTTATTTTCTGAGAAGAGAGATTAAGTCTAGGGTGGTCAGAAGGTCTTTGCTTTCTGTTGTGTGGCTCAGGGAGGAAAGGGTAAAATGAAAAATGGCAGGTAATGTACACAAAAATGCAGAAACTTTTACATCTCTGATTTTACTTGTGTATTACGGCAGCTTAACAAGGACTGGTGCTTCATGATCAAAGGAGTTTGTAAGAAATAGCTTAGTGAAATTTTATAGTGCATTTCAAAACTGGGAAACTGGGAGCTCTGTGGTTTTAAAATGGTTATCAGTTCTTCATTTTCCTAAGTAGAAAGACATGTCAGATCCCCACCTACCATTTTTGTATGCATAATTTGCTCATTTATATCTATTACTCCTTATTTGAGTTCTTTCTGACACTTTTGTAACCCGGCAAATCAGGACTCTTAAATCTGCATTTGTCTGTCAGTCTTTTGCTGAAGATGTACAGTAGATTACCTATGGGCAACTGTAGTTTGATGCCAGTACCTCAGTAGGGGTTAAAAAAAAAGAAAAAAAGTTGTATATTTACGTAATATAATAAATGGGCTTATAATACATTCACTGAACAACTCCTGTTCTTCCTTCCCACCAGACAGTAGACTCCCACCTGGAAGTTCAAGATGGTGGAAAATGCTTATGGCAGAGGGAAAGGAGTGAACATGCCAGATGATGGAAGAACCCTCATGAATGCGAGAGCTGGGCTTAAACCATCCTTTCACCTGAATATCCCTACTCACAAAAATTTGTCCTGAGCATGTAGAAATGCCACCAGCCATCATAAACTGCAGTAGGGAGCGTGAAACCTAAATTCTCCTCCACAGTTGTGGCTATAAAGACTTCTTTATATTCCCCATTCAGACGCCACCCAAGTTTGAACACTGGGCATATCCGAAAGGGCAACCACTATATGCTTGCTCTATCCAAGCCCCAGATGATCTAAGCTCAACAGGCAGTCCTTTTTTTTTTCCTGGGAATATCCAAATCTGTACTATAAATGTGTCACTTTGCTTTACAACCAAAATTATTTTCTAAACCACTATCAAAACTTTAATAGAAAATGTCTTTTCCTTTGACATCTCTAAATTCAGTTTCTAGCTTACAGTCTTAACCAGACATTGGGCAATCTGATTTATTTAGTTCTTAAGTTTTCAAATGGTCCATTTCCTTTAAAAAGGATTGAATCAAAACATTATTTTGCTTTATTATATTTTACATGTACAGGAAATTAACTGGCTTGTATAAGACAAGTAACAAACACTATCAGATCTTAGTCTTTTCATCTGTCAAGAGCCCAAATTTAGTAGTATTCCAGTAGCTTGTATGAAGGAGCTTTGGAAAGTGCATTAATTGCCACTTAGCTCATCTTGTAAAAAAATCAAGTGGGAAAGAAGTCCACTCAGGATTAAGAAAAGACATAACCCTCTCCTTCCAGTTACCAGGACCTTTGTGTTTCAGTGTCATCTGTGGTATTTGTGCCTTCCACAAGTCTGAAGCTAAACCCATCAGTATCACTGATGGCTTTGGTAAGTCTCTGAGTAAGCGGACTAATTATATGACCTCATGTATATATTTGGATGTGTGGGGCATGACTGGTGTGAGCCTGAACTTAGGAAAGAAGAGACCTGCAACCTCCTGTTATTCATCTATGGAATGGCGTACAGACCTCTGCCTTGCCCTGCAGACTATCCTAAAATCTGAGCTATAATATTGAGATAAAATAAAGAAGATTCTCGTAACCCTTACAAATCATATCGTTCTCACTTCTTTCAAAATCCAAAATCCAATTTGTGTAATAAAAAGCTCTCTCTCTATAATCCATTTTGATAAGAAATAATTAGACTCTAAATGTGTTAATATATATTTAATACATTAATATGTTCAATCAATGGGCTTATCATGCAATTTTTATTCTTAGTTTTCCCAACAGGCTATGGTAATGACCGTTTCACAGTCTCAAAAAATGAACTGCAAAAATCTCATTTGGCTCTATGAGTAAAAACTATTTGCTCAAACAGCAAAATGTTAATGAGCACACCCCTATTAATCTCTGTGTCTTTTGTTGATGCAACTTGTTAACAAGGTTTCACATGAAAATTATTGAGCAATTTCATTCTATGTCCCTAGCTTTCTTGGATATGTAAGCACTGAATTTTGAAAGACATAAATGCCACTTATTTAAGTCTTCTTTAGGTAAGCTCCCTTAGAGGTTTGGCCATGCCAATACTCTTATGAATATTAGCACAATTACACATTAACAGAATGCCCAAATACACTAATTATTTGTTTACTACAGGTATAGTTAAATACATTTCCTGGAGGTATAGTTTAATACACTCATTCTGTCCAAGCAATTTTTGCATAAAATAGGGTGGCGGTGGTGGTGTTTTTTAACCTAATAATATAAACACATTTGAGTGAGTGCTATAGGAAAGGAAGAGTGTTTCTGCCCCAGTCAAGGCTACAGTCAGTTGTCAACTGATTAAAAAAAAACAAGTTTGTGCACTGAATTCACTCTTAGCTGCCTTTACAGATCAGGGAGAGTTAATTTTCTCTTCTGTAAAAGAATAAAAGTTCTAGGAAAAAAAATATGCATGGTAAGAGTAAGGGGTCCTCAAAAGTAATGCACACAGTTGGGGTAAAAATGAGAACAGTGATGCTCTTCCTGGATAAGAAGGGATCTCCGACGTCTACTGAGTGAGGGACAATGGGCACTGCCCTATTTGCATTGCTAGCTCTCAGTTCAGTTCTTCATGCAACAAAATTTACATTACAATTTCCAGCTCTAGTGTGTTAAAAGTTTGCACAGTAAAATCCTAAACTAAGGGTGTGATTTGGGGAATTTTTTTTCCCCTTTTTTTTAATAATAAAAAAGCGTGATTTTTGAAAACTGACTACAATGAGCTGCTTATGGGCAATGCAAAAAACTCATAACCATAACAAATACATACGCAATACAAATCACTCGTTCAACAATCATAATGCATTTCCTTCCAAGACGGATTTTCAAACTATTCCCCCATATACTGCAGAACGGCAGTAAGGCAGCCACCTGCTGCTGGAAGTGAAATTACTAGGTTTGAGAAGTCAGGCGTATCCTAGAGTGCTTCTAGTTCGTTCATGGTCTTGCACTTTCCTTACTAAGTTGTTTCCCAAGTAATTAGGTGGTATCTACTTACATGCAGTAGACTAACCTCTGTCTCACGCATTCATGCCTCATTTCCTCATTTAATGCTCTTTTCAGTCTTGTTATTTATTTTCTTTAATATTACACTTCCAGCTCTATAGCCAGATGAGTCACACTCATTGCCATCCACAACAGCACTCTCCAAGGCCTGTGAAACAATAAAGTAATTTATAAAAGCTTTTCCACTGAAGTTACATACAGTCAGAGAAGCTAACCTTTATTTTAGTGGCACTTGAATTAGGATGAAGTTCCATTCAGAAAAGATTATTCATAATAAAATACAGAAGAACATCATGTATTTTATATTATTAAAAAAAAAACCCCAAACAAAACCAAACTCACAACACCACAACCACAACATACCAGGATAGTGGTGTGAAACACCGTGGCTTACACTCACAGACTTTTTTTCATTCAGAATCATAAAAAATAAAAATAGACTGAAAATTTCAGAGCACTTTTCTTCTTTGCCATAGAAAAGGGGAGATAAGTTCTCAGACATTCCTACATTAAATACAGAATGACTGATTATTTTCCTCACAACGGAAGAGTCATTTCTCATTTCAAAATATTGTTTCCTCTGAGTTGTATACTATTCCCTGTTCAGCTATCATTATCCACCTACGATCATTACATTTTACAATTAGAATTTCGGATAAGAAAGTAATTGTTGCTTTCCTCAAGGTGACATTGAGAGAGACAATAAAATGCCTATGAGATAAGAGAGGTAACCCCTTCTAACACACAGAAAAAATGTTGCTAGCCAAGAATAAAGATATCCAGAACCCAAACACAGAAGAATCTATTTACCTAGAACAGAGGGGGAACTCCTATACTTTTTCCATGAAGGAAACTACCATTGTTTCAATTACGTCAATAGAAACTTGCCCTGTGAAAGTATAGTACGTTCCTTTTTCTGACATCTTAACCACAAGTTTCAGTTTATTGATTATGATGATAGGAATATACTGAATGAGGAGATGGAAGAATTGTTATTATTACTCTCTTACTTTTCCTTAAGGTAGCTCACTCCATTGACTTCCACTGGAATTAACATTGGTACATCCAAATGCCTATACTGCTTATCTGCACATACATTGCCCAAACTGTTCTGTAAAATTTAAGCAAGCTTCAAGGTGCTGGCCTCCTGTGATAGTTTATAAAAACCACCTGTTGAAGACATTTAGTCAAATCTTCAGTGAAGTACAAGTCAGAATACAGCACTGCTGATTTCAATGTGACAGTGCCATTTCTACAGGCATCATGGTCTGCTATGTTCATTTCTCCAAGTCTGTAAAGGGTAAGATGAGTTGGCCTATTTACAGTTGTTGATGTGAGTAGGGCACAAATACTTAACAACATTCCCATATTAAGAAAGATATCTCTTAGCTTGCCAGGAAAAGAAAAAATATTTAACAATATATGCATACAGAATTCAGAGTCTAATGTTGTATAGCTCCTGAATTCTGTTAACTTGGGTTCAAGATGACAAATACAACCTTGAACAGACAAATATTGGTGAAATGGAGAAAATATTAGGTTTTTGTTGTTTTTTTGTTTTTTAAATAAATAAATAAATTTACCTTTATATAGTAGAGGAGCTGGAAATGAAATTAAAGATCTAGACTCCTACACTTCTAATCTGAAGTTCAGAACATACTTTAAATGAAAGTATTTTGCCAGAGCAAAAAGATGACTAGTCAACCAACACAAAACCACCAACAAAATTACAAATTGGCTTTTGTGTCACAGTGAAGGGTATTCCATTCCCATTTAAAGAATATTTATTTCCTTCAGAATTAAACAAGTGTTACTTGACACATTCAAATATCATGTTTTCACTAGTTTAAAAAAAAACACAACAAAATATTAGAAGTATCATTTTAATACCATTGCAATGCTATTAAAAATCAGAGTATAAAATTTCATGCTTGTAGAAGATGATGAAGAGGAACAGATATTTTATATCACCTTAAAAATCTACTTTTCTCTTCTTATAAATTGTACCATGAGATTTATATAATAAATTTTAATTAAAATAATTTTTCATACCTGCATAATTCTGGAGACCATGGCATGTTACAGGTCTATGTAAATGTCACATACACAATTTTCAGTCTTCCTGTATAGAAAATGTTATATTTCTGTAATATCCTGTAAGAAACATAATCGTCTTTGGCTGTACACTGACGCTGTTAGCAGAGTCCTTTACAACAATAGAGTACATTCTGTAATTTTCCCTAGAGCTGAAAACTCTTTCAAATGAACATGAGTCAGACAGTACTTTCGGGAATAATGTTGCAAAGTTGTAAATGCTGCTTATCATTCCCATGAATACTGCCTTTTGGAGGAAGTACATCAAGTGTCAGACATGATGTGAACTCTAGTTTGTTGGAGTACCTGTTAGCATAGAGATATTTTCAAAGACATTGCTGTATGTTGTCTTGCTAACTTTGAAGAGAAACAGCTATTTAGGTTGACAAATGAAACAAGGGTTGCACAAACTAAACACGTGAAATTGATTATGCCTTGCTGAATGATTTAAATACGGGCCTAGATTCAAAGCTCATTGGCATTGTTTGATCCGGGATAATTTTATGTTAAATATTAGTTATTCAAAATCTAACACCAGCCTGTTTATTGGAGAAGTGCTAACAATAAATAGCTTGATTTTCAGCACTCTGATGATAGTTCTGAGACCTCTTTTAAACTTAAAGACACATGCTCAGCTCTTCCACCTTCTTCTAGGAGTCTGCCCTACTATAATTGTGCCCTCTATTTGGAAGTCTAGCCATGTGGTAGGAGTCAATATGATTACTTTAGTAATTAAACTCCTATCAGAAGCAGGAGGTGGCACAAAAAGAATTAAAGAAATCTGACTTCAACATGAATCATTTACTTCTTTCTGCAAATATTATTACCCTTCCAGGAGAAGCTTTCTTCTTATTGATGATGATACCACTGTTGTTTATTTCAGTTCAGGCTTCATAAAGGTGTGTCTTCTTGGGGTAGATGCTGTCTCAGATTTCTGATGGTTTTGCTAATTTTTGTCAATATTGAACTTATTTTAAAAAAAAAAGAAAAAATTTGTACAATAATATTTTCAAAATTGTCATGTTTCAAATGAGTATTTAAAGTATTTCACTGTGTGATAAGATTAATATTTCATAGAAATAAACTTGAAGATGTGCACAATTTTCATAGAATGGGTGAATATATAGAGTTGATTTGTTGTAACAAGTGTTTTATGTAAATTTTTTTAGAGGGCTTGATACAAAGCTGGAATTTCCAAAGTTGTCTATGGTTAAAGTTTTCAAAATCTCTTGTCCTGTATGTCCTTATGCCTTACATAGTATTACTAGTCTATGTTTAATGAATGATACATGAAGGGCTGTTAGGAAGTTGTGCTGTAGGGAAAGACTATTCTGAGTCATGAACAGTGCTGAACTGTAGACTCATTAATTTGATTAAAAGCATGGCTCGTTATAGCCCAGCTGGTTATGCAATTTTTAAATAATACATAGGTTGTTTGAGATCTCATTAATTGACGTTATTATGTATTTTATTTATTTTTACAACTTTTTGATCTAAATTGTTGTATTATTATGCTGTTTACATCATCAAATTTGCCACTGGCCATGCATGTGCAACACCTGCATGTTTGCAACATGATCTTTCTAATGCTTACTAGATATTTAGTTGAGTTTTCAGCTTTTTGGTATGGTTTAGAATTATGAATCACTCGAAAGATTAATATATTGCATAGCTTTGGTGCTTGGCCTATCTCTGCATCCATTTTGAAAAATAATTATATAACCCAAAAGTACTGCTAATAAAGAAGCTGATAACAGAATTTAAACAATGCTTTGAAAGAAACTTCCTTTCTCTTTTTTAAAAAAAGCAAATTCAAATAGGATATAGATAACAATCTACCGAAAAATTAGTTCTATAAGTGCTTTCATGCACGTACTTCTTTCCCTGGTGGACAAAGTTATTAAGGTCATAGTGATAAGATTAATCTTTCTATGAATTGTTCAGTATTACATACTATGAGGCAATCAGCAATAAATAAAATATTATTCTGAATCACCTCAATAAACACCAAGTCAGTAGGCAGCAAATAGGCAGTAACAGTTAAAAAAAAAAAAAAAAAGACTGAAAAAGCAATGTTGAAAGAAATTCTACGGCAAAAGGAAAAATGTTAACACTGCAAAGCCAACTCAGTTAAAACCTTTGGTTCATATTATCCCTAGATGAGCTACCAACGCCATTTTTAGTAGGAATATGTGATGATTCAAGTCATATCCAATCTACTGTCTCTAGTGAATGCAGAAAGTTGATCTGTGTCATAAAAGATGCAGGAAACATCCTGGAATCTGACTCTATGCGGAGAGAACAGTAATGAAAAATTTCCTTCCAGACCTAAGATTTCTTATTTGCGGAGCCCTTGCTGACAGGCTTATGTTTGACATGACATGTCTGGAAAGCTTGTAATTGTCTGGCTCTCATATAATGTACTCTGATTCTGCAACGAACTGCTTCATAACTCAATTATAGTTCACTGGGAATATAACATTTACTAATAAGGAACTGTGAATGACAGACAGATTATTAGAATTGGGGTGGGCTCCAGACCTTTTTATCAGAATTGCATGTACTTCTCTCTCATAGACAAACACACCTTTTTTAGAGATGGCAAATGGTGTTTCAAAGCTTGCCACTTTTTCCAGGCACCGCAAAGATGTATCCTGAAGGCCAAATAGAAAAAAGAAATCATTGAGATTTTCACTTTCTATATGTAAAACTTTCAAACAAATTGTGAAAATTTACACAGATAAAACTTCTACTAGTGTTGAATAAGAACATATAAAGCTAAAAACCCCATATTAACTAAGTCCAGAGGAGCTTAAGTAGAAAGTAACTGTTAAGGTTTTTTTCTGAACGTCGAACTTACTTCAGTGGATTCATCTAAAATATGCCAGATGGGACTTAACCAAAGGAAACTTAGTTTTCTGGGAAGTGACTATTATGCTAGCTAAGAAGCTATCACAACTTTAATCAGAACTGTTTACCCAGAGCTTTCTTGTGAAACATGATAAACTCCTTCTTTAAAACCTGGGCCATACGTTCCCTATCTAGGTACTCAGGTCCCAAGAAGTAACACCACATGGAAGAGAGAGTTAATGCATCTTTCTGGGACTGTGGCATTTCAGGCTTTCTAGTACACACATACATTCTTCTACCTGATCAGTGCTCAACTTACACAAAGAACAAGAGAAAGTCCTATCAAAGAACGTATGAGAAATTTGGCACATGCCATAGTAAGGCAAAAATCTTACTGGGATGCATCTGAAAAAGGAAGTAGTCATACAGCGATAGAACCATCTAAATCATAGAGCTGAAAATAATTTTGAATGTAAGACGGCATACAAATTAACTAGTATAATTCAACACTGTTACTACTCCTCTATCCTGTCTCACAACATGCTGTTGAGCCTTCATCCAAATTAACTTGCACCTTTCTTTGACATTGTCATGGTCCTTTCATCTGCAGTTTCTCTATACTTTAACAAGATACAATATTGTCTTTAAATGAGGACGAGCTAAGCAGGCAAGGATTGAAAGATTCATACTCATGGATCTTTGAGCTGAGAAGCATGCAAAGTCACGCACAAGATTGACCAAGTAATTAGTATTTGAAAATGTTAGTGTTTTAGAAGTGTTTTATTAGGTGTTTCAATATACAACTATAAAATATTTTGACTCTCAGGATTTTTTTTAAAACAAGAAAACAACACCAAAAACAAAAAAACCTATTCATGAAAGAAAAATTTACATTCCCTTCTTTTCTCCCCTTTAATACACATAGTAATCTCTCTCTAATACACATGGTAATTAAGTGGATAATCTCTCCATTATTTAGTGCTTTTATTTTAAACAGATCTTGTCTATGGAATCATGAATTATAATTCCATGGACTATGGAATGTTTCCAGTAGGAGGCCCCTCACTTGTACGGTCATTGTGATTTTATGACTGTAAAGCACCACGAGTTATGTAAATATACTTCTTATTATTAACTGATCAGAGTTTACAAGTAGTTCTAGATTTGCTTCAGAGGGCTCAGCTGGTATACATACTGAGCTGTCTGACATCAAGTGTTTTGGTTTTGAATCTGTTTTTCCACTAGGCAGATTTTAATGTTTTTTTTCCCCTACTGTTACTACACTCATAGGGAATCATACAGTCAGCTTTGTCCAAAAAACGCTAGAGATTTACCTGTTCACCACTACTTGCAGTTGGACTAGATGATTGTTGAAGGTCCCTTCCAAATGGAACTATTCTATTCTATTCTGTTTAAATAACTGATGGAGTTGTAGGAAATAACTGACATGTCCTTATCTAGAAAGATGGCTGTTTTGGCCAGTTTCACTGACACTACAACTGCAGTGTTGAAAAAGAAGTTTTCCTTACATCAAGTCTTACCTTGTAGTACATGATGTTACCTCGTAGTAGTACATGAAGTTCCCAGCTTCAAGTACAACATCCACTCTTCGCATTCATCTTAAAGACTTCCCAAGCAGAAAAATGTAAATCACCTGTGTGAACAAATTGGATTTTCTGGAAGAACAAAACCAAAGTGAATGAAGAGCCTAGGTTTACTTTACATGACATCTAATAGCATAATATTCCTTTAAAATCCCAGTCTAGTTATTATAATTGTGCGTTTTACCCATCACTCAAATAGACACACGATTTACCCCAGAAAAAAACAAATATAATTTCACAGTTCTGTAGGAAATAACAGGAAAATGAACAGTTTATTGATTCATAAAGAATTAGTCCTTTTAAAATAAATTTCTCGAAGACAGCAATTCTGTAGCCAAAAGCTAGTGTAGTGAGCTAGTGAACCACAAATAATCACTTTTCACTGTCTCTGTGGCTGTCCTGTTTCTCAACAGAAGCTTGGATGCCTTTGTTTTTCTGAAAACAATGAAAATGTAAAGTAGCAATCAGAACATAGAAGTTTTAAATTTTTTTATTTTTTTTTTTAAAAGCAAAACTTCAAAGTGTCTGTTTGGGAAAAAAAAAGAATCTTGAATTGAATTTACTTTTTAGCAAAGTTAGCATATCAAGAGAAAAAACTGTCCTCAGCTGCTGCACGAAAAATGGACCAACCAAGCAAAAAACATTCCAAGAGAAAAATCTCACAAATGAAAAGAACTGTGGAAGACACTTAGCTATTTTTGAGATAAAATATTTTGTTGAGCTGGAGATGACTGAACTTACTTGGGTGGAAAGACTTAAAAAAGGAAAACTGGCTGGGATCAAAGAACCATGGCTCGGTATTATTTTTTTTTTTAGAATGAGCTTTTTGGGGCGGGTTGTTTGTGCTTAGCACAGTTACGTCCTTCTGGGCAAATTACTATACAAAATACATCTTAGAACAGACACGGAATTTTTTTGGAAAGAGATAGATGACATATAGCAGGCACAAGTACCTGTTTTCACCGGGAGTCTTATCTTCCCAGATGATGGCAGAATTTGCCTCATGGTCTCTAAGCATAATTCTACCAATAATGATGATTTTTTATAGAAGACATTTATTCATGAACATTCAGAACTACAAGAAATAGTTATGTTTTCTAAAGAGATTACAAAGTAGTTAATGTTCATGTGTTAATTGATGGGGCATACAAACTTTTGGGAGCAGTATATGTTTTGAACAGCTTATTTATATAAAGCATAAGATAAATTGTAAGATCACAAAAAGATATAAATAATACAGATATTTGTTATCTGTATAGCATTTTTCCTTCCAGAGTATCTCTATCTTTTCAATATTATCAGACTTGACTCTTGGGTGAAAGAGGAACCTTGTAACTAAAGACACCAGAGAATTCTTACTTTCTGGGTACATGCAGAGCCTCTATTTAAAGTCTCATACAAAAGGTTTCTATAGAAACCTGAAGGACTCAGCCAACCAGTGCTAAAAAGCTGAACCCTGACGCCTATACAAAACCCACAAAAGCATTTATCTGTCCTAGTGGCTCCTGAAGTCACTGATCTCTATCATGCTTCAGCATACCTTCTTAATATATGCTGTTATACCTTACATTAGCATACTCTATCTTTGAAAATAAAACATTCTGGTAGCTGTTAAAAACATGGCTTTAACTCAGGTCCTTAACTGATCCCAAAGCTAGTGGATTGAAAATTAACTCTGATCTCCTTTCTGGCATATACTATCTCCTAGGACATGTAATATGAGTTTTACTTTTTTTTAAGGAGCTGTTTGTCCTATATATAGTTATGTTTCAAATTGTTACTCACTAAAAGAGCAAGTATTTTTGGTTCCTTCTGAAAGTCATATTTCCATAGTGATGCCGAGCTGACAAAAATATGCAATACATCATGATAACCGAAAATTAACTCACCATCACAGATACTGCTCCCAGATACCATTTTAAACTCAGTCTGGAATATTATATTGGTACAAAACTCAGGTTTTCCTGAACCTTAATTTAATATATATTCAGTATAAAGCATTCACTCTTCTTAATTTTCAGCTGTTCCCTGTTTCTCTTTTGGTTTGTTTCAATTAGTTATCCAAGGCTAAAATAGAGGTAATGACTCATTTCAGGGTCCACTCCTAAACAGCAGCTTGGATGAGGCTGTACTAGGTCTGGCTTCCTCTTCCCTGTGCAGGGAAACACTCTCCTAAGACTGCTGCAGCACTGCACAGTCCCCCAGCAGTCCTCGCAGAAGACTTCCATCCCTAATTTCTGCAGCATCTCTTTCCATCATGCTCATTTTCATACTGTAGAACCACCAGGGTCGTCATTCCTGAGACAGTACTTCTCCGTGTTTGTCTCCTAGAATGTTCGTAAATGTTCATGTTCTGTTTGTTGTTAGGGCTATGCAGAAATCCAGAGAGATACACACCCATTGGGTCGCCAAAGATGAAAACTTTCACTGAGCAGAGGGTGTATAGCACAAGAAAGACGGGAGGCAACTCAACTCTGTCACTTACTTTTGGCAGTGCTTTCAATGTGCCAGAAAGGGCAGACCACATATTTCTCATATCTGTTTAGTGGGAGGTTTTTCTTGTACAGAATCTTTTTGTTTTCTTGACAATAGTCTTAGAAATGCAGATTCCTTCATTTTACGACTTCTGATATTTCATTATGGCTCAATTTCTGTTAAAATAACATTTCAAATAGAATTTCAGTCCACAAGTATAGTAATATTTCCTTTCCACTACACCAAGAAGAACCTGCAAGAATGACAGAACTCCAAAGCTCAACAGCATGCCAATGCTTAACAAAGAAATGGCTCTCCAAGGGAAATGGAGCATTCATTTCTCTCTGAGTTTGCAGAGCTACGATAACAGGACATACCACAGATACTAATTCCAAAGATAATTATTCATACCATCTATGAACAACTCTCACAAATGTTATGGAGTTTGGGGCAAGTTTATCTTTATAAAGAATTCATGATATACCTCCTTTCAATCATCTCACATCCACCCACACTGACATTTCACAAACCAAACTTATCCGTAATACCTCTCAGCGCAAGGCATTTTCTACACATTTGTTCAGGTCAGCACGCAAATGTTCTCACTTTCCAGCCTTAAAAAAAAAAAAGAAAAGAAAAGAAAAAAACCCACATACTCCTACATCCTTGTACAAAAGACTACTCAAGGTCAAGACCAAGAAAAAAGGCCTTTGTCCTCCTCTTTTGTCCTCTCCTTAGTTTGTGCAATACCTTCTTTCACACAGTGCGTAATAGATTTCCAATCAGAACTTTGCAACTCCTGCAAGTTCTTTCTCCCAGGGATAACAGGATCAGACAGAAACAAAATGACAAATATTAAACAGCTTTGTCTACTTCCCATTGCAAAAACAAGGAGCTACTGTCATAAAAATTAACTCTGAAAAATTAATTATGGAAAACATAACACAGTCTTCTATTTCCAGTAGAATCCTCACTGTACCTTATTTATGCCAAGAACTATATCATGATTTCTTCTTCTACGGTTATTGGAAATACCTGTTAAGGCACTTTACAGCAGATTTTCTTTCTATGTCTTAATCACCTACTAAGTTGTCTAGACCAGGTTGTGTTGTTTTCAAAGATGTAAAACTGCTGAACAGTCCTTTTTCTAATTCTGAGGCAACAGTTGTGCTTGTCTCTTGGATGGACGTCAATGACATCCTTCACTTACAAAAAAATGACAAGAAAAACAACCAGAGAGTTCTTTCTATGGCAAGGCAATATATGTCTCAGCTGAAGACAAACTTGTGTATGATAGTTACTATATTTGATGAACTGCATTAAAAGTTGGAAAACTACTCATAGAAAGTAGTGTGGTATTTATGCAAAGGAATGGTGCAAAATCATTAAACATACAAAAAATATATCTATACTCTATATGACTTAACATGATGTAAAAGCAGAAAATGCTAACTCACATTTACTGGTTCACCAAGACAATTATTCTACAAAATTCTTTAAGTACTAAACATTATTATTCTCTGATTTACAGATTTTTGTTGTGGAAGTAAAGTCACTTGCTCACAGCTTGCTAGCATGTCATGGCACCGGCTGTATTGAAATGAATCTATTTCCTACCCCAAATAGCACAAATGAACTATTACGCCTGAATGAAGTAAGGAACCATTACTGCAGTTTCAGAGAAAAGTCCTCATCAGCTTCTGAATTTTATTACTGCACCACTTCAGCGCCATGCAGACTCATTCATGAAAATAGCTTTCAAAAACCCATGTCAAAGGATGCTGAACAGAGTTTTCAGAGGCTTTTAATTAATTTTTAATCTTTGTTCCTAAATATGGAGCTGATGCCAATAAAATGGCCAGAAGAACTTTATTTTATTTTAAGAAAAAATAGTCGGTTTTATGTCAGTATTGCTCTCAGGTATGGCTGAAATGTTTCATCTTAAACTCCCCAAAAATGTCAGCTTCAGGCAACTCATCTCAAGTTAAAAATATCAGCTTTAGGACTGAACTACAATAAAGCAAATGAAAAGGGCCCAGCAACTGGAAGTGTCAGTAAAGCTTGACTATAGATGACACTGTCTGTTCCCTGTGCAGTACAGGGTATTATAATGCATGTATGGTAAATGGTGGTTTTTGTGATCTGGATGTACGTCTTAATGATTTCCACCACTTTGTAAATGTCAGACATGTGATGTGAATTTCTATTCACATTACCACTTTAGTGTATAATCCTGAATAATCACTATAATCTGTTCTTAGCAACTGTGGTCATGATAGGGGATGTACCTCTACTTCCTTAACTTTCCCATCAGAAATCATTGCCAGTTCTCACAGTAAACTTCAGGAGACAAGAAAACGAGACTGAAACAAAAGAAAAACCTTTATTCAAGTTTCTACAAGGCCAGTATGATTTGTGACTTATTCTCGCGAAGCCCTTGAACACATGTATAATTAAGAACTTAATTAATTCCATTGAAGGAAATAAAGCTGCTTTATATGCATCACTGTTTTGAAGGAGTACAGTATTGTTCTCACAGCAGTAAGATTTCATGGAATGCTGTGGAAAATGATGAATTATAATTTTTTAATTATATGGAATAAGAACCAACCCCCCCCCCAAAAAAAACCCCAAACCCAAAAATGAAATTTAGCCAAACAGACATGAATAAAATGTATTCATTTACAACTTAAAATATATTTAAGATGTAAATAAATGGACCACATGTAGATCTCAGTCAGAGAAACTAGTTAGATTTAGTTAGAGAATCTAGTCAGATTTTTTTAAAGTATCAGTATATACTTTGAGGAAAGGCACTTCTATGCATTCAGAGGAGATATTGCTCACATTTCTTTGCTAAATATCAGCACAAGTACTCCAGACTGCAGAATGACTGCTGCTGCTGAAAAAAGATCTCAAAAAGGGGTCGTAAAGGGAACAGGCACCAGATTTGATTTAAAGACAAAATGTCCCAAAAATAACATGTCTGAATACAATATAGCTGCAACACAGAAGAAGCAGACTAGTATAATCAATGCAAATTAAGGTCCCCAAAAAGGAGTACTAGTAAGCACAAATTTGACATACTAGAAAAAAGAAAGAAAAATAAACTCAGTAGTAACACATACCACCAATATTTAAGACTTTTCTTCTGAATATTCTACTAGGGATAGTAGTATTTATTACTTTGCCTTATAAAGGAATGGATGAATGAATCGAATAATGACATTACTTTCATAATTAATAATTTTTAAATGTATTCATTTTAGAATTAGTTTATTTGCTGAGCACAGGTTAGACTGAAGTTAAAACCCTCTTAATTGTTCATAACAATCAATTGAATTAAATTGAAACTGGATCAATTTATTTAATATAAATCTTGATATTCTGTGGTCAAAATACTCTGTCATAAAAACAAATATGGTCTTCAAAGTTCCATAAAAATGAATACTCTGACAATGTTCTGATCTTTGTAATATTCAAAAGAAGGCTTCTACTAAAGACTGAAGTAGACTAAAACCAGTATTTCCATCTTGACTATCTTGGTAAAGGAGCTTAGCAGAACAGGCTTCTCAAGAAGGAATAACAAACTCTGGCAAAGTAGGATTTCTGTGGAGTCTTGCTGGGAAAAAAGTTATCATTCCTGACAGAGGAGCAGCAGATAGAAGGCTGTGACTAAGGACAGCAAATTTTAGATGTGAAAAATTAATCTTGTAATTTTCTAATAGTCCTCTAGCAAGAGATGAAATAACATTTGAAAGCATCACTAATAAGACTGTCCTAAGAGAGATTTTAGGGAGGTAGGATTATAGGTGAGAATTAATGAAGGTATAGGCTACAGAAGAAAACGAAATAAAACGCTTCATAGCACATCTGACTTTTGATACAAGAATGTAGGTGAAAATGAAAAATATTCATTTACATATGAATGTATTCTGATGAGCAAAGACAAAACACATCATAAAAGGAAGGAGGAAGCTGAGCTTTTTTGTTCTAAGTTGACAAAGAAAACAGCACACAAACATCCAAAGTAAGGAAGGCCCTGGTGTTTGTTTTAATTTCCAGGACTCAGCAGGCTATAAAAGTCAAGAATCTTGTCTCATCTTAGGCTACATCCAAAAAAAAACCCCTCACTTGAAGATGGGTACAGGTTCAGCAGTAGTAAAATTACTTTCTTCGGGTGGTCGGGTCCAGTCCAATAAGCTGTTCTCCTATGTCTTGCTGCAATGTGCACCAACCAAATCCCATTTTATGGCTAACAGACAGGACAGTGAGCAGACTACTGCCCCGAACATCACTGACACAGAAGCCTTTCCTAAACTTTTTGCTGAACCTTCAATTTACTAGAAGTCAAACTAATCATTTACCCAGTACACATCTTGCAAAGCATCTACATTTTCACAAAGTTAATTTTTGCGACATTAATGTCTTCAAAACAATGTAATATCACACATACACCAGAATAACCATTTCCAAACAGAATATTAACATTCTAGATGTGGACTTCTGGATATTAGAGAAAGATTAGTATTTAAATAAATGAAGTAAGCAAGGTCTGGGCTATTTTGGTCTTCGGTTCCCCAAGAAAGGAATCTCATGCTTTTCTGCCACAGAGCTTTTGCTTCTCTTTGTTTAAAGAACCAAAGTGTCAGACTGTGCTCCTTTGGGCTAATATGTCTTTTTCACTGATGAGCTAATTTACTCCTTTCCTTTTTCTTTTTTTTTTTTTTTTTTTTGTGGTCAGTATTTTAGACATGAAAAATTGATCTTATAATTTGTTAACTATCCTCTAACAAGAGATCAAATAACAGTTGAAAACAGTGCTAATAAGACTGCCTCAGGACACAGATTTCAGGAGGGTAGGACCCAACTCTTTCCCGGTGAGTATGGTGCACACCATGTACAGCAGGGTGCCTGCCTGTAGAAAGCTATAACGGCAAAACCTTCAGCTCCGGACTCAGAAGGACATACCCTCAGACTATCTTCCCTCTCTCTTCTTTTCTGACCAACAGTTGCATAATCTCTTTTGCCAGCCAGCTGACACGTTTCAGTCACTCTGCTATACCTGAACAATGAACCCTTTCAGGACAAAGATTCTAAGCTAGTTGACTAGGTAAATTTACTACCTGTTATGACAGAATCAAGTAGCTGCGTTACACCTATTTTTCGGGTGCTGATACATCTTTCATAGGTCTAATTAATATACTTCTATTGAACAAGGACTGAGTAAGAGACCAAAATTATTCCAATATAGTTCTAAAAATGTATAATGAACTGCATGTCCTAATACCAACCAGGGAAAGTAGAAAGCAGAAATAGACCACACAGGCAGGAAATACAGTGCAGCTTTCCAGTTTTCTCATGTAACTTCAGCCCATTACATGGGTAAAAACCTGTAAGTGCCATCTAACAGATAAAATTCATATTATAATTTTAAAAAATTGACTTTTAGGATGGGACAGCATGGAAGATACTATGATAAGAAGTCTGAAAGTGAACAGGATGGTACATTAAGCCACCAAAATGGAATTTTATGATGGAAAATAACATAGACCCCAGCTACTCCTTTCAAGTATCAATGGCAACATCTTCTAAAAGCAAATGAGTATTGCAAATTAATTAGAAGAAAATTATTAATGTATTATACATTGGAAGAAAGACTAGTTTGTCATTGAATAATACATACTGCCTGCAGACCTACACAAATGAAACAACAGTGTATTAAATGAATAACTGTTGAGTTTGACACTATACTAGCAATTAATTTTCTGCCTAATCCTTCAAAATTTACTTACATAAATAATCCATTCTCTTGACATTTGCTAAACAGAACTGCTCACAAGTGAAAACTGTTGGCCTTATGCTCCTCTGAGACACTGCATTCACTATATGTCTGCACCAGTCTGTTCTTCGTGATTTTCTGCAGTTGACAGATCACATCCCCCAACAGCATCATAAAAGAAGGTTGAACTAGCAGAGGTTTGCTAACCTAGACAAGCTGAGGTGCTAGTCTTTCCCTTTACTAGAATGCATTATAACTAGATAGATATGAAAATATTACTTCTTTGGCATATGACTTAAACCTGTATTTGTGGAAAGTGAGTTACTAAACTAAGCTGTATTTGACTAGGTTTTAAGGAAGCTGTTGAAAGAACTGTTGATCCTAAAAACATCAAAGGCTTAACAATGCCCTCTAAGTCAGCAATGCTCTTCAAGGAAATGATAAATAAGGCATTAAGAGGCCTTAAATTTCATTCCAGATAAAAATATTCTCCCTTAGCTAGTAAGTCTCAGTAGATGACGTAGGTGCATGAACTTCAGTCAGACTTTTTTCTATTTTTGATGAGCATCAGCTATAATGCAACTACTGCCCTTGGTTCATGGAGGTATATAAGTATTACTGATTGTTTGCATTACAACACTGGCAGTCAAAAATACCTCAGAGAAAGGGAAACATAATCAGCACGTCTAGACAGAGCAGGTAAAATTCACAGACAAAATATCCTTGTTTTCCAATGATGTCTTGTACAAGATACTGTGTACTGCCATGTCCAAATGGCATATTAGGCAAAGAGACACCATTTGGGTTTCCAAGGACATGAATTATTTGACTGTTAAATAATTTCCAGCAGTCTCAACAGCAACATTAGTTTCCAAACTGTTCTGCATCAGATTTGCCTCGGGAAAGATAAAAGGCTAGCTTAAATCCTGATGTGTGACTGGCACTGCTCCCTTCACATTTTCTTAACTTTATCTACATTTGATAAAGCTACTCTCTACAAGTCCAACACCTCCTTTTTACTATTCCACTTTACAGTCTACTTTTGGAGTTCTCCTGGCATTGGTATCTAGAAAGGAGGAAGAGTAATAATTAGAGCCAGGAATCAAAACCTTTTTAAACAGGTTGAATTGCCCACTGTCAAACCATCAAATTTTGCCCTTTTTTGTGTCATGAGTTAACTCCTTCTAAACATTTTGTAGATCAGACTCACCATCCTCTTTCAGGCCATTCTGCTTTAACAATTACATAGGATTCTGGTTACAGAATTTTACATATATACAGATATTATATTGAGAAACTCCATCATCCATCGTACTAGTATAAGATTCTCTCTTCCTTTATAAAATCCTTCTTGAGATGGACGCTAACCAACAGATAATATCTGTGAGACAAACAAAACAATAGGGACATGACCTATGAAGATATTTTGAAGCTGTACTGTTGTATCGGGTTTGCGTGGCAAGGTTTTGGTTGGGGGGGGGGGGCTACAGGGGTGGCTTCTGTAAGAAGCTGCTAGAAGCTTCTGCTGTGTCTGATAGAGCCAGTACCAGCCAGCTCCAAGATGGACCCGTCACTGGCCAAGGCCAAGCCAATCAGCAACGGTGGTAGCGCCTCTGGGATAACATAGTTAAGAAGGGCAGAAAAAAAAAATGCGCAACAGCAGCCAGAGAGAGCAGTGAGAATATGCGAGAGGAACAGCTCTGCGGACACCAAGGTCAGTGAAGAAGGAGGGGGAGGAGGTGCTCCAGGCGCCCCAGCAGAGATTCCCCTGCAGCCCATGGGGAAGACCATGGTGAGGCAGGCTGTCCCCCTGCAGCCCATGGAGGTCCACGGGGGAGCAGATCTCCACCTGCAGCCCATGGAGGACCCCACGATGGAGCAGGGGGATGCGCCCAAAGGAAACTGTGACCCCGTGGGAAGCCCACACTGGAGCAGGCTCCTGGCAGGACCTGTGGCCCCGTGGAGAGAGGAGCCCACGCTGGAGCAGGTTTGCTGGCAGGGCTTGTGACCCTGTGGGGAGCCCACGCTGGAGCAGTCTGTTCCTGAAGGACTGCACCCCACAGAAGGGACCCACGCTGGAGCAGTTTGTGAAGAACTGCAGCCCGTGGGAAGGACCCATGTTGGAGAAGTTCATGGAGGACTGTCTCCCGTGGGAAGGACCTCGCGCTGGAGCGAGGGAAGAGCATGAGGAGGAAGGAGCAGCAGAGACAATGCATAATGAACTGACTGCAACCCTGCGCCGCTCAGGAGGAGGAGGTAGAGAAGTCCGAAGCGAAGCTGAGCCCAAGAAGGGAGGGACGGGGGGAAGGTGTTTTAAGATTTGTTCTTATTTCTCATTATCCTACTCCTATTTTATTGGTAATGAACTAAATTCATTTCCCCCAGTGGAGTCTGTTTTGCCCGTGATGGTAATTGCTGAGTGATTTCCTTGTCCTTATCTCGACCCATGAGCCTTTAGTCATATTTTCTCCTCGCTGTCCTGCTGAGGAGGGGGAGTGATAGGGTGGCTTGGTGGGCACCTGGCAGCTAGCCAAGGTCAATCCACGACATCATTTACCTATCAAGGTATCATTGATTACAGTAGCACAGCTCTGGAATAAATTCAGCTCCCCTTGATACTAGCAACAGTTTTTCCATTTTTTTTCCAAAGATACGAAGCGGATGCTAGTCATATGCTAATGGTAGCTGCTATTAAGTTGAAGACATCAACATATTCAAGTGTACACTGAATGATACTATAAGCATTAAAAGCTTTCCTTGTGAATGTTTATGTGTTGTCTTCCCCTGATGATGTGAAGAGTCCTCCCCCTGAGGAGGAAGGAGCGGCAGAAACAACGTGTGATGAACTGACCGCAACCCCCATTCCTTTCCCCCTGTGCCACTAAGGGGAGGAGGTAGAAAATTCAGGAGTAAAGTTAAGCCCAGGAAGAAGGGAGGGGTGGGGAGAAGGTGTTTTTAGGACTTGGTTTTATTTCTCATTATCCTACTCCGATTTGACTAGTAATAAATTAAATTAATTTTTTTTTTCCCCAAGTCGAGTCTGTTTTGCCCATGAAGGTAGTTGCTGAGTGATCTCCCTGTCCTTATCTCGACCCACGAGCCTTTCGTTATATTTTTCTCTCCCCTGTCCAGCTGAGGATGGGGAGCAATAGAGCAGCTTTGGTGCGCACCTGACATCCAGCCAGGGTCAACCCACCACAACTGTAATGTCCGTAAAATAATTAGGGGAAAAATAGAACTTGCTATTCAAATTACAACTTACACACCATTCAAATTCTGATATCAGCTGATATAAGTGGACTGACTGCTCTCGAACTACTTCAAAACAGAATTGGAAGCATTTTATGCATGGTTTTGAACTTGGTTTGGAGGGAGAATCAGGTCCATAATTTTGGATTAGAAAGCATTAATATCTGTTTATATATGCAACTTGCTGAAGATGGCTAAGTACCAGGATCAAGACGTTCCTCCCCAAGCAAAGACTTAAAAATATGCTTTGTTTTAGAGAGTGGAAATAATTTTGACTGACAGCAAAGGATATAATTATGTATGCCAACTTAAGCATCAGTGTTTGCAAAAGGAGACCTTTTATTTGCTAAATATCCACTGATGTTTGGTTTAGTCTCTCTGAAAATAAGAAGGAAATCAATTCCATATCATATCCGCGCTGGCTGAATTTTAAGCATAAGATTCTCAAAAGATAACATCTTACCTGGAATACTCCATGCATTTATCCATCATTAATAAGAACAACTTTACCAGAGCAAGGAAACAGAAGAATTGATAAAATAATTAAGAGAAAGATGAGACCAAAATGATCTTGGCTTAGTTTGCTCAACAGAGTGAAAGCTTTGGGAAGAGTGAGAAGCAAAGGAAGGAGATAAATTTGTTCCCTAGAAACATACCAGAGAACAGAAAGCAGTCAGGAAAAAGACTATGTGAAAGGTCAGTGTGTCAACAGAACATGTACACAGGAGCTGCCCATAAATAAGTTTAAAAGAAGCCTCCTATGCATCAAAGGAGTGAGGGTCTGGAAAAGATCCTCAGTGGGAGCAAAAGTATTTATTTTAAGATGGGGTTTCATTAACTCAATGGAGCCAGATGATGTAAGCATCTACAATAAGAAGGATTTGGATTTGATGGCCCAGATCTTTCACAATACTGTGTTCCAGTTCTGGCCTTGGCTTCACAGTTCCTTCCCTTTGTCAATCTCATGCAGGTTATCTTTGTTTAGGTGAGAAGCAGGTGTCCGACACAAAGATATTTCATTACAACACAGATATGGCATCAAAGCTTGGATTTAAATAAATGAAAGTCAAGCTGTGACAGACGTGATTCAGGAAAGAATTAACTTCTCCAGTTTCAGACTGACAATAGGTCATAGGGTTTCATCATTTCCACTCATTTAGGAGGTGAAAGTGGAAAGAATGAGTAGACAGTGAAGCTGCCTTTATGTCTGCTTCCTTTTAGCTATATTTTCATCTCCCCTCAGGAACAAACAGAACAGTGAAGAACCTCGGGCATCGGTTCCCTGAGTTATGGAATCTGAGTTCTATTTCTTTTGGGATCCTCTATGTCCAAGGATAGGATGGAGATTACTTCTATCTCTGGAAATGTCAAATATGAGATCACAATGCCAAAAATTTCCTACATAAGGTACACCGTACTGCTATCTGCACAGGATAAATTCAAGCCATTTATTCTCTACTGTTTCATCTAAGTTTATTTTTAAAACATTAACGTGATACGGAAGTAAGCAAACCATGTGAAGCTCATCCAAACCTACCAAAATGAAATGTTTCCAGAGACAGCCAAAAAGAATCTTTTGATATATGATAGAAATAGAAGGCTAAGAAAGAAACCTTTACGATGCTTTATGCATAAAACAATGAATTGGTTTGGCTGTACTTTCCCAACATTTCCTCTTCAGTTTCGTTCAGCTTACTGCTTGATCAACAAGTACAATTCTTCTGGCCATAATGAAATCTATTAGGGCAAAAGACTGAAGCCGAGGTAGGGCCAATACACTTCATGTAGAATTCTTTCAGCTTACCCAATTCACCAAAATTGCTCATCGCAGAGCATACATCTCTGCTTACCCAACACCAGCGATCCTTTGTTTGTAAAAGCTCATGATTCAGACGGTGAAAAGAACAACTGCCTTTTTCATACAGCAAGATGAGAAACATTCTCAATGCAAAGAGCAATCAGTACTGTGAAGTATTGATAGAATAAGAGGAAAAATAAGATGTGTGTTGTTCTACAACTCTGATGGTGTGAACTCAATTTCTTCAGGGGGCATTTTTGGTGATACTGGGAGATGGATAGAGGAAAACTGTATCCCATCTGTAAAATCCAGCTTACGCCCTTACAGTGGAATTACTGGGATAAAATAACTAAAATCAGTGCAAAACTGAGTAAGACGTCTATAATACTAACTCATAAACATAATGGGACTTAAAAGATAGATGTAACTGGAAGGAGGAAAAAAAAAGATAAATAGTTTCTTTTAGAATTGATAAGATATTCAAAACCCAAATAAACAGTTCAATATATTTGAACAGAATATTTAACCCCCAACCCCTCCCCCACCTCCCCAGGTAAATATTTTGCTCCACATCAAAGTTTGGGAAATTGCTATGGACTTAAAATGGAAGGAGGCCTTTCTGCATTATTTCTAGGCCTTACTTTAGAGTCAGAGAATTTTAATAACTTCACTAAATCTTATTTCTCTTAATACAAGACAACAATTCTCCCAACTATCACCAAACAGAAAGGATATTTCCCAGAGGATATAGAGCCCCAAAAGATAAGAATCAAATCTGCATTTCCATAACAAATACCTACATAATTAAATTTTCTCTATTTTTAAAGTTGTGTAGTGCAATACAAACAGGTACAAGTGTAGGTGGCTTACTTTGGTTTTGGGATACAGAACTGAACTTTGCAATATGAAAAAAATCTAATGAGTTCCATTTCACCTGTATTATGAGTGCTTCTATACATGATCAGAACAGGTGGTTAACCATTTAATAATATTTTCATACATTTATGTTTGAAATGCACTGTTTTATGATTTTAAATTTTCTTTTATTACAATGAAAGTGACTTAAAATTAAGAGTGTGGGAGGCATAAAAAAATCTACCCTACCCAATGTCAAAAAGAATATCAAATTATTGATCTGTAGATAGGAGGAAATTAAATATGGGATCCCCTTCTCATTTAAAAGAAAATGAGTGCAACAACTTTGCAAAAGTTCACGGAAGGAATAGATTAAAAATGTATGCATAAAATCAACTACTGTCTTGAATGTATCTTCTGCAGGAGTTTTATTTACAGAACACCACAAATATAAGGATTTGTCAGAAGAGTACAGACTTCACTTTCTTTGCTGACCTTAACTCTTGTGCGTACACAGCCACAGAGACATTTCATAGTTGTGACAGCCGAAATTATTACTTTATCTCTGAAAACAGAATTGTTTTCAGTGACATATCATCTTAATATATTTTGCTTGTGGAATTTTTTTCTTCTTCTTAGATTTCTTGAAAACAGCTCTGTATTTTATCAGAAGTCAGTCTAATAGATGGACAAAAATCAATCAATACTTTTTCCATGGAAAGTTGCAAAATCATTTTTGCAACTCTGAGGCCTGTGTTGTATAAATCTGACATATTTTATCTCCATTAAATATTCATGAAAGGTCAATCCAAACTTTTCATATAACTGTAAACTATTTATATCTGTGTAATTGTATCTTTACCTGCATTTAGTGTCATTCTACATACAGCTTGGTCTATAAAGAAAACAAAGAATGAGATAAAAGAGACAAGTGCCTTATAGGTGTCCAAGTATCAAGAAATCCAGAGACAGAGACTTGAGACATAATCTTATGACTAGCTTTAGCTTAACACATCTAACTTCAGTGCTCTCCATGTACCAGTCTCCACCAGAAAGCAGGACTCTTTCTCTCCTTTCATTGACAGTAGATGGAACCAGAGATGACCATCCTTTAGCTAATTTTTTTTTTCTCAATATTTACTGTCCCTATATGATATAGGCAAGTGGCAACAGTACCATGGACTCGGATCACCATGCTCCCAGAACATAGGTTCAGGTATTCAGTTCATTACTAAAACACACTACAGCCTGTGTTCTAAGTGCTATATAACAGTCTGTTCTCTTGGATAGCAGTCATTTCCATTCAGTTCTCAATTCTTGCGCATACATACTGTAAGTGGTGTATTTCTTGATAACTTGAGAGGAAAAAAAAGAGTCTTAAAAGGATTGTGAATATTCAGACAATAAAAGCTTGAACACAGGATCTTAAAGACATGGAACAACCCTGTTTGGAAGGGATGTTGGCAGTTCATCTAGTCCAAACTTCTGCTCAGAGTAGGGTCAGCCATATGATTAGACACAGTTGCTACAGACTTGAACCAGTCAGATCTTGAAAAATCTCAAAAGATGGAGAATATACAATTCCTCTGGACAACCTGTTCCACTATTTCAATGCCCTAAGGTGAAAAAGGTTTTCTTTGAATCAAAGTTGGAACCTCTCATGTTTCAATTTATATCTGTTGTCTCTTGCCCTCCCAGGGCATACACGGTTTCCTTCATGCTCGATTATATAAAAACATGAGTAGGATGCTGTTGTCTAGCACTGACACAATAGTTGTACTGAAGTGAAATACTTCAAGTGAAAGTACAGAAAATATGGTTTTATTTTAAGTTGCAGATTCTTACAAGTTTTTTCATTAGCAGTTCATTTAATAAAAATAATAGAAAAATTAGACAACCCATTGTTCTCTGTTCACTGTTTCCATTCCCACCTCTCATATATGCTTTTCCAGCCTTACAACCTTCTCACTGAAAGAAAAGAAAAAAATAGGAAGAGAAGAAAAATTAGAAATAAAAATAAATAAAAATATCTCAAAAGTTTAGAATTTCCATTTGAAAAATTGAAATACAACTTCAGAACATTTTTTGTATCTTCAATATTTTTCAATTCCAATATCGCTCAAACTTTTCATTACTACTAAATTTATTTAGAAGAAAAAGTTATAAGTTCCACTCTAACATATTTACAAAGCCTCTGTCTTATCCAAGAAATTTCTTGCATCTGCAGAATTGCTTGGAACTCTTAGAACCCTTGCTCATTCATTTGATCAGAAGTACTGGGAAAAAAGCTCTTGTACCGTTCTCTTACCCACCTTGATTACTGGCAAAGGAAATCAAAACACAAAGAAATTCACAAAATATAAGAAATAATTTGAATATAAGACACTGCATCAATGTTGGTTCTGTTAACTATGACAGATATTTGGATAGAATATTTTGTTAGTTGAACAGATTTATTACGGAATAACTTCTAGGCAAAGGCTAACATTTTCAAATGTCAGTACCCAAAAATCAATCTCCAGGCACACAATTAAACAAGGCATAATTTTCAACTGTACATCTGGGTAATTTTAACTTTCCACTGAAAATCTCATGAGTCCCAAACAAGATTATCTTTATATTGTGTGTATATGTAGTGCCAAGGTCTGAGAGGCTTCAGGTTTTGAGGGGAAGGATTCCAAGAGAACGCTCCTTCTCCAGATAAATTCCATGCTTTACCATAGACATTAAATGGCTCTCGACTAGCTTTGTATCAGTTTACATCCTTCTGTGTTTCACAAGGGAGGAGAAAGTAAATGGTTGAGAATTGCTGAGAAATAAATATATTAAAGAGATGATCAGAAAGTTAGGTTTTATGGCTGGTGGCTAACATATTAGGGAAAGTAGGCTTAGCATATATAAATAAATTCATTTGTTTCAAACCATGTTTTCTTATACAAAGTGCTAAGGGTATAAGAAAGTTTGTTCTTCCTTACTTCTACAGAAAGTAAACATTCTTGGTTTTCTATTTTGTTTCCATCCATGTGGATCCAGGTAGTATTAGAAATATCACCCAGACAGCTGGAAGCAATGGTCTTGATTTTTATATTAAACTGTTTTACTTATATACAGTGATGTTTTGGACAACAACATTAGAATACATTTTAGCAGACATGTGCAAGTCCCCACTTTTACAAAAGGAAAAGAGACATTAAATGTACATCACAAATTTAGAAGTAAGCGGCTGGCTGACAAATCTTTCCTCTGCTGATTCTTGTCTTGTTAGCTTTTTTGTAAGTCTCTCAAGAGTTTCTTTAGCTGCACCATGTGATATTTCACTACTGCTATTTTCTACTCTTGCAGCAAAACCTAGTTTTTCATCGTAAACAAATAGTGTTAACACTTGTGATGCTTAATGTTTTGTCAGTTTGCTCAGCAAGTGTGAAGAAAATGCAAACACTTCCAAGCCTTTTTTCATGCTGTCAGACTTCACTAAGTCGAGGAGATCTCCCAAATGGATGGTCTTGTATGCTGCATTTAGATCATTTGCTGAAAAATTAAGAGTTGAAACTCATGCGATTCTTAAAACAGGCAATACCTGGTTAGTAAAACCTTTTTTTTCCACCTGGAACAAGTAAACGTTTTTCTTCACAAGAAGCTTATAGGCTATGGACATATTTCTTAGCTACAACAGGCTTGCTTCCCAGAATGGCTTGCCATCCTTGCATTTCTGTGAATGGCTTCCTAGATATTCTTATGCATAATTTCCTATACACATGCTTTATTTTATATTTTGATATAAAAATCTGCACATTATATACCCAAGTAGATATGCTTTTCAAAACCTAAATTTTTAATCAATATTTATATCTTTCACCACTTCATATAATTAGTCCTTTTGCAGAGGGGGAATGAAAAACTATATCAGAATGAATGTTTTGCAAAATATGGATTTTTTTTCTTTCTTCCATTAAATTATCTTCATTAATAACAGATACATTATCCAATTGCAATAACTTATATTAACTTTAACAAATACAAATGTGGGTCACCTTAGGAAAAGTTGATATGCACAATTCCTACTATGCAGACTGACAGTTTTAGGGGTTTATATAAAGTACTCAAAGAAGTATTCCTGAAGCTTACTGTCCCTGTGATTTCAAAAGGTGTTTGAGATGCATTAAAACCTTGAAAACATAAAGTTCAATGTATTTAACAGGTATCTAGTGCTTTTTGACAAGGTCTATGATATTCACGCTGGCCTCTAGCTGCTACTCCAGAAGGTTACGGGTTTCCATAGATAATAATCTGCAAGCCCATGCAGCTGTCTCAGATACTCCATTGCATCTCAAATGGCAAGAGATGGTTATTTTTAAGCAACTGAATCAAGCCAGTAATAATGATCTGATACATCTCTTATCTTCTAATTAATTTAGAGCTGTAAATGAGATGCAAGATACCATGTTGCTCTATCTAGTATGAGAGACAAAAGGATTGCTCATTCTTGGGGTGGTCCACCTGTGAATGGCTGAGTGTAGTGTTTGGGCCTTGGGGGGGTGTTGTTGTTGTTGTTTGTTCTTTTTTTTAAAGTCTGTTGGTTTGGGTTTTTGAACAATTCTTCACATGTTGCACTGGTGTAGTCCAGTCAAAAGTATTGTAGATGTGGTGAGAATTGTACTTAAAAAAAGCACGTATACAATCCTCTTCCCTGAACTGATCTGAAAATTTTCCCCAAAAGTCTACAACATCCTTCATAATGCTATGCTAATACTCAAGGCAGCATAATCAGGACAATGGGCCAATTGTTACAGCATGTTCGTATCAGAAGCAGGAGATGGGGCTTAAAGTCCTATATAATTAATTTTTTTTTAACTAGCTATTGATTTTCTTACAAATACCTTAAATTAAAACATTTAAGCTGTCTGTCTTTTATTTTAGCTATAGATTAACACTGTTTACATTTCACTTTATGAAATGAATTCACAACACATCACAAATGTTTTAATATTTTATCCTGTAACAGATGAAAGTGGGCTTAGAGGTGATGAGCAGCAGAGTGCTGGAGGGGACAGCACTCAATGCTCCGTTATTGAGCTGCCAGAAGGAAGAGAGGGTGGAGAGGTAAAGAAGTTGTTCTTGGTATCAGTTAGCAACTAAACATTATTTTACCCATGCAGAACAGGCAAAAGTATGAAAAAAGTGAGGTAAAAAAAAGTTGTCTCCATAAGCCACTTAATCTTACTTAGGATGTAACAAGGACATGACTAGGAAATTAGGAAAGGACCTTTTCTTAGGAACCACCTAATCCTGGATGCAGGTTTTATTACCTACATACTACATTACATGTACAATATAGATTATTTTGACAAAAATTTTCAATATCTCCTTTGCTGTTTTGAACCACGGAGTAACACAGATTTTATCATGTGTCCCTTAATCTAAAAACCAGAAATAAAGAGCATCTGGAATTTTAACTCACACTTGAGTGCATCACCCAGGAGTCCCTTCCTGAGAAACAAGAACAGCTCTAGCAGATACACTCTGTTTAGCTCAGATTTGACACTTTTTGAACGTAGCAAAACAAACTTAAGAAAAGACTGACCTGTGAGGTTTAAAGAAAATCTCTCATCCTACATGCTTTATTTTTAAAACATTTCTACCATCGCCATGAATGTTTTATATGTGACTATGTTTTATACATCAATTTATTTCTGGTTAAACTTTTATATTATTTGCATCATGAGAAATTAGTTTCACCAGACTAAAGACAACAAACATGGTCTCTGCAGGACAGGGAGAAAACCAAAGAAAATATATCCGAGAGAAGTAACAAATCAATGTTAGCTAAAACGTTGGGCAAAAACAGGCAATTGCAACATGTTCTAGAAAAAAACCTATCATTAAGTCTGATTAAAAAGTCTCAATTACTTAGGGACACGCAGAATTTTATTACTTGAACTACTTAATAAACTACTCCTAGTAACCTCCTTGACTTAACAGAGACTAACCCAACATTAAAGAAATACAGAAAATAAGGAAGGGTATCAAAATCAAACCTCCAAATTGCAAAGTATCTGAGGCAAGCACTAATTCAATCTTGACTGAGGTCTCAGAACACTACTGTGACTTAGTGATAAATTTCTTTTCCTGAAGGAACTAATTCCAAAGCCAAGAACCCACTGCCATTCCTACCACTCGTATGAAAACCTTCAAGCACGTACGAGAATAACCTGGTAGGGAGAGGGAAATAAAAAATATCTGTAGTGATCTACTTCCAGGCCATTTACCCAGGTTGATGGCAACTAAACTGGAAGCAGACTAGTAACGCTTGCAGGATTTAGTGCAGAGAGAGCATTCAGCAGCCTCTGATGCCACCGGAAGTTTCCAAACATCTATCTCAACTTATTAACGGATAGAAAACATTGTGGGGGAAAAAAAGCAATTATACTCCCTTTCTTGTAATTAAAACACTTCTTTTCATATTTATAATAAATTGCTACAACAGGAGTTGCCCAGTTGTGTCAGACCTCTTGTTATGTAGAGTATTTTTAAAATAAAGACTAAAAGTTTTTACAAGAGAAACAACAAAAAAAATTAATGCACAGGCAAATTTAATTTCTTGCTTCCTGCTGGACTTTGTTTGTATGTTTTTGTTCTGCTTCAAAATGATTTTTAAACAGACTTGGACATCCCTTTACATAACATTGCCAGTTTGAACCAGATTTATTTGTCCAATGAAGTATGTTTTATCAGAACATTCATTACCCTTTTTGAACATAGTGGAGTCAAGGATCAGAAAGCAATTTTCCTTCTTTCCTGTTCTCAAAAGTATGATTTTTTTTTAGTGAGGTTAAGCAGTGCTTTTTCAAATTCCCTGTGCTTGATGTGTCATCTGTCGATGAGTCAAGCCTGTTATGCTGGAACTCTGAATACAAGAATGGTCCCTCACTTTGAAAACTTTTAAAAGGAATGCTTTATTGTTTCTATAGGGGAATTTGAAATATGCTCTTCTTTTATTTGTAGATGTCATGGCCATACCCATTGATACAAGGTGTTGACTTTGTACACAGACTCTTCAAATATTCATACTTCCACCATGACTTCATTGCCTAACTAGTTCTGTTTTGAAAGACTAAAGCTACTACATCAACATGAACAGACTGGAATTTCTTTGCATTTTTTAGAAACATCTGCTCTATGTGTCACTATGTAATATATCTATATATTTACTGTAAAAGAAATTAAGGTGTTACTTTGCTGCCAAAAATTTAAACATGTACAGGACATTACTATTTTTGACACACTGCAGATGGAGTGCTTTAAAAAGGACAGTGTAGCCTTTGCAGCCACATGTAATGGATGCATACCCATCCTCCAGATAAAAACAACTCTATGAAGTAAATGTTTAGTCTGCCTTTCTGCTTTTCACTGAATTTTACTTGTAACAGCTGCTTTCTAGTTCACATAAAAATACTACTGGTAATTGAGGGAAGAGCTTTGCATCTAAAACTTGACTCATGTTTTTCTTGCTGATCAACTTATCCCCTTCCTTAATTTAAGGGAGTTCAAATTCACAAGTCCAAAGTCCCAGGAAAACATTCTGATTAGACAATGATAGGCTGGATAGGGTTACCCTTTATGACTCTTACTATCAAACTGTGCCATTATGTAAAGAAGCATATAATATTCACAGGGAGAGAAGAAAAAAGCAGGAGTATGAGACCCTTCATAGGGGTTACAACTTTTAGCTACAGCATTTGTAATTTCTAAAAGCTCTTATGTCCTTTACCTTGCTTAAAGCATAAAACAGTGAAGAAAATTGGAAAGCCTATGGAAAATGCTCAAGCATTGGCATGCATTAGGACACTTTAGTGGGGTAGAGAAGCAGGAGGGGAAGATTTGTCAGTCTCCCAAGATACCCATTTCATTACTACAGGTGAGGCAGCGGTGAAAACGAGGTATTTTTATTTTTGCCCGATCCATCCTTTAATTTCTCAAACTCTGCCTCTTCTCAGTGTCTTCGCAGTCTTTGCTGGCCATTTTGTTCTTGGGATGCTCCAATTGCAAAAGGAAATGCTGGTCCCATTAAAACTTATTGTTATTATTTTTAATTAATCTGTTAAACTAAATTGTCACTTAAAAGAACACGTCTATTTTGTATCATCTGAAAAGTTGAATTGATTCAGGAGACAGTCCACAATATCTAAAAAAAAAAAAAATCTTAATCTCAAAGTTTCAGAATATATATGTAGCCACCACTGTACAGTATTTTACAGTAAGGAGATAAATGCCTCTGTGACTGTTAAGTGGAGGGGAATTTGTAAAAAGGAAAGGGCGATATCTCAGCATGGAGATTCTTCTGTGCTCTTTTACTTGCATAGCTACATGTAAAAGCCAAAGAATAATCCAGTTTTCAACATTCTTTTCCTAAAAGCTTTTTCTGCAGTGTCCAGGTTCACTTATTGTGTCCAATACACAGAAATTGAGAGTGAAGGTCTATTAGTGTTTCAGCACAGGTTAGAAAAATCCATCTGAGGTGAGTGTCTGACCATTCCCTTTCACTGTGCTTTGGTTCACACCGTGGAGTGGTCTCACTGACCATGAACTGGATACTGTCTGGAGGATACACTGCAGGAGCTCACTGACCACACTCCAGCTGCAGAGGGGCAGGCAGCAGCCCATGGGACTAGACTAGAGCTAGGCTGAAGAAAAACCACTCCAACACAGGCATAATGGGGATGTCAGGTCCTCAGCACCAGCTGTTTTACTCTGCAGATCCATTCCTATTTATCCACCTCCTAACGCAGAAGTAGCTCAACTGCCTGCCAGCAGTATGTTAAGCACCATGACTAGCATTTCTTGCATATGCTCATTCTTTCTTTTTGTCTCTCTCTCACAAAATCAAGCAGAGAGGTTGCTGCTAAATAGCACAAGACATTCTCTCTCTTCAGTGCCTGAGCAATCTGTCTCTGTGGTCTTCCTAGCCTTTATGAGCCCAAGGATTTGGAAAATAAAACTATCAACTAAACCCAACTAAATCATATTGTACAGAACAAAGCAGAGACAGAACTCTGGCTGGCCCTCACCATTCAGAAACACAGTACTGTGCTTATACCACTGATACGTGGAAAAAGAAATGCTTGTCTCAACTGGTAATTTTTTGCTTTCATTTTTCTTTCAATAAATAATACTGAGTTAGTGTAGATGCTTTTTGAGATGGAGAAGAATGAAGCAAAAATAAGTGGTATCGAACATCAAAACATCACTTTAGCTAAGCAACAGAATATTTAGATCCTTGCTGAAAGCTTATCTGTACTACTGGAAGCTCCTTGACTCTGCAAAATCATGCAATACATTTTAAAGCAGGTCAAATATTAGGCACTTCAGCTGCCAGGAATTTCCCATCAGCAAAAAGAGAGGACGGGGAAGAAAGAAGCTTTTCCATCATTTCAGAACCTAGGAAAGGCTGGTGCTACAGTCAGGTGACAGTTAGGGGTATTGGATGTTGTTTTATCTAATTTGTCCTTCTATCAAATTTGATTATATATCATTAATGTTCTTTAATATAACTAGCTTCTGTTCTTTTTAAGCAGGACTTGTGTTTAGATTGAAAAGTATTCTGAAAATGCAATTTCATGCATGCTTATGAAAGTCATTACGGACAGTTATGTGTATAGAATATTTAATTGGATGTATGCACATGGATAATTTCCACCATTTGCATGTACACATCCCTAAGTGTTTGCAAGAACAATCATAATATTTGGACATAATTTATTAGCTGGACAATTACACAAATTATATATTTGTATTTTAAATAAGTCCCTTATTTTTTTTTTACATTCTGTGTAACATTTGATCAACTCATTAAGAAACATGAAGATTAAAATTCAGGAGCGTTTGGATGCATGCCTGTTACACTTAATTAGTGATTGCTGAAAAAAAGATCTGAGAATTATCATACTGCGTAATGGCAAAGATCTACACAGCAATAAAAATATTCTGCACAATGTTTTAATTCAATTCACTGTCTTTGGTAAATTTAAACAGGTGAAGTAAAATACAGTATTTTGCATTATGTCAGGGTTTAATTTTAGAGTTTTATTTACAAATGCTACAAGTCATTTAAAGAAAGGAATAAGTGTCATAGTGGGAAGGTGTAGCATTACAGATTTTTTTTACAGCCATGCTGTAATGGCTTCAGTGTATATTAAATATTTAAACATGTATAACATACATTAAAAAATTGACAGAGCAGCAGAGGATAAAAATGCAGCACTTTTGGTATAAAGATTTCAGATACAATACAGGGCATGAAAGCAAAGTAACTGAGTAAGTGTGAATCATCCTGCTAAGATGCTGAAAATGTTCAAAGGGTTAAGGATGGCAAATCACATTTTGTTGCTATGTGCAGCAAGGATAAAAATCTACTGGAACCCCCTTTAATAGGTGAAAGGTGGTCTGAGCCAAAACGCACATACTGACGTCCAACCCTTCCCCAGAGAATCAATGATGTTTTTTTGTGTGTGATCAATGTAATATTCCACAGCTAAATTTAGGGACTCTGCATCCTATGAAAATGGCACCTCTCTATGACTAATTAACAATAAAAAATTGTGGTTATCTACAGGTTTAATTATTTAGTCTCCAAGGTTTTGATTAAATTTAATCTTTTTAGTAAGGACAAAAGACTATATGGAAAAAAAATGCATTTCTAATGTTGTTTGTTCAGAAGGGATTCTGTAATTTTCCCTAGTCAGCTTGTAAGATTACACCATCTTTGCTGTTAACTCCCCTAACCCAAGCAACATACAGCATGAGACAGACTGCTAATAAACCTGTTTCACTGTGTCTGTGTATTATTTGGCTGAATCATAAACTATGCCTACATAACTTCTCCTTTTTATTTTGGAATGATAAAGACTTTTAGTAATACAGAGATCATAAGATTCAGTGTTTGATTTTGATGTGTTAGAAGAAAGCTGAAAAGTTAAAACCAGATGTCTTTAGCCACAGTGACGGTGACTGGTTTCAGCATATTTTATAAAGCAAACAAAGCTCTACATCTAGGTCCACTCTCTTTTCGGTGCTGGCACTGCATCTGCTTGTTTACAAGTCATGGGGCGATACATGTTGGTCCACAAAAGTCAGAGGGAGTTTTGTCTGATATCAGTGGGGCCAGATTTCACTTTTAATAATTCATTTGGCACACGGGCTGAAGTATTTGCAGTGATACAGTGGGTGGGTATTGTGCAAAGGATGAAATAGGAAAGAGACACTCTCACCATAGAAACTCTTCCAGGAGCCAGCACCACTGTAAGCCCTGTTTTCTCCAAGCGCTCTGAAGATTCTTGCTTATAAGCTATTGCTCTGCCCAAAAGGGCAGAACAAAAATCATTTAAATGAAGATTTAAAAGAAGAAACACACCTGAAACTCAGGGAATAAGAGTTCAGTTCTCAGCTCTGACCAGCTTGCTCTAAAACCATAAGCAAACCCATATGGCTCAATTTAGAAACATTAATAAGAGAAATTAGCACGAGGAGATTTTTTAGAGTCTTGCAATTCATATCACAGTGAGAAAAACCCCATGAAAGTCTGCCTTTGGAAATATACTCTGCACTCTTCCTGGTTTTTTTCCCCTTAACCTTATCCCCCATTTGTAAAATAGAAAAATGAAGGTACACTATAAAAATGAATATTTTAATATCAAGTATTGTTCTTAGTGCCATGAATATTTAATCTACCTCTGTAGGACTTACCACATCAAGTAGAAGTTCATTAGGGATAAACTTCATACGATGTAGGCATTATTTTGAAATAGTTTTCATGTTAAGCTTACGTGCAAATGCATTTTTGCAGAAGAAGCCTATGCTAGCAAATAGAACAAATTTTCAAGAACAAATTTTCAAGAACCAATTTATCTATATGCAGGAAAAAAAAATGATGCTTTGTCCAAATACCTGTAGAAAAGTTTTATTTGTATGATTTCGGGGTGCCCTTGTGATTCAGGCACACATGATCTCCCCAGACAGAGAAGTTGTGTAGCATTATCATTAAACCAACAAGAAAGAAAAATATATTGGTCAACAAAATTCAGGCTTACAGTTTTCACTATTGGTAAGTTAGCAACACATGGACAACTCAGCTAGAATGTTTCATACTTTAAATTAGTTGTTCCAAATAAATGCAAAATTTTGACCAATGATTAGAACAGCTTACATACGGATTCCCAGACACACAGTAAGTATCGCAGCTCTCCAGTGATATTTTTATAGTTCCAGTGCTAACAATACTTTGTTTCATCTACAATTATGGGCCAAGTTCTGATACAATCATCCTACAGCATACTAGATACATACAGACCTTTCCAGCTGTTACACACAGTCCTTTACCCACCACGTTTTGTATTAAATACAGAGTTTGTGTAAATTTTTATATTATCACAAAATATGGATCTTGTGATTCTATCAGGTAAATGTAAAGAAAAAAACATTGAAAACATTTTTCCTATTGCAATGGACACGTAAACAAACAAATCAAATGTCATCTTAGACCATTCAGCTCTGCCTTGCCTAGAGAAGGCAAGAGACACAGCTGTCAGGATGATTGCAATCCTATCTAATCTCTGCTGAAAAGTGTGAGGACTCGTCTTCACTAGCTTTCTCCACAGTCTCCTTTCACAGACAGGCTCCAGATGCCAACATTTCTCTAGAAATAAAGTTTCAGGGCCATTTTACAAACACATGGCCTTCTGGTGGAAAAAAGAGAGCCATTCACATGTTTCCCCTCATATAAATAAATAAAAAAGAATTCTGATTTGTTCCATGGAGAAAGAATATTCACAGAAGTTGGTTCAGCCTTCCTCTCTGTAGAGTGTTTTCTATTAAACATTAAAACAAACTGTAGTGACTGAAAGGCACGGAAGCCTCAGTCCTTAGGGGGAGCAAACACCTGTGAATGCCACTGCTTCGAAGGGGTTACTGATCATTATGAACTGTTGACTATCACACCGTAAAATAAGGAAGCCGCATCTATTTTACTTGAATATGTACAGTTGTCTTATTTTTTTGAAATCCTGTAAATCACCTGTGCATAGAATAGGATACAGTTGAATTTTAGCAATGCTCAGGTATGTCTAATTGGGAATGCCAGCCACTGCAATTTTACCTGTTAAAGAGATGTATCCTATCAACGTGCTTGTCAAAAAAACCCCCAACAAACCACAAGCAAAACACTCAAACCCAAGCCCCCAAAACTCCCAAACCATTAAAAATCTACTAAAAATCTTGCCAGGCCCATTATAATCCCAGGTCACAAGCTAGGGAAATTAGACACTTCTCTATCTCTAACAGAGTTAATATGATGGAAAGAACGAAGACCAGAAGGACAGATGAAAAACTCATTTGGAAGATATTCAAACGTTTGAGAAACTAAGTAACGGGTTCAGCTCCATTCCGACAAAACAAGAAGGATGTGTGTGGTAGACCTACCAGAAGATCTACAGTTGAAACACTGGAAGATAGCACATTCTTTTGATAATTTGCTGAAAGTTTCTAGCTGGCAGGATTTGTAGCTGTGTCTGCTCTCAACTGTTGTTCTTATTATATGCAATGATAAAGGCTGACGTAAGGAAAGCAAAATTAAGTAAACTACAAATCTTGTGTGCAGGTTTTTTCAGGTGTTTACTCATTTAATGCCCCTGCAGGCCCAAATGCTAGCTGATTATTCCCAATAACACTCCATTTCAAATCAGTGACACAGAGACAGAGAAAGGTTACTCAAACTATCCAGAACCTGGTTTTGGAGCAAATCATTCTTCCTTATGTTCAGTATTTTTGGAAGAAAATAGTCCAGGCAGCCCTATCTATTTATGTTTAACATTTCTGAACCAATTTTGAATCCAGCTGAAGTAACAGGTGACTTAACTAAAAGAAGAAAAAACCCAAACACCTAAGCATGATCATAAGCTATTTTTCGGATGACTCCGTTATGTTCCTGACGAAGAATAGGCGGCTTTCAGGGTATGTATTATGTCTGTACAGTGAACGAGGCTGTTGTCCATTGGAATCCTGCTATATTTGAAGCAAAAAGGAAATATGTTGGCTGAAAATGGAAGAAATTGCGAAAGAGTGGAAAACTGAAGGACAGCAGGATTAGATAACTTCCAAGGTCACATACAACAAGCTTCTGGCACAGGTGGAAGACTCTCTTTTTGGTCTCCTTTTTCAATCACTGATGAACAAACAGTATGAAAAAGTTTGTCCATGTAGTATGAGGAAATATTTGTTTTGCCCTTACAGCCCAGCTTTTTGTCCGTGTAGTGCTGTGGGCTCACTGCTCTGCCCTGGGCTTCCACACTGCTAGTGGGAAAAATCAGTCATGAAAACAGACCAGCTGTTGCAACAAAACTGATTACACTTCCACTTTTTTCACGGGTGATACAATCCACTCTTCCTTTTCTCAGATTAGTTTCTCTAAATGCCTTCCATTTCCATTTAATAGATTCAATGGAAAACTACATAAGTCTTGCATAAACAATACTTTTAAACAGTCACAGACATGTCACATTTATTTTTCCCTCAAGACAAATTCTTTCCCTATTGTGCATAAAGTTTCTAGAAGATGGACTTCAGAGTTGCTTTTAGGATCTCTGAAAAAGAGTGAAAAGACACTCTTGAATGTCAGGGATATTTAATCACATGATTAGAAGTAGCCAGGAAAATTTCATGATATGAACTGTTTCCTGACCCTGAGATGAAATTAATGTGTCCATGGAAGGTGAGAGTACAACACCACATCCAGAAATTAATACTGGCTCTGCAATTACCCAACGAGATTTAGAGCTGTCACCAGGCAGCTAAGATTTGGGGCACCTTACAGCAACTACACAGCACCTATGCGAATGCATGATGCATCTTTGCTCTGATATTCTGAGAATCCTTTTTCCACCCTACCTCAACGTTTCCTTCCCTGAAAGACTAAGAGGCAGAAGGAATTCTGTGGAACATTTTTGGCCGTGGGGTCACAATGAATTTGGCCCTGTACCTGTGTCATTCTACTAACACAAAAAACACTGTTACTGACCAAACGTCATTTGTGGTTTGCAGTGTGAAAGTGCAATTCCATGTTAACAATACACAATTACTTGTTCTCGGCTTCATTATCTGTGGATGCTAACAATATATAGATTGACCAGTGGATCACAGTTCTGCCCTTGAAGGGTATCTGTGGCTGTCCTGTAAATAAATTAAGTGAAATGCAAATAAAAATAACCCCTAAATCAGTTTGTGAAACACTGCTTGTAAGTGTTCTATTACTACTTTTGTCACTGCAGGCAACCAGACTGTGAAGCTGGTAAGAAGTCAAGCAAGCTTTTGACGTCAGTTATTCCTCATTTGGAACAATTTTAAACAATCTTTGACTTATGTTCATGTACTGATCATTGATTAAGCCACAGGGATGTTTCCTCTGGTGTTTCGTTGCCTTTATTACTATAAACAACGTAGTACTTTTCCAAACTACTTAGTTTCAGACTCTGTGTATGGTCTATTAATAAATGCACCCTTTTATTTTTTGTTTTTCATTAATACCTAGAAGACAGCTGATTTTCTGACAAGCTCTGGAACTCTGAAACACTCATAATTATCAGCAATAAGTTACGTTTATTTCTTAGTTGCACTTGAACATTAGAATTTATGCACAAATAATAAATCATTCCTCTAACAGAATGATCAATTTTTGTATTTCTCCATGTAGTTACACATTAGTCACTTGGCATTTTCAGTTAAATGAATATGTTCACTTAAAATAAATAGTAAGGAAAAAACAACAGCAGACATGCAGACTTAATAGGCAAGCAGCATGCTTATTGCCGTAACTAAGGGACTTTTGATGTTATAAGAAACCACTGATGCCTGCTTTCATTCACATAGCACACACAGTGATTTTAGACAGAATTAATTTCTTTCAGTGTCTTTTATTAAAAGCAAAGGAAGGCTCCAGTTCACAGATTAATAACCTGTGATTTATTATTTCAGCTGTGTTCAGTGAATATTGCATGTGTGTGCCTGGATTTCATGTTTCTTCATAGCATGGAACCCAGTAATATGGACTCCACAAGTTTTCTTTTCAGCCTTTCTCCATACCTTTCCCAAAAGCCATTGCTATTTCTTGCTACCACCCATTAAAAGCCTTAAGTTGCCTCATGACAATTGTTTTTCAAGGCAGAGTCACTGAAATAGGTGCTGCAGCTCAATAGATGAAGTCCAAGAGCTTTTTCACAGGAGCTGTGGACACTGCGAACACTAAGTATAAGAAAGCCTGGTAGGTCAGAGGTGAATTGTACACAAGATGTCTTGCACTGTGTGCTGAAGCTAAACTTGCAGGTGTCAGCTCAGCGAAGATGGGAAACCGATACAATGACTGATATGAAAGAACAACACACCAAGAATTGCTGTTAACAGGAAAACTGTTTCTCCCCTTCCCATGCCTGGTTACAGTCAGGAATGGCTCATCTTTCAGGCTAGCACTACTCTAGAGCGCGGCAGAGCAGAGATGCTTGGCCTCTGGGGGAAGGTGGGAAAAGGGAGTATTCCCAAAGCGGGAGGTGGAAGGAAGGGAGCAGGTCTGAAATAGCAGGTGTGCAAAAGTACAGGAGAATGGGTTTGCCCCTCTGTTTGCAAGCTGCTAGACTCTATCGACCTCATTCTTCTGATTTCCAAATTATTACTTCTCTTCACAGAAAGCATGTAATGTTTTTTTCTGGCTGATTATAAATTCAATGCATCTTTAGCTGAGAATGGCCCAGCAGAATAAACCAATTATGAAAGCCTTAAGGTCAAATGCCTGGCTCTGCCATTTCCATCCATAGAAAAACCATTTGAATCCTCTCTTTTATGAGTATGCGAAATAACACCCATTTTTTTATTCAGCTACTAATTCATGAGCTATCAAAAGCACAAACTGAGACTGGTACAATGCAGAGCACTGCACAACTATGAGCTAGCAGACTAGTAGTTACATATTTCTGTGGTCAGGTCATATAGTAACGTGATCAGCTTACTATCAGCTAGACCTGAATCTTTCAGCAGGATCATGACACACAAGAATGTTTATATTCAGTCATTTTCTGCTATTGTTTCTTGCTTCTCTCAGACATGTTCTAAACTGTGACAAGAAGGAAACCCCTTAAGCTTCTTCACACATCTTTTTCTGTCTAAAAGGTGTTGAAGTGTGAAGTAACTACTACTAGGATGGTTCAGGATAAGTATTTTTGTGTACATGATGACAGCAATTATTACTGGTTCTGAATATTGCATTCACGGTACTATGGCTTATTATTTTCTTCCCCTTCTGTTGGATATTTGGAAATACTTGGATAATTAAAATGACCATTGTACTGGGTTTGCATGGCAAAGTTTTGGTAGCGGGGAGCACTACAAGGGTGGCTTCTGTGAGAAGCTGCTAGAAGCTTCCCCCATATCTGATAGAGCCAATGCCAGCCAGCTCCAAGATGGACCTGCTGCTGGCCAAGGCCGAGCCCATCAGTGATGGTGGTAGCACCTCTGGGATAACATATTTAAGAAGGGGGGGGGGGAAAAATGCGCAGCAGCAGCCAGAGAGAGCAGTGAGAATATGCGAGAGGAACAGCTCTGCGGACACCAAGGTCAGTGAAGAAGGAGGGGGAGGAGGTGCTCCAGGCACCCCAGCAGAGATTCCCCTGCAGCCCATGGGGAAGACCCTGGTGAGGCAGGCTGTCCCCCTGCAGCCCATGGAGGTCCACGGGGGAGCAGATCTCCACCTGCAGCCCATGGAGGACCCCACGATGGAGCAGGGGGATGCGCCCAAAGGAAACTGTGACCCCGTGGGAAGCCCACGCTGGAGCAGGCTCCTGGCAGGACCTGTGGCCCCGTGGAGAGAGGAGCCCACGCTGGAGCAGGTTTGCTGGCAGGACTTGTGACCCTGTGGGGAGCCCATGCTGGAGCAGTCTGTTCCTGAAGGACTGCACCCCGTGGAAGGGACCCACGCTGGAGCAGTTTGTGAAGAACTGCAGCCCGTGGGAAGGACCCATGTTGGAGAAGTTCATGGAGGACTGTCTCCCGTGGGAAGGACCTCGCACTGGAGCGAGGGAAGAGCATGAGGAGGAAGGAGCAGCAGAGACAATGCATAATGAACTGACTGCAACCCTGCGCCGCTCAGGAGGAGGAGGTAGAGAAGTCCGAAGCGAAGCTGAGCCCAAGAAGGGAGGGACGGGGGGAAGGTGTTTTAAGATTTGTTCTTATTTCTCATTATCCTACTCCTATTTTATTGGTAATGAACTAAATTCATTTCCCCCAGTGGAGTCTGTTTTGCCCGTGATGGTAATTGCTGAGTGATTTCCTTGTCCTTATCTCGACCCATGAGCCTTTAGTCATATTTTCTCCTCGCTGTCCTGCTGAGGAGGGGGAGTGATAGGGTGGCTTGGTGGGCACCTGGCAGCTAGCCAAGGTCAATCCATGACATCATTTACCTATCAAGGTATCATCGATTACAGTAGCACAGCTCTGGAATAAATTCAGCTCCCCTTGATACTAGCAACAGTTTTTCCATTTTTTTTCCAAAGATACGAAGTGCATGCTAGTCATGTGCTAATGGTAGCTGCTATTAAGTTGAAGACATCAACATATTCAAGTGTACACTGAATGATACTATAAGCATTAAAAGCTTTCCTTGTGAATGTTTATATGTCATCTTCCGCTCCCTCCCCCCCCTTAAGTGTGAAACAAACTCCATAAAAACAATAAAAAAAGGCTTGGAAGAACTGGAAGAATTAAAACGTAACTACAAAGTATTTCCAGTGGAAAAACTAACATTTTGAATCACTCCTTTGAGGAAGCCTGCTTCTCTCAACTCTTATTGCAGTATTCCTAAGTAAGGCCCTTACTGTTCTTCCACTTGGCCTTGTTCAAATCATCATTGCTGCTGCAGGAAGGAGAGCGAAATTATTGCCGTAAAATAAAAGGCCACGGACAAGGAACGGAAATAGACCTAGAAAGGAAATATCTCTGTTAAGAGCCCCACCACTGTAGATGAAGCTTGCTCTACAGAGAGCAACGAGATGCCTGCCTTCCTCGCTGCTCCCCCTTTCTGTTCCTCACCTCCTGATTCTTATTCAAAACATTCTTCTCTGAATGTGCTGAGCTTTGTCCTGTGATATATGGCGTGTATATTCCAGCCCACCAAATAAAACCAGGACCAAATTCTAAACTGACTTATTAAGCCAACACATCTGGGGAGGTTTTTCCTCACAAACAGATTTTTATTTTTTAATTCAGTGGACCTACAAAGCATGGAGGGCTAGTAGTTACTATTCTAACAAGCACATTAGAGTAATAGCAGGTGTTCCTGAACAAACTTGTGAGAGGACTACAGTCTTCTTCAACATCATGTAAATTCAAATTTGTCACAGTTTAGTGTTGGGTGTGTAGGTACCTGAAGTCTCTTCTCTCCCCTACCTCTCTGCCCAATACAATCTCCAAAAATACTGATGTGTATACAGCTAAGCAAACACTCAGATTAAACTCACTGAAGGCAGCAACAGAGGTTAAAAGAGAAATACTATTAACATACAGTGCTACTCCTACACCAACAGCTGGTAAGCCCTCAGAAAAACATAAACTAATTAGACACAGAAAAATCTTCAATGTAATGATGTCCATCCACACATTGTACCATCCTCTTTGATAAGCAAGGGAAAAAGGGAATCAACACAATTTCACTTGCAGGCATATGACCTATTCACCAGTGACCTTTATCTAAGTAGCAGGGTACCTTTACGTATAGCTATGGGCTGATGTACACAAGCATGCCTGGCTACCCCATTAACTGGATACAAATTCCATCAATTTCTCTGCACAGCCTTTCAAGAAAACTTTTTTTTTTTTTGCATTCATAAGAGCTGCAGCAGTCTAAAAATTCCCAAAGGAATGTGTGGGAGCTTGTATCACCTGTGTAATAATACACTGATTGTGAAGTTTTCCATACCTATAATGTATTACTGAAGACAAGTCATTGTACAAAGTGAGAGCACCTATTAAAATTTAATTACAGTATTTCTATTGCTGTTTCCATAAACCTGCAATGCTGTGTACCTTTCCTGGCATGTATGCAAGACTACTATCCAACCTTTAGCTAGAAGAGTAAAAATTCGTACTTAACAATTTAATGCATCAGACTGGGGAGAAGGTGAAAAGGAGAAAGAAGAATTCTACAAGATCAGAGAGATGACTATTGCAAGATGGCCAACTTTGTCAGCAACCATGCATATGGATGTATGAACCTGTGTCTACTTCTTTCTGGTTATTAGATTTAATTCTCTTCAGATGGAGGTTAACTTTGTTCACCTCAGTTTCTTCCTTTTCCATTTCAACGATTATACCACAACACAGGCATGGACCAAAGCTGGGTGTTTCATTAGATTTGGTGCTACACAAGGCTTTTCACTGAATGATTTTATTCCTTTCCAAATAACATATTTATTTGCTTTTCAACTCAAAGGTACACGCATGAATTGCACAATCATATCCACAGAAGATTTGGTTTCCAAAATAAGACAGAATACCAAAGCATCCAGTAAGCATGGCTGCTGGCTTCAGTAAAAGCAGAATCAGAACATAAATGCTGCAGATTAGATCCTGTGCTGTTATACAGTGATGTAGTTCAGTTTTAATCACCTTATTAGCAGTGGTTTCAGTTTAGGTCAGGATGTCATCTGACGCAGATTTTAATGACATATTAGAGGTATAGATAGTAGTATCAAGAACAGTTCTCCAAATTTTGCAGAAGTGAAGAGAGTGAGAATCTAAAGCAAACAAGAAATAGGTTTGGAGTGAATTTAGTGCTGATGAAATAGCCAAGATTTTCTCCCAGCCATAGGTTCTCCTAAACTTAGAGATCTGCAAAGTCATAATTGTATTTTCTTCTTGTTCATTTAAGAAATATCTTGTATGTTCTTAGTGATGTGTGAAAACTACTTATTAATGACCTGCAACTTTTCCATTGACTGGGGCCATTTTGCCACAATACCAAAACCTACTTTAAGTGTTTTGCAGAGTCACTTACTGCTCAATGAAATTAAAACAAATGGAGGATTTTAAATTTCACAATGCTTCATGCAGACAAGATTTCAAAATAGAGAGAACTGCGAAAGCCTTGGTGGATTACAGAAGACAATACTACAGACAGGGGCTCTTTTCTGTATGCACCATTAATGATTACACAACTGTGGAGGGAAATGAAGTATGCTAGCACTAATCATCTGCCTCCCATCAATGGCACAAATCAGCATAAATCTCCCTACAGCAGAGGAAGAGCACTGATTTACGTCAAATACTGGACCACTCATCCACTCTCGAGGTATGAGGTTAGGGTATGTATTCTAGCATTTACTGGCAGCAGTTGGAACATTCGCTTCATCTTAAAAAAGATCTTAGGCACCCACTACTGTAATCTTTACATTTATAGTAACCTGCCAGCTTCTGCTTTTATTTAAAGTAAGTTCTAATTGTACATGGGATTTTAGGTCTCAGTTTATATTTGTAATATGAAACAGTATTCTCCTACAGATTTTTCAAGGAAAGCTGAGAAAACACTATTTTTTAAGAATGCAAGTGAAGAGGTAGAAAATGTTTTTTTTTTTAGTGCTGGGAGAACAATAATTTAAAATAAATGTAGACGATGATGAGCAGTCTGGAAAAGAGACATTTTCATTCATATACTTGCTATTGTATTTCCACCAGAGTCAGAATTATAGAATTTGCCCCATGAGTTACATAATTTAATTTTTATCATTCAATACTTTATTTTCATATCAAAGATTTTCACTAATACATAATTCATGTAGGAATATTATAGGATTATTTGCAAAAGACTCTTTTTTTTTTTTCCTCCCCTTGAGTTTTCCATTCTAAGCAGGAAATGATGCTGCTAGTATTTGGATGAGCTCCAGGAAGAGGAGTAGTCTAATAGCATGTGTGCTGGATGAGAAAGGATTATAGACAATGGAATACACTAGATGCATATGCCTACTTCAAAAAAGATATCCTGCTCTTGCAACACACACATTTTTACTGTTGCTTCCTGCTGCCCACTTTAATGAACAAGTTATGCTCTTCACCTTTATAGATCCTGTGTTATAGCAGAATTGTGCAATGAAAATATTAATTGCAGCAACATGCCATACTAACAAAAGGATTTATCCATACCCCTACTTACACTGTTACTCAGTGATTTAGCATGCCAGTGAATTTGTAGATTTAACTTACTGCAGATTTCATTTCTTGTAAATGAGAACATCAGATGTTTTCTTCATTCCAGTAGGCTACGCTTGTCCTGCTAGCTCATGTGAGAACCTTGTAAACAACACACAATACACTAGCAGTAGCTTATATCTGTAGAGATCCCATTAAAAAAACATAACTAAAAAAGAAATCCAGATTTTGACATTGCTGAAATACCCCAGTTTGGGGTAAATGAATGGTTCTCTCTCCTCTTATCCATTTCCCGCTCTTTAACAAAATCAATCAGCTTGCAGTGCATGGTATTTGCACTCTTCCATTTGGCTATGGAGCAGGAGGTCTGGGAGCTGGAGCCCAACTCATAGTCAGGATGCAAGGGAAAGCATTTAATAGTCTAGGAAGTGGAGATGCCTTTAAATCAAAAAAAAAAAAAAAAAAAAAGAAAGGCCAACAGCTTGGGATGAGGGAAAGTGAGCTCCACAAGCTGGGCAAAAAGCTCCTACCCTATCTCCCAATGTTCTGTGGGGTTCATGGAGATATGAATTCTGCCCCCCATCCTTTCACTTGATGGGAGCAGAGGCCCAGAAAGTAGCACATTCCTTTATGCCATAAGTTTTTCACTCGTTAATGGAATATGTAGTTTTTCAGATATTTGATTGTGATCATCTGGCCACAAGAGTGTATCAGGGCAACAACAGAAGAAATTACAATTGTTAAGTTTTGAGTTTATTGCCTCAGAATTTAACCCCATGGTCTACAAAATACACAAGGCAAATAACATGTATGTTATATTGCATTATATGCCCAAGTTGCTCTTCCAGACAACAGACAAGTAAGCACTCACATGTACTTACTGTGTGGCTCATATCTATATTTTGTGTCAAATTTTGCTGAAGACTTTATGGTTATTGAATACCATATAGCATTACGGGTTTCTATACGTTACACTTCTTCGCTTGTCCAGCAAAATGAATGTATCATGTAAAACATTGCCAACTCTTTATCCTCGTATTCCTAAATAAGTTTTATATACTTAGTTTCAGCATCATTTTTTTCATCAGTGGAACTTACTAAAAAACCCACAATGTAGTACCCAAAACTGAAGAGGCTAAATCTCAATTTAGAGAACATGAAAAGACACGAAAGAAAGATTGGGTAAAGTTTAAGCCAATGAAAGTATGAGTCATTATTATATAACAAGCAAGTTGGGTATGTTCTGATATTTTAAGCTGAAAAGAGATAGGTTGAGAGGGGAAGAGAGCACAGAAGTGGGAGTCAACAGGGGAACTGAGGTAAAGTAAGTGGGTATGTAAAAGTTTAGGAGCACTAATAGGAACTTATATGTTCTCTTACTTCTTGTTTTCCTACATTTTTTTAAATCTCAGGTAGAGCTCTTAAAAAATGTTAACTCTGTTTTCATCCCAAGGGATGAAGTATCCATTTAAACCACATCAATGTAATTAATTTTCACTAGGTAGCTATTAGGCAACTTCTAGGTAACTTTGACAAACTTACTCCGTTCATAGAAGACACAGCTGGGTAGAAATTACTCTCTAAAAATACTTTCACACAACCTGCTTGTTTTCTAGTCACTGTCTTCTTATGTTATGCTCATTCCATCTGTCAATAGATATGAGTCACACATTCGACCTTTCAGTTTCACTTGCGCACATAAATTTCTTCCAATTTCCTGTGAAACAAACACTTTTAACTCTTTAGGGGCTAGCAATTTGCACATATAGCATGCTAGAATGTTTAAGGTAGAAGCAAGGTCTTGTGCTGATATTCTTAGCTTTCGAGTCTGCACTACCAGAAAGCAGATTGTCTCTTCTTTTTGCTGACCACCCTTCTGCCCGCCCTACCACTAACTTTCACTGAAAAACTAGCAAATATGTAGAGCTCCAGTTTAAAAACCACAGTCTATATTTTCAAAGAAAGCTAAACAGCAGAGAAGCAGATACAAGTCACTCTTGACATTACCAGCCATGATCAGCAGATTCACTGAAGGAAAGCTATAATTTTACCATTTTTAAATGTGAAGCAGGCAACATTTGGTTTAAAGCTAACTTAAAAATAAAGACTCATGCTTGCCCAAATGCTACCCACTGACATAAATCATGATGTCTTTACCAACAGATCCTTTTTTTTTTTCTCCCCAAACACAATAAACACCTCCAGTATGAACAAAGAAGGAACATGGCCACAAAGAACACAGCAAAATGTGAAAGATAGAACATTATTCTGGGATTTGGGAGTATATTGCCTTAGTCTTTCTTTCAGGCATAGTACACAATTTAGTTTAATCTTTCAGGGAGCTTTCAAGACAAAGGGAAAAAAACTACCAGTTTTAATGAGAACCACAAAGCTGGACTACTGAAAAAGAGACCAAGTTCTGCTCAGTGATCTGGTAAAGAAGGACAGAGACTTAACATGTACAATTTGTTGGCCGACCTCATTTGTGAGCTCATTTAACTCATTACTGATGAAACAGCAGCTTAGCAGTGAGATGCTTTAACAGAACAGTAGACTCGCAGTCTGTTTCAATTAAGCATTACAATGGCATACAAGGGTCTGTGGTTTGGCCTTACGGTTCCCTTCCAAAATACACCAGACTCGGACCAACTGTAATATTGTCCCATCAAAACTACTTCAACCATCTAAGCAAAGTCCCTTTTCCACTAGTGACTGAGATTTCTTCATCTATAGTAACAAGAGGACACTTTTAATAGAGAAAACAGGATGTCAGGCCTGAAGTTCAAAACCCATGGTTGCTGGAAGGGATGAGTAGATGAGCTATGGCTGAGATGACATTGGAACCGCTCAGGCTCCTATGCCTGTACGCCAATGTGACAACCTAAAGGGACTGGTGAGGTTTCAGCACTGTCATGTGAGAAAAGTGCTTTAGATAACACTTTAAAATGTGGAAGCGTCCAGAAAACTTGCTGCTGACTTATTGATGAAGACTGAGTTTTTTGACCTTTGGTACGTTAACATTGAAATAATAAAACAGAATGCATGATCTGTTGATATAATGGATATGTGCTCCCAGTCACTTATTTAAGTACAGACTAGTCAAATTAATGAACCCAAGATGACATCGTAGGTGAACATATGTGGTCTTTCTGTTAAAAATCTTTTTCTTCCTTACAGACAACAGACACTCAAAGGATTAATTTTACTTTTGGTTACTTACCCTCACTGCCAACTTAAGGAAATCAACTAAAGAAAAAAGAATTTTCAAGTAATACTGAGGTCACTGGCAGCCAGCAGCTTGTACATTGGTTCCTGAACTGAAGGAAAAAAAGACCATATATGGACACCACCAAAAACAGAGCCTAAAATTAGCAATAAGCAATATTAGTCACCGGGGGCTTTTTGTTTGCTTTGTTAAGTGGGGGTGAGGTGGAGTGGGGGGGGTTGTTGGGGTTTTTTGTTTGTTTGCTTTTTTTCAGTGCCCAGAACCATGCAAGCTGTATTTGTACGCTGATATTTTGGTCATTAGGTGCCTTTAGGCTAAATTAAAATTATCATTCTTCAGGTTCTTCATATTCATTAGTTCAGATAAACACTTGCCATCGGCACATAGTTAGCTGATAGTAACACCTACGGTGTTAAAAAAAAGCAGGAAAAAAAAAATCTGTTAAGTGATGGCTCTGATTTAACAGGCAGCTTTTCTGTGTCAGACTTAGTCTTTCAAAAACGTTATGCTACATGGTCCATTTACAGATCTATACACTGTATACTATGGCTTTCTTAAGGCTTCAAATTTCTCAGTATTTTTTCCTCAACTTCCAAAACCATAAATGTCTATTATTGCTCAAACTTCTTCTCACAGATGTCAATTGAATTTAGAAGATGACTGTCAGAACATGTGTGTGATGACACAGCAACCTAGCCAGACTGTTCTGAAGTCAGCACGTATTTGTTTCTCCACAAAAACCTGATCTTATTTTTGACAAGACCAGATTTTTATTTCACAAATCAGGCAGAGAAAAGAGCAGAAGGACTTAAATACATTCATAGTACAGATTAACAAAGAAAAGTTAATAAGATTTCAAATAAATGTTTCACAGGAGACAATCACTGTCCAAATTTATTGAGTGTTAATTATGAAACTATGACCTAAAATACAGACTCTGATTTAAGGTTAATTTAAAATACAAATAAGTACTTTACATGTTTTAACCTGACTCCAAAGTAGTTGAAGTCAGTGGGCTTTAGATTAAAATCCATTTAAAAGTAAATGTGTATTTTAAGAGCCTGATTTAATAATTTTCTTCAGTTATTAATAAAACCCAAGGCAACCAGTACAAGTAGAATGAAGGAAAGCATCAAAGACAGTCTGCACTAAGTTTCTCTTAAAGGGTCCTTCACAAAAAACAAGCAAGTGGTTCATATATTGATAACAGTGACATTAAGAATGAGAAATCCATATTTTTAGATTCTTTACCAGATATGCATTTGCATCAGGCGACTCGCCACATGATACAAATTTCGCAGCAAATCTGTAGAGGTCCTGTGGCTACAGTCTTCTTTTATTTGTATTGGATAATTCCTAACTAGAGAAGGTAAAATTTGCCAGCAGTCTTTTGGGTTGAAATTCTTATCTGAAGCAATCATAATAATACAAGCCTTTAACTCCATAATTGGGAGTTAGAAAACTATTTTGCTATTAAAAGAAGCATCATCCTACATTATTGTCATTTTTCATGAAGTTTCTAAAAAGGTTAAAGTTTAAAAACAAAACAAAGAAATGCAGGACTCTGTGTGTTCATTCTTTCCTGATAGTTACTTAACAGATAGAACTGGTCCAAAACAATCAATAATTGACCAAGTGTTATTTTCAGCAATATTTTCCAACCACAGCTACTAGGACTTTTATTAACTGATTGCAAACAGACAAGGAAGAACTTGATCAAAGTATCCAGACAGCAACAAATTTCACATGTTGTTCCCTTTCTGCAGGTTGTTCTGGAACCTTAAGTTTAACCAAATGATGCGGAATGGAATAGACAGTTTATGATTTAGCATACCAATATGCCCAGACACCTTCATCTGTATGCTGCCAGAGTTTTACAGCTAGAAGCTGCATTAAAATTGATGAAAGACAACGTAACTTCTGTTGGATGATTCTGTGCATCTTTGAGTTGAGGAAACAATGCAGCATTCCTATTTTTTGTTCACAGGAAAGTCTCCCAAATATTTTCCTTGTTTTATTTAATGAAATGCCTTTGCTCTAAGTAACTTGATTTCCTGTTTTTATGCTGTTTCATTATTTCCACTCTTAGCTCTTTGCATACTGCAACCATAGACCTAGTGATTAAGCCACTGTTAATAGGAGGTTAGTGACACAAAATTATTTGCTAAAATTAAAGGGCATGGGAGACATTTAAAATCCTTCAAGTTGGATCATTGTAGAAGTCCCAGAATAAGTGAAGGTTTAAAAAAAATCATACACTAAAATAAACAAATACCTTTAGTGATTAATTATTACATATACAGGACAATGTTAGACTTGTGTGCTTGATATATGTGTACAGGTGCACTGCAGAGTAGGAGGGCAATATGCATGATTGCATGGGATGGCAGAAAGGTTTTGTTTTGGGTTGAGGGGGTTGTAACTGCTCTGGATGGCTTCATTACACAGCAAAGGCAGTTGTTCTGTTAGTGCTAATTAAGCCTTGGGGAACAATTTGTTGAGGTAGTTGGAGAAAATTGGGACGAGAGCAAAAAGAATTTTAATGTTTTCATCCTAAGCAGAAGCAGAAACTTTCAAGTTCCAAACTTCTGGGATTCCAGCATAGGAGCTAAATGACTGATCCTGCAAAGAACAAGAACCCCCAGCTTTTCACTGAAGCTTACAGATGTTTGCAGCACTTTGCAGGATTGAGTCCTTTTAATGCAGGTCCATTACTATATTAAAATAATTTTAATTAACTGCATCTTTTTACATAGTTGTACTATCACAGAATAGTCTTCTGTTTGTCAGGGTCACGTTCAGGAGTTTACAGTTGTGTATGAGAAGTACCCCAGGTAGTGGTTTTTAATGACTAAAGATTTTTCTGTTCATTTTTCAAGTGCTTGTTAATAAATGAAGGAACCACCACTCTTCCAGCAAAGAAGTGCCTATAACGACTATTTGATTTCATTAATGACAGCCCTCCCAGCAACAGCACTGAAGGCTGTACCCTCGTGCTGTCACGTGAGCTTGTATCAAAGATGGACTGCTAGCACAGGTAAAGTCTGATCTTTCACCTAAATGTGAATTTAGGTGATGCCTGTTTTTTCTTCTAGGTCATAACTTAGAGAACTGAGAACAGATCAAAGGCAAACAAGATAAAAGAGACTGCCTGTTTCTTTGCTGACAGAAAAAGTGGCGAACTGGGAGGCTGTCTAGGAATCAAGAAAAAAAACTAGCAACTGTTCCCTGCCAAGGGAGGTGAAGGGGAAAAAAAGGCGGGGAGAAGGTGTTTTCTAGATTGACTACCTGATTTAGAGCTGAGAGAGAAACAGAGCAAGCAGCTGTGAGATATAAACACTACCAACTTTGTTATGGATTTGCAAGGGTAAAAACAGAGGAGAAGTATAGTGAATCATCTGAGGGCAGGCAAGAGAGATGCAAGTATACACAGATTTGTGTATTTGGGGACAACTTTTTTCTCAGATATTTTAGAACACTGGACATGAAAAGCATTCCCTTTTTGAGAGTCCCAAGAATCTCAACACCTTATAATCCAGAGAAAGACATACTTCAGAAAAATAATAAAGTTGGATTCTTTGCTGGGCAACACCACAGAAGCAGATTTAAAAAAATTCTTTTCTTCTTTTTTTCAAACACAGATGTCTCTCCCCATTTTGACTTCTCAGATGCCTTTAGTTGCAGAAGAACAGTTCAACACAAATACATGTATTTTATCAAATCCCATTCTTCTGTTAAAGTATCCTCTCCCAGGATTCCATGAGTATTCCATCATTCATAATTTTGCAAGCTTCCCACAAATCTCCATTTCTCTTCATTACTTTCTTTCCTACATCCCCTATCTTCCTTCACTCCTGTCCAACCAACATTTCTGCTTCTATGTCTCTCTGCAATTCTGTTATTCCTTGACCTTACTCACAGTCACTGATGTTCTTTGCTCTCAATTTTCATTCCTACACACATCTCCTGTGCATTAACCTTCTCCCCTCAGCTTCCTCCTGCTATCACAAATTGCAGCCATCTTTCCTTGAATCAGCTTCTCTTTGTTCCTTCAGGGAAAAATGCAAGAAAGTGACCATCTTGTCTAAGGACGACCTAAGCTTCTCTTCTCACAGGATGAAGGGCCATGGCAATCATTTTAACAGTGTGTTGGAAAAGGTAGTCTCCAAGTTTGCTGCTGAAGTAAGACTTTTCTGTCCTAACCCACAGCATGTACATTTGAAATTAAGAAGAAGAAATTTTTAAATAATGGATGTGCATGTTTAAATAACACATACAATATGTTTTATTTGTTTTGAGAAGAAAAAAAAAAACAAAACCCAAACACAAAAAACCCCAAACCCATTCTTTAAAAAGTGATGTTCAACACTGAAATCCTCAGTAGCTTAGTGGCTGCTTAATGATTGGATCCACTAAATAGTTTCCTTTATGCAAAAGGAAACCACCAAACCCTAAATATTTTTCCTTTAATGTGTCTGAAAAGTATTCAAGTACATTTGGGGATTCTGCGGTTGGCACCTAAAGGCCACAGTCTGCCTAGGCACCAGGCAGAACAAACCAGCAGCTTTTGTTTCAGGGAACAAAAGGCTGTCAGACTAACAGGTACATCTAAAGTCTAGAGTTTTAGCAAAAACAACAGCTGCTGCCCCCCCGAAACCTCCTCAGTCCCTCAAGAGTGTAAGAGGTGACCCATTGAAATGCCTAGAGGATTTACTTTCAAATAATTTCAACTCATAATCAATTATCCAAGGACTTGTTATTAAATTTATTTTTAAATGCAGATTGTGCTCTAAGTTTGGGAAGCATGATATCTGTTATGCAGAAGAGAAGCTGAATCTTTTTGTCAAAGGAAGGGATTGATGCACTCTTGACCATGAAGTTGTCTTCCAAACTTCCAGAACGTGAACCGCCTTTTAGTTGTCATCTTCCATAGAGCCCAGGCTCAGAAAACCCAAAAGGCAAAAATGATAATAAAAATAAATTATCAGCTGCCTCAGAAAGCAAGGAAGAGCTAGTTTAGAACTTCAGCATTAAGAGAGCAGTAGCGTTATTCCTCTAAGCAGAAAAAATACAGTCAATAGATAAAAAAATAAATCTAGTTACTCTGTGTTTCTTGACAAATTAATTTTATACTGTGTCAAAGTTTTGCATATGACTTTTGTGCCATGTAAATCTTTCTCTGAAGGTTCAAATAACCCCTAATTATTCACAGCCTTCTACACAAAGAGCAACAGTAACTCAGACACAGTCTGAGGGATGAATTCTTTTAAACCAATGTTTAAGATCTTAACTAATACTCTTGGAAATCATTTATCTGTTTCAACAGATCAAGGGTAACAAAAGAATATGGAACAAATTAACAACCCAACAGATAACTGAAAAACATCAGTAAACTGGATAAGTTATGAAAGTTTACCCAAAAGAAGTTTGGCAAAAATGCCCATTCTGTTCCCAGAGTTAGAATTCAATAGTTCAAGCCCATTTCAAGTCCAGCACTATCTTATCATGCATGTTTTGTTTGTGTAATTAAAGAGATGAATTAATTGGAAAAGTATTAAACATTTTTGTACATCTTACTTTCAGTCTGTAATTCTCTTTCATAAGACTTTTTCTACCTTAAGTACCTTGTAATGGCCTTCTTCAAGCAATAGATTATTTTTTCTTTAAAAGTCAATGTTACACATATGATTTGGGTAAAAGTCCAAGGATTAATGCTGAGCTTTAACATCACGGTTTATGTATAACTGAACACTTGTCCACTTGCTTAGAGCAATAAAGTCTGAAAGAAGAAGTGGTAAAGATGAAAATAAATGATTGATGATTAAGCCTGACGTAAGAGTTAGAGCACTGGCTCGGGTTCCAAGGCAGCAGAGATTCAGAATGTGATGTACTGAAGATGTACCAGGGCCTAGAAAATCTGCAGTGAGGGATAGGTGAACCAGAATACAACTGCATATCTAACACCAGTTAGATCTACCTTGTCATTGTCACTTTAAATTTAGAGGTCTTAAAGAGGAAAAGCTGGTACTATCAGAAGTTAAAGCTAGAGGTAAGAGCAGGGTTAGGATCAGCTGAAGGACTGTGCTTATAACAAAGCCTTTTGAATCACTGCAAAGGCCATGTGCAGTAGACAAGTGAGTTAAGACATAGAGACAGGCAAGAAGTATGGATAAGATTTGCTGATTAGGAGAGCACAGGCTGAGAGGAGAACTGAGTTGCTTGGAGGCCCTGGGCAGCTTAGATAGATACTAGAAAGAGAACATGGTTCATGATATAGTCTGGCGTTTGGAGGTGTTAAAACCAGATTTCAAGCTGATTTAGAGTTAGAGCATAAAGCATCTTGATCCCCAAACTGAAGTAATTACTTCATCCTACAGGGATCTTAAAGGAGATTGAAGACTCCTTGAAGAGATTGAAGGTTTTTAGGGTTAGGCCTGGAGTCTGGAAGCTTAAAATTAACAAAATTCAAAATGCATGGACAAGAGCAATGCTTACGACTCAATCCCACAGGATAAGCAAGAGTAATAAGGCAATATTTAGAATGAAAGTTCAGTTCAGACATAGCTGCAAATAAATTTTAGAAATGTCAAGAGATTAGGATGAAGGCTGTGAATCACTTGGGATTTGGATTATGTCCCATGTGGGCAGAAGTTCCTAGGTTACTAGGCTGTACAGTTTAGGGTGGAAAGAGAGATAAGATTTTGAAATTCAGTGATTAAGAGCTAGATTTATATCACAGTGCTGAAAAGACCACAGGTGTAGGACAAGAATTTATGCTGGCAGAGGCCAGGATTAAGTTTGAGATAGGCAGAAATCCCCGAGGTTGGCTAAGAAAAAAGTGGCAGCTTCCTTAAGAGATTTAAGGCACATACAAGGTTGTAAACTGGTGAAAAAATAGTGTAATAGAGATTTGAAAGTGTCACAAGGATCAAACATTTTGGTGGAAGACTTAACAACAGTGTGGTACGTCTCATTAGCCAGGGAAAAAGATCAGTCAACATCCAAGAGAATTATGTGAGCACCTAAAAGAATGGGAGTAAAAACATTCTTACTACCTCCATTTAACAGTACTTATTCTGTAGATGGCCTAATTCGCCAAGATAACACTTCATAAATGGAAAATAAATACAGAAGTTGTAACAGCACTGTACAAATTACGACCCAGAGCTCAGTAAGACTGTTGTAATTAAATCCCAAGTCTTGATTTCTGCATTCTCTTGTCCCAGTCAATGACTAGAAGCACTAAGATATGTGAAAGATTCTTTTCACCTTTTCAGGAAACATTTATATTAAAATAAACATGAAAAGTAAATAGCGTTATAGCCGAAGGTAATGAGACCAGATTCTCCCTCTGTCTAGATTAGGTGACTGGAAATAATACAAGTAAAAATGATAAAAGGAAGCACTGCAGGCAAAATTATCTGTTGATTTTAAGGTTTGGGGTTTTGTTTTTTTTTTTAACTCGGGGAAGTGAAAACAATATGCATTGTATTTTCTTTCTCCTGAAAGAAGTTATGGATTATTCCCACTGCCTTTATGCACTTTTTCCATATTTTACAACTCAATTTCATATGAGGATAAGCAAATGTCGCTATCTAAATTCTGTTAAAAACTAAATCACAAACTTGACTCTGTATTTAAGTAAACCTTAACAGAAAGGAAGCATTTAGAAATAATCCCCAGTTAAAAAAATAAAGTTAGTTTTACTCAAATGCCTTAACATGCAGAAAAGGTTTTATTAGTGTTCCAATTGTTCATGTTCTCCATATAATTTAGAAATTGTTTATTGAGGAATGTTACTGTTGAGAACTTTTAAAGGCATAGTTCTTTATTTGACAAGTTCTAGAATAAGCATCAAAGAAGAGATTTGCACCATCTGAAGTTTAGTAAGACTATAAAACTAGATAATTAAAATATTAATCTTTTAAAGACTGTATAATCAGCAAGATGAATTATTTTAAAGAAAGGAGGAATTAAAATAACATGAAGTTTCCCACAACCATGGTAGGATATTTTTTCCATTTAAAGACCCAGTCCAAAAGTAAAGCATTTCAAATTTGTCATGTATCAGCAGTCACGTACTAAGTGTTTTACTTCAGCTGGATGATAGTATAAACACCTACGTTTTCTGTTTCTTCTGTTCAGGCAACCTTTCTTTATGAATTCTTTTTGTTTACCTACACCACACAGGTGGCTGAAGACTGTTTCAGTTACATAGGCAGCGTTCAGCAATCATACCAGGTATCAGCACAAAGGCAGGCTAGTTTTTGATTAAATGTTTTTGTCCCAGAAACCTGCTGTCTTAGAGCTTTGTCCTTCACATCACTGTTTCTCTACCTACATAACATTTAGACAACTGATGAATCACTAGATCTCATCACCCTATGGTTGGCAGCATCTCCCAGGCACACTGCACACCTGGCTACTCAGGCCACACAGCTGGTGAAAGAGAGTTCAGACTTTTATTTCCTACTAATGCCTTTGGGCTAGGTTACAAACCACAGAGACCCACACAAAAGTCATCCAGACATAAATTCTTCAAGTGAGTGGGAATCTATAACCACTCCAGCAGCAGCAGACATAGGACATCTCGGGCTGCACTTTTAGGAAGAAACAGTGAAGTGGCTTCACTTTCTTCTAGGCATCTACTTAGGAGGTTGGTAGAAAAACCAGCAGTGCTGAAGACCACATTTCCCCTTGCATACTCCTATAATGAAAGAGTCAGCTGGGATGGAGTAAGGAGTAAGGGAAGGAAATACAGAGAAAGTCACATTTTCTATATTTTATGAACTGTTTTACTATGTTTGGGGGGGAGGGGGGGGAAGAGTAAAAAATATCAAGCTGACAGCTCAGCCTTTTTAAAATAAATATATGAAGTTGCAGAAACACCATGTTGCTTCTGTCAACAGGTTTCCTGGGTAAGCCAGGCAATCTTGCTTTTCAATGCCCATGACAGAGCCTTGGCAGTTCATGGCATTGCTCCATTAACGTCTGGCTAGTAGACAGTCTGTGCAATGAAAAGTGAGCTCACTGACATGCCTCATTGATATTCATTGTCTGCAGTCGGTATAGGACACCATTTCTGGTCAAATAAATGTTAAGTCACAGAAGATGGCTGATTTCTCCTCTTTTTCCCCTTCCCCAGTCAATCATAGCCTTCTGTAAGTAGCAATTCAAAGGAGTATTTTGTTATTTGAGGAGATGAGACTTTATAGTCTGTGGCTATTCAACAAACAGTAGACACCACGAGAACTTTTGAAAAACATGCCGCTTTTAAGCTTTGCTGGAAATAAGCATTTGAGCACTAGCTTAGGCGCTTAAAGCACGGTATGTGCATGTCTGTGGTGAAACATTGTTATTGCTAGAGCTGATTAAAAGGGAACAAACTAGGTGTGAGAGGGTCAATAACTAAGCAAGTTCTCCAAGACTGACTCATTTACACAGAGGGGTTTTTTTGCTATCCTGCAGTCAGTGCAGAAAATTGAGAACTAGTTATGACTGTACACTATGCATACAGCCTCATGAAAAATAATTCTTTCTTTAAAATGGGGAAATTAATACAACAGTTTGGATACTAAGGGTAAGGTGTAGGTTTGTGAGGATCAGGTTTAAGCCAGCTTGGCATCTGCCTCACTTCAGAGGCAGATTTCTGGACATTTTAATACAGAGGTAAACAGAGTTTATGCCTTACATTTTTTCTTTTTTTGACAGAGATAAATACAACTGACATCATCCACTCCTAAACCCTGGCTCACTAGCAAGTCCATGAACCACTTAAACTAGCACTGTGTAGTCCTATTCGTAAGCACAGGGACTTGTTTCTGGATAGGACTGAATTTCACTCCAGTTGACTATAAGAAATAACTGTTTATTATTTGACTAACATCTCAGACAAGACACTGGGTAGATCTTGAACATCTCCAGAGCATTCCTTCAAGTAACAAATTGTTTGGCTATTTATATTCCATGGTTTTGTCTCTATTTTCAAAGTGGGAACCCCAAATTTGAAGGTGCTACCAGCCAAGTGAATTCTTAGTGCCAGAACCCCAATGTTTATAATGTGCAGTTATCCTCTTATCTGGAAACAGAAGGAAAAAAACCAGCAAGGTCATGTATTGCCACAAAGTAGCACAGAAAATGTGTCAAATCTGAAAAGACAGCCTAAGCCATCTGACCTCTTCTTTCACAGTGCCAAACATCTCTCCTATTACTCTGTCTCTGAAGGAAGCATTGCTGGAGAAGCCACTTCACACCTGGAGAAATTTCTTTGTTGAATAATGGGGTGGGTAAAAGCATAAAATATTTTTATTGCTCAAGTGTCCTCACAGAACCAGTATCTGGCTGCAGGGCACTTCCACCTACAGATCAACATAAAAAAGATCCTGCTGTATATATGCTGTCCTCCCCCACTGGGCAGGATTAATGGGAGAGGGGAATTCTTTAGTTACTACTCTGCCTAACTGGAAGACAGACATTCCCATAAAACTGTGTGTGGGAGCATTTCACAGTGAAACCAAAACACTGTTAAAAGTAAATTCAGTGAACTACTTCTCATGCAGTGCTGCTGTATGAAAAGACGAGGATATTTTATTATACACACGCAAACTGCCAGACACCAACACCACTGCAGTGCCAGGTTGCTACCAGAGAGCTAGCACTCTTTTTGTCCACAGGATCTCATTATTAAGGCTGTGGACCAAGTCATACCTTCACATGCCTGTCCAAATCTACCCCTTATCAACCAGAGGAGCTGGGGGCAATGTGTACCTTGTTGCTTCAGATTCTATGCAACTGTTTTAGTCCAATTAAATTCTTGTTTGGAGATTACACAATCAGCTAGCATAAGTCGACGCGGCACCCTTGACTTTCAAATTATACCAGATTTATGCTGCTAAAAGAACGAACATGGGCTGGCCTTACAACATTGCCATACAATTGATGAACTTCTGTGCCAAATCTGTTTCATGAGAGAAATTCATTGCACCTAGTTGCTTCGTGCAGCATCAGTCCACTGAAGTGAAAAAAAGGTCTTACTACAACTATGAGGCACTGCATTTTTAATAGAGCCATACTGTTATGATGGTTAGGTAGCTGAATGACACCGAGAGTAACATGAAATTGTTTTGTTTTGCAAGTTTTATCCTCAATATGACAAAATAGTGAAGGATTACTCTCTGCCTTATACTCAGACCAAGTTGACAAAATTGAAATACTTGATGTTTAATATAATTGATTTTCCACCTACCAAGAGCAATAGTTAAACGCTAAAAATCAATGCCTATCTCTAAACTCCTACTTTTTTTGATCACATTTGACTGTGGTGTAACAAGTTATATTGAAAAGTGTCAAAGTGAAGGGAAAAAAGGTAACAAAGGAAATACTGTGGTCAAGACCATCACACCCTTCATAATAAACACTTAGAGCATCAAAATATTAATGACAAAATAGTTCTGCTTGGCAGTAAAACTATGTTGGCTGTTTAGGACACTGGTATCCTAGAGTTGGCCTGTATTCCCACTTCATACCAAAGAGAAACAAAAATTTACAACATAGCAATTCTGTGAATGTCAATGGAGAATTGAAGCTTCACGCTTGGCCTGAGCAAGTCCAGCTACTGCTTATCTGTAATTTCTAGAAGAGCTACCCCAGAAAACATACTCTTCCATTAAGCCTCAATGTGACTTCATGTCTCAAACATTTGCAGCTACTCCTACTCAGATTTCTGTGCCCTTGAAGGTATACAGATTAATATTTGCAGAAAATATTTAAAGAAATGTTGATTTTTAAACTCTAGTACCATTACCACACTATACTCTTAGGGCAATCTAAGAGAATGACAACTATGTGCATTATGTATGCACTCAGGTATTGTTTATAAGGGATGCTTACTTGTTGGGAGCCAGTTTCACAAGTTACATTCAAGACGCCATTACAAATGTGAAAATACTAAAGAAATGACAAATAGGTATTAGCTGTTAACATTACAGCGATCCTTTAAAAATATTAGGTCACACACAAAGCTTATTGCTTTGTGTGAGAAAATGCTACACATTCTACCCGAGTGCATGCCACTGTTTCATCTAGCCAAATCAAGAGAAGCTTCAGCTTCTACTATTTCACAATTTTGCAGTGTTACTTCTATACGGAGATATTCATTCTTTCCATAAAGAAAGCTAATGCTCTCATCGCACACTGGACACATTGGCCAAGAAGTATTCCTGGAGCCAGCACAACCAAGCAGAAGGTCAAGCTTTTTCATTATCATCAGCGTTGGATAAAGATGCTTTTCATTTATATCAAATGTTTGAGAGTTCTTTATTAATTCATAGCTGGACACAGTTAATTGACCTACTAACTGATTGTTCTTTGTTGACCTGTGTATTAACTAAACATAAAGAGCTTTTGTCTAGCCGAAAACAATCCAAATTCTCTCTCTAATCCTCATCTGGAATGTAGCAAGTTTTCTTTGTCCCTCAAGACTTCTCCCCCAAAGCAGGAAATGCAGTTCTGCTGAGACCACGTTTAATCAGACAATATGCTGTCTGATATACAAGCCACAACTCTTCTGGTTTCTTACCAATAAATAAATTGTTCCTTAAAGTTGAGTGAAACTACTGGTAGACTGTGCAGCAGAACTTTCACACTTTTTGGTTTTACAGAGTTTTAGTTCAGCCCAATTTTATGGAAACCACCACACTGTTGGTGTTTTGCACAGTGCATTACATTGTGGCAATTACACTAGTGATTAGACTGTGGGCACACAGTCACTTTTTAACTGGCTACGAGGATACTATAGGCTGTCTAGTCTATCATAGCTTGAGAAACTGCACTAGCTATATTTTTCTCTGTGAAAATGCAGTTCGATTGATATTTGAGTTCAAAGGTGAGTTCAATTTAAACTAGTTAAGAACACAATAACAAGCCTTTCTTCACAAAGGCAGACTCCTCCAAGTGATGAGTTGACCTTAAGGAGTCAGTGATTGGAGCAGGGTCAGTGGAACCGAAAATTGGCTTTACTCTACACTTTCTATTCTGAGCCATCTTAACTTCACCACTAAAACAAACATATAAAGCTAATATTCACATCCAGTAGAATGAAGACATCATCTTTATGCTGCTACTTAGCCAAGAGTTAATTAATTTTTTGTTCATGAGGTGCACTAGAGTTTTTAATTGTAAAGGTATATTATAAATTATAAAATTTAGACGTTACTGTATTCCGTGATCCACACTGAACTCACTGTATGTAACACTGAAGTAGAAACAATTCATGTTGATCACTTATGATTATATGTATGAAATATGCTGCCCAGAAAAACTATTGTGTTATCTGAATTGACATGGGGAAAAAAAAAAAAAGGCTTTACTGCTGTAGACATCCTGCCATCCTACACCATATTAAATAGATTTAGTTGATGCCATAATGAAACTTGTGCCATCGTCTCTAGCACTGAGCACTTCCATCCTAAAGGTCTTGCCACTGAGAGCAAGAGGACGGTCCGATCTGTCATTTTCTCCATGCCAAGACCACCAAAGTCAGATCTCTCCACTGTGCTAGTGAAAACTATAAACAAAGGCACTCTTTGAGCCTGACAGCAGTACTTCCATTAATCTATACAGGGAACGAGGTCAAAGAAGCCCCAAGGCCTCTCTGAACTACATAAGCAAGCAGAGGCCCATAAAGGGATATTTCTGCAGCTGAGAATCCCTTGTGCAAAATAACAGCCAATTAATGGTGTCTTTTCAAGACACACCCATGTACTGGATGACAGGAGAAAGGACAATGTCCAAGTTACTCCCCAGTTGAAGAAACAGCCTGTTGGTTTGCTAAGCTAGTTGGGGAGGGTGCGGGGGGGGGGGGGGGGGGGGGGGGGGGGGGGGGAGTGTAGGGAAGTCTATACAAAAGAGATCGAGTGGATGCAAGAAGAGAGCCCCAGGCTACCCTTTACCGCCAACTGTAGCAATAGCCAAGCATTTTACCCACTGGAGACTGGAAGGAGACCAAATCTCTCAGAATTGTTACAGTCCAATTACTGTTTGGTTGCAACGTACGACATCAAATTTTAAACCGCAGCTTGCAGTTAGAAGGTCCTATAACCCACTGTCAAAGTCATGGGCCAGCCAGTAATCTCCAACTATGTTTTCTTAAAGCAGGTTATAACAAATTAGGAATTTTAACAGACAGTTTAGCAGAGAGATAGAGGATGAAATTTATTTTAGATGCAACATAGAATCCACTTACTTAAATACTAAAAAAGATAAGAGTGCATATATACAGGAAAAAAAAAAGAAAGAAAACAAAATACAACCTGGCACAAATGAAGAAACAGTTCTCTTAGAGCTCAGCATCTAGGAGTGCTTCAGTCTGAATAAATGTTGTAAGGAAACTAGACTGCAACTTGGGTATCAGACTACTTCTATGGAAATGGCACAGAGGTGCTGAAATACCTAACCATTTTCTCTAGGAGTGCTGCCTCCTACATACTAGAAAGCTGTATCAATAAACAAACCTTTTCCAGCCTCCATTGAAATATTTAGGAAATATTAGCAACAGGGCTAACTCTGCCTTCTTAATTACCTTCTAACGTATTGTTTCCAAAATGAGTTGTTTCAGCTTTCCCCATGCTTCCCCAATTTTGAAAGACTTCTTGTGCACTACTTTATGTCCAAGTTAATTTACAAGAGCACAGCAGGGTGCTAAGAGAACCAATCCTCAAAACAATGGGGTTTCTCCAAAAAGCAATGGTTTTGCTTTATATAAGAAAGAAACTTTCACATACATTATAGAATATATAGGCATAAATACTTGATTCAGCAATTCTATAAAAATGAGGACCGTATTTTGAGAAGTTTATTTTCAGGGATGGTGACAAATAGTGATTTCAATATCAGCATAATTCATGCAAACATTGGCCGATCAAATTAATTTTTTCATAAATTAGCCCTATGAAGTACATCTTCGTACATTCCTAAACAGAAAACTACCATAAGAACCTGTCTTTCATAATTTTGGAGAGCACATAATTGCAAATCACAGATGAAGATGTAGCAATGACAAAGCTCACATCAGGCTGGTACCCAGACCTATCCAGCCCACGTGCCTTCTTGATACAATTCACATCCCTCTGCTGCATCTTCTCCCCAGGAGTTCTAGGTAGCACAACTGCTTTCTCTGCCAGGCCTAATCTGCTCCCTCTGTGCAACCCTGATGGCTCTCTCTAGAGACATCCAAGATAAGTTAGTTTCTAACCATGAGTCTTCTCCCATATATTTCTGCTTGCCAATGCTGGAAAAACAAGAGACCAGCAACCTAGAGTGCACCTGGTAATGCCATCCTTACCTTTTAATAGACATACCACTCTAGAGGTGACACACCTAAAGCTGGTGTCTTTCCTTCCTGTTAGTTTCTGAATATCTCAGCTGTTTAACTTCAGGCAACATAGACTCACAATGAACATAACAGTAGCACTTTTTGGGTTTACAGTCATCTTAGTACCAAAATATTGCATAGTAAACTGATCAGCCCTCTATTCTTAGCACAAAATATGCTGGTTTATAGGAGTACCTATTGCTTTGCACCAGTACTACATTCTGCAAGTATTAAAGCTAGCTTTACACCTTTAAAGTACTTTTAAAGAGCCTAGAGCAAAGTGCACTTCCCCCAAAATAATACAAAGAATTAGTTTAATAATCATACCTTAGAGTCTCATCAGCTACATAATTTGTCCCCAAAAAACTTAATCCATACCTTAAAACATCATTTCATGTTATGCCCAGCAATCATACACCAAGCTCAAACAGGTACAGGGCCTCCCTATGCCTTCTCACATTATTGTTAGTCAGTATACAAAATCTGCCTCAGTTCAGGGACAAAGCATAGAAAGAAATCAGGCAGTAGGAATCAACAACAAATCAAGAACCCTGGACATTCTGAAAACTCTACATATTTTTTAAACTGAATTTCAGCAATATTTTGAATGTGTAGGAAATAAACAGCCAGCTTATTCTCCTCAGCCTCCCTTCCTTCCAGTCTAACACATCCCCTTTTCCCTCATATTTATCTTTCTGGAACACCTGTCCCCTATTACCTCAGCCCATCCCAAGACACTGTGGCACTATCTCTATTTGCAGCAGTCTTATTTTTTACCTAGTTTTTGGTGGGAGTTTTAGCTGAATTTTGGTTTTTTTTCACGTTAATCTCTTCAAGGAAGATATTGTCTCCTATTCTTCATATGAACAGGGCCTAGCACAGGGGACTCTAGTCTTGGATAATCTCTGTGTTCTACTAAAGAGCATGTTTTAAATGTGTTAAATTAATGGGAAAACTTCCTTATGGAATAATAGCTCAGTATAGTGAAATGAACGAGAGGAATGTCAGTTAAATAGTCCTAGTCTGACCACACAGAGGAATATACTGGTGGGCAACTGAGATTATTTCCTTATACAAGAGATGGGGTGTGGGAAGAGAAGAATAACACATTTATGCAGTTTTGATAGGCAATTTCTAGAAGTAAGTGTTATTTGTAGACTACCCACCGAGAAGAAAGTGAGATATTCCAAACAGAGATTATTACAGACATGAGATGAGTAAGGGTAAAACAAAATGAACGTTTGTCCAAATCTATAGGAATTATGTAGTCAGAAAACTCCCTAGACACTGAAGATATCAGGACTTCTCCCATTAGTAGTACCAGTTCTATGTGGACACAGGAATGAGTTACCACAGTAACTTTTGGTGTTTTATTTTTAGGTATAACTTGAGTAGTTACTCCAAACATATGGGAATATAGAATGCCACAATAAATTCCTATGTACCTGCAGAGTGTAAACCACGAGGGCAAGGACTTACCTAGCATGTAATATATAGTAGCAAGTAGAAGAGACGCGTTGTGAGAAGATATGTTAGCCATGGTATGTCTTATAATGAGCCATAGAGGAACTAGAGTAATAATCCCTAGGATCTGAGAAATATAAACTTCAACTACAATAAGCAAAAGTAGCAATGGATTACTCACTCTGGTATTTTAGCTGCTTCAGTTCCCATTTTTTTTGTCTTCATATCAGCAGGTACATGTCACACAATAGTTCTCCAGACATACCATGAAGTCCAAGCTCTTCAGGAAACAAAGCTGTACAAGTAAAACAGTACTGCCCCAATTCCTCATTTATACAACATCAAGGAAAAGAAGGGAAAAATCACATCTGTTAAGACTGAACTTGGAGTTACAAAAAATACGGGAGGGGGAAAAAAGGGTGCTGCCTGTGCTCACATGTTCTGTAACCTGATCCAGGCAGTAAATCAGTCACAGGTAACACTCATCTGAGACCCTAATCAAAGGAACCTGCTGAGTTTTACAGATGCCTCTTACTTTATGCATTTGGGCTGAACTGAATATGTGTTCCTAGTTCCCTATTTTTGCTGTTGAAAACACAAAGTTCTGCTATTGTCTTTTTCTTATCTAATCTTGGCATCAAAAAAGTCTGAGGTTTAAAATTAAGTCTACTAGACTTTTAAATTACAGTACAGAAAATTAAAAAAATAGAACGTGCTTACAGATATGTCAAAGCTCAGAAAACAAAGTGTTTTGGTTTGGGGTTTGTTTTTGTTTTTTTTTTTCCTTTTTAACATTATAACCTTTCTATGTGACTACTGGCAATGTTCTCTGATTCCACCCAGTAAATACACACAGACCCCCCACACACTCGAACTCCCTTGATTCAACTTACAAATAGATGAAGAGCTTGACATATTCAATAGGGTTTTTTCCTGGTCATAATCCTTCTGAAGTAATGCCTAAACTTTTTTGCAGTTAGTATCTCAATAGTCTGTCTGTTTAGACTTTCTGTACTCTTACCACAGATGAAACACTCAGCATCTAGCTGCCCGTGCAGCCTCAGAACTCCAGTTCTGCACTTGCAAAACTGATGCCAGGGAGTGGTAATTATACTTCAATGACTTTATTGACTGCAAATGATTAAGCCAAGCATGACTGACAAAGCTTTACTGACCGCTTCTATTTATAACACAGCACCATTCCATACCCATTCAGAGTTAGCTACATGTGGTTCTTGCATGAAGCAGTGCTTTACTGCCTCTTAAGTCTTGGGGGCTTTTACAATAAGGGGGAGTTATCCTTTCATAACTGGTCATAATGCCTTTTGGAAACTTCTCACAGCTTCTTGGATTTTTGGGGAGTGCAACAGAACTCTGTTGTTGAAAAGCTATAATTTTTTTTTTATTTTCTTGGTTTGGATTAACATATACTGCCATCATGTGGGCAGAAATACTAAGAAAAAACAATTATTCAGTGAAATTCTCTCACCTTGAAAGCCTTACCTTCATTTTAAGACATTCTTCGTATTACCAATATGAGAACTAACTCAAGATTATTGAAACAGAAGGAAGAAAAATCTGATTTTTTTGTTTGTTTTTGTTGTCACACCACATAAAAAGTGCCAGTGCTTGGAAGGACCACAAAGTTATGTTGCAGCTGGGCAGTAACTGACTAGCACAAGTGGTAAATATCCTAGCCTCAGCACAGTGCTTTAGCTACTCTTTCTCTTACTCCTTGACTGCACATCTAGACACAAGTCATACGGGGCCAGAGATCAGAGTGACTAGAAAAAGACAGAGCAAGCAAAAAATAGGCCATGATGCAACAGTGCAAATGCACAGTTTGTATGGGAGTGCCAACATTGCCAGTCTTTCAACTCATGCACAAGACTCAAGAAATCCATCAGGCAAACAACCAGTTCCTTTCTACTTGTCACTCCCACTGTCTGTGGGTTCACCCTCTTCCCTGGGCATTGCAAGAATGTATTTACCTCTTTCAGCATTAGGAACTTCAACTGCAGTACTATTTTGTAGTGGGATTGCGTGGCAAGGTTTTGGTAGTGGGGGGGCTATAGGGGTGGCTTCTGTGAGAAGCTGCTAGAAGCTTCCCCTATGTCTGATAAAGTCAATGCTAGCGGGTTCCAAGACGGGCCTGCTGCTGGCCAAGGCCGAGCCCATCAGCAACAGTGGTAGTGCCTCTGGGATAACATATTTAAGAAAGGGAAAAGAAGTTACAGGGGAGCAGCTGTTGCAGTGAGAGAGAGCAGTGAGAATATGTGAGGGGAACAGCTCTGCAGACACCAAGGTCAGTGAAGAAGGAGGGGGAGGAGGTGCTCCAGGCGCCCCAGCAGAGATTCCCCTGCAGCCCGTGGGGAAGACCCTGGTGAGGCAGGCTGTCCCCCTGCAGCCCATGGAGGTCCATGGTGGAGCAGATATCCACCTGCAGCCCATGGAGAACACCACACCAGAGCAGGTGGATGCCCGAAGGACGCTGTGACCCCGTGGGAAGCCCACGCTGGAGCAGGCTCCTGGCAGGACCTGTGGTCCCGTGGAGAGAGGAGCCCAGGCTGGAGCAGGTTTGCTGGCAGGGCTTGTGACCCCGTGGGGGACCCACACTGGAGCAGTCTGTTCCTGAAGGACTGCATCCCGTGGATGGGACCCACGCTGGAGCAGTTTGTGAAGAACTGCAGCCCGTGGGAAGGACCCACGTTGGAGAAGTTCGTGGGGGACTGTCTCCTGTGGGAGGGACCCCACGCTGGAGCAGGGGAAGAGTGTGAGGAGTCCTCCCCCTGAGGAGGAAGGAGTGGTAGAGACAACATGTGATGAACTGACCGCATCCCCCATTCCCCGTCCCCCTGTGCCACTAAGGGGAGGAGGTAGAGAATTCGGGAGTAAAGTTAAGCCTGGGAAGAAGGGAGGGGTGGGGGGAAGGTGTTTTTAAGATTTGGTTTTATTTCTCATTATCCTACTCTGATCTGACTAGTAATAAATTAAATGAATTTTTTCCCCAAGTCGAGTCTGTTTTGCCCATGACAGTAATTGGCGAGTGATCTCCCTGTCCTTATCTTGACCCACGAGCCTTTCGTTATATTTTCTCTCCCCTGTCCAGCTGAAGAGGGGGAGTGATAGAGCGCCTTTGGTGGGCATCTGGCATCCAGCCAGGGTCAAGCTGCCACATATTGCAAGAGATCCAGAGAATAAAGGATGAACAGAAAAAGAATGACCTATAAGCATAAACGTTCTGGTTTTTACAAACATATCTTGAAAGAAAATTGCTACAGAATTTAAATATATCATAAATTTCTTATTATTTTGAAGAGCCTTATCATTGGAAAAAAAAGTTCAGTTGTCAAATTGTATGTATTTGTATGGACTAATGCTATTTTAAAAAATATTTTGTAAGACCTGTACAGTTTTAAAAAATAATATAAGCATCTGATATTGCCAAGAACCCCAGACCCCACACTGAAATAAGAATGTGCTTAAATTCTAGAAATTATTCTTGAAATACCAGCAGTTTTCAAGTTTCACTACACAGTAGAAAAATAGGGGGTAAGGTGTTTAAATCTATATATTAAATACAGCTTATCAAAAACTAGTACTGAAGTCTTCACTAAAGTACTAAAATGTCAAAATTAAGGCTGAATTTGCCAGCTTCATGGTTTCTTTCTGCATAGCCGTTATAAGCTGCTTTTCAAGGCCCATCACATGGAACCAATTAGTGGCATCCGCCTTCACAATGAGTAGCACTGTATTCCAGACGGGTCCCACTGAGTAACTTGCTACTCATATTGAGCTCAATACATCACGATCTAACAATTAGATAGTAAAATATAAATAATACATTGATTCCCCTAGTGTAGCAGCTTATCAAGAAGAATGCCTCAAAATCCATGAAATATGATTCTTATTCAAGAATCTTACCTATCGCAGAAAATAGCCTTTAAAACAAGAAAACTACATCCAAACTGCATAGGATCTGAGTCTATATGCTATAATCACTGTATAAACAAACTTATATTGTTTAATGTAAGCAACTTACACAAAAACATCCATATACTGCCACATAGGTGTTACTTGAAAAATCAATATTCACCAACAAGACTGAAAGAATATTTTCCCCGACATTTAGGTACAATGATTACCATAGGTTTTTTGCTTTACAATAACTATTAATAACTATTTCATTAGGAAATATGGATTCTAAAAACTTGGTCAGTATAACAGTTTCAATATGAAGCTTTTTAATTATTTCGTATATAGAAATAACTTTTCATTCATTCATTTTTCTGGGTGCCATTTTCCTCGTGTTAAAGTCAGATCCGTTCCTACAGCAGCCTTTTAATACAGTTATTTAGGTGCTTCAGAATGTGTCATGTCATAGCTTGCTATTTTACAAGTTATAGCTAGAGGTGATAGATAATTGAATTTATACCAAGTGTAATTGTTAATGTAACAATAATTCTTTCAATTTAATAGCATTAATTTAGATTAAGATCAGGTTACTTCTCCTTTTCATTACAAGTAACAACATTGTTCTCTCATTTGCCTTTAGACACAAGCTTGACAAACTAGACTAATGGAAAAGAAATTTTAAATAGCATTAAAACAAAAAGATGGGAGAGTTGCAAAAGCATAAGAGAATAAAGAAAAAAGGGAGAGGTACAAACTCTAAAGCAAGAGTTCCATCAAATAAACTGACAAATTAGCTATCTCCAATACATAACAATGTTTCACGACATTTCTGTCACTAAGACCGAGGTTCAAGCTTGACAGAAAATTCAGGACTCCTCCTAATTCACGGATCAAGCTTATGTACAATACAATAAAAAGAAACAGGGAAAAAAAGAGAGCAAGCAGCATTTATTTCTGCTATTCACTTCAGGGTCACTCAGTCTTAATACATTTCATCAACATCCTCATACTCTCCAACAGAAAATATCTTGATAAAAAGTAGTTTGAACAGTGGTGCTGGAGGGAGTCCAACAGATGTTGCTCGTTTACCAGTAAAAAGTTCACCAGCTTCAGTTGTAGCATCTCATCTTTCTCACCATTTCCACTGAGAGCAGAAATAATTGTCATGAAACAGTGTATGAAGTTCAAGGAAAACAAATACTAAGCCAAATGTGTCATATCCCTCTCCTCATATAATTTCTATAATACAGAAAGTTAAGAAACTCTTCTGACTTGGGTTGGAAGGAGCCCTATAGATAAACACATTCTGCATTTTCACATCAACAAATATACTTTTATCTAGCTTAAGAAGTATTTATGTAAAGACAGGACAGAAAGAGTGTTCCTAAAATATTTAAAATTGCTAACTGGAGTTCTGGGTTTGCAGTTGAAAGACTACAGAAATTATTTTGCAGTTTCAGTGAGATTCATTCTTTCCAGTTACTTCCAAGAAGAATATACGACAGGATAGCTTGCTAATTATCTAGCGATTCCATCACAAAAGCTGATAGAATATCTGATCTCTAATACACAATTTCATAACATTTATGTCACTATGACTTGGACCTACACTGAAATACAGGCCATCCAATGAGCTACAGACCAGACAAAAAACACTGCAACCTCAAAACAAAAGAACAACTTTACCGACATGTAGAGAAGCACCAAGTGTCCGGTATTCCTAAGCAAACTGCTACCTAGATAAAACATATAACAAAGAAAATACAACTCTGCAGACCTTTTTTCTACATTTCATTATGAGATAGCAGTCTGTAAGGGTCTAAAGAGGTTTGGGGTCAATATCTTCTTATCTTGCCTTAATTTGTAATAGTCATTAAAAGCATTCTTTTTTTTTCCTCATGCAACAATGGTGGAATAAACATATGATGTTGGCTAATCAAATCTAACAAAGTAATTCCCTTTCCTTCCATAAGGAAATAGATACATTTCCGTTCTTGTTCCCTAACCCTCCTAGATGTGAGCCCGTATTTCATACAGTGTTTCTCGGGGCTGTCTGGCCAGTTTCAGTTAATGATCAGAGCTGGCTGAAAAACAGGCAAAAGCTCCACAAATCCAAGAGGATTCATTGCAGCCCTGGGAACTACAACAGCATTTGAGCTGAAGCACCAGCTGCAGGGGCTGTTCAAATTGGGCTGTGGCCACACCTGCTCTGTGGCCTACAGCCGAATCCCTCAGCAGGAAATTTCTCCACAGTTACAGGAAAGCAAGGAGTTAATATTTTATAATCTTTACATACCTTAACTCTGACCCACAGATTTTGGCTGCTTGCCAACTGACCACTTACACAAAACTGAGAGTTCCAGGCAATGTGTTGTGCTCCCACTCAAGCCATTTATGTTGCTGTATACAGGGCCCCCTGCGGGTTAGAATTTAGACCAAAAGCTGAGATAAGTGAAGTTCGCCAGACTCAGACTAGGATTAGCATTATGGTAAAGACAGGTAGATTCGACAAGCTAACTGTTCAAAAAGTACAGAGTTAGACACTGCTGTCCTACCATACATTTCAGGGATGTTTCAAGGATCAGGAGCTATATCCAGGTCTGAAACTTTCTACAGTAAAACTAATCCTCTGAAACCTTAGTTAGACAAACAAATCCTGGGGCAGATGGTATGTTCCTGCAAATACATGAAGAATTGCAAAGGTACAGAAAATATGGCTGTTAACAAAAATACAAGTCCATTCTCTACTCTTGCTTTCTCCTGAATTCTGTACCTAACTCCCTCTCACTCCCAAACAACTTGGGTCTAACTGATTAATCTGTTTGCTGGGGTGATGGAAGACAATCACAGATGCTTATGTTATAAACAATTAAGAACTATACTGAGTTGCATATACAAGGCTAAAACTGAAAAGACTGATGAAGAAAACATTTTTTTCAAGGTTTCTGAAATTCCTACCTGGAGAATAAGGTTAATTCTAAGAGGAAGTGCCATACCAGGTCTTCTTTATTTAAATCATATTTACGCAATTGTAGCCAATAATTAACTTTTGAAAATCTGTGGTTTAGTTGTTATTATTTATCTTGTTATTAATCTCCTAGAGGTCAAGATCTAAAGACAGTTAATAAAACATGAGCCAAAATCTCTTGTCTACACTTGAATACATAGAACACACACGCTAATCCATGGGAAGGCTACTTAAAAGCCAGAGATCTGAACAAAACCTTAAATTCTGTAGCATACCACTAGAGGGTGCACAAGGCTACTCCGTTGTAACCACTCCCTGTCTTTATATACAAATATTTATTCTCACAAGGCTCCAAGTACACTTGTAAGAACCGTTACTCAAGTTTTAAAGGGTGTGAGCCTGGACTCCAGAGGAATTACATTGTTCACGTGAGTAAGGACAGTGCTAGTTCAGAATCAGGCACAAAGTCAAATTTGGCTTTCTGATCTGAATATCCAGCTCCTCTAATGTACTATGAGAGAAGTTTTGGCGGCGGCCACTGTTTTGTGGAAGTTTTGGCTTTTATACTGTTTCTCGGCATCCAGTGAAGAAGTCATCCTTAGCAAAACTTTTTAATCTAAAGTAAAAACTCTAAGCTCTGCTCTGCTTCTGTTGAAGACAGCCCCTTCAGAGGAAACAATACAGCCACAAGCAAATTACTGCAAACACCTTGTCTTTCAAAAACAAGTCAGGATTCATTTGCTTGCTCTCTTGGAGCCCCTGGGACAAAAATGTAAGCTGAACCAATCCACAAGATTTTCCCTGTGGCTTGTGCTTTCTTCTAGGCTCTGCAGACTTTAGCCCAATGCAAGGCTTTATGAGGGATGGGTAGGGAAAGCGTTTCTGCGTTATTATTTCTAGTGTGACTGGAATAGAATACGGAAGTCATAGTAAGAGGGGGTGAGGAAACTCCAGTTGCATGAAAATGTTTGACATGGAGCTTCCCTTCTTGTCCTTTCCCTGCTTTGGATTGCATTACGTACTGCTGGGTTTATCCTGCTTTCTTGCACAGGTCATGAAGAAACAAGACTCTACCCCAGTGAAAGTAAGGAGATAAAACGGTGGCTCTATGATTATTTTTCATGACTCTGGAAAAGTCCTTTCTACTCTTCAGCCCTAGCCTAGCCAAAATATTCAGTCCGCCTGCTAGACAGGTGGTGCCACAGAACACTGGAAATTAAAAAACCATCGGAACTAAGGGTGTCTAGGTCATAGTTTGGGCTGAGAACCACATGTTGCTGGCTTGGGATCAGACCTAAGGCTAGACAAGGTTAGGGGCACCAGGCTACCATAGATCCTATAGAGAACATGAGACTGGAGTACGTGATGGAGACAGCATTAGCAGCCAAACTGGGTTAGATTTTGGAGGATGTTACATTCTTCGTTTGTAGATTACCATAGGAAAAGGCACACCAGGGCAGATGAAACAGAAATTAGCAGATCGTATACGGACAAATAATAGTTTCTATTTGCTATTTTATTCAATTATTAATTGCATTTACAAAACAGAACAGCCTAAGACCTAAAGGCCATTAAATTGTCTGACAACAGGTAACAGGGTTTTCTTAGGACAGACAAGAGAACAGGGAAGATGCAGAATAAAATAAACCCATCCTTACTGTTTCAGAAGATGGGAGGGCAAACTGTTGTTAAGGGAATTCGCAAATGAAGATTTCATATGAGCTAGTGCATTTAGTAGTCCTTTGAAAGAGATCTCTTCTGTCGCCTTTTTCGTCCTTTATACTTTAGGCCTGCCTACTTCTCTGTCTACTGTTGTTTTTTAAGACAAAATTTTATTTAGCCTCTTCTTTAAGAACCCTTTCCAAGACTATCTTTATTGTCTTTCTCTGCTATTTTTACTTCCACTAGGAGTGTGGGAGTTATCAGTGATCACACTCAGGACTTTATAAAGTAGCATAGTAATGTTTTCCACTTTTCACAATTCCTTTCCTAAAATTCCTAGCCTTTTATATATTTTGATTACCACGAAGTATTGAGCTTATGATTCCTGAGAACTATGAGAATTACTTTAACACTTTCTTCCTACAGTAAAAGAGAGCCCAACACTTTGTTAAGGTTTTAATAATAAAAAGGTTAATAATAATAATAAAAAATAAGGTTATAATAATAAAAACTCTCTCATCTTACTGTTCATCTGTTTTTATAGTTTATTTATGTGTAATAGGCATTTTGGTCACCATTCTCTAAGGGGAAAACTATTTATTACTATGCTTCATATGCTATTGTTTAAGCTTAATGTTTTTCACTCTACAGCAAGAGATGATCTCTTTTCTTTGGTTAGGAACTTTATCAAACATCCATGAGGTATCTAAAGATTAGGAACTTTATCAAACATCCATGAGGTATCTAAAGATACTGTTAACTATTTATCCATATTCACATGGTCACTGATTTCTTTGAAGAATTCTAATAAATTTTGAAAGTAAGATCTCCCTCTGCAGAAGTTGTATTTTGTTTTTCCCTACATCACTGTTATCGAGGCATCTACTAATTATTCCATTTTATTATACTTTCCTATCTTTTCACACTGTATAGATCTGTAGTTCCTTAGACCCACTGTCTTCCTCCTGTTCTTCAAATCCTTGTTAAAAGTTAGCATAATCACTTTACTAATATGCTAATATTTACTCCTTTAAGCACCTCAAAGAGAAGTGACCACACAAATGGAAGCACCAATTTCATATTTGATTGCCTTGGAAGTCTTGGGTGTACATCATTGGTCCTACCATTTTGCTAGCAGTCATTTTATCAATTTGTCCTAGGACATCTCCATATGATTCTTCAAATGAAGACTGTTCCTTCAGACCCATGCTTATAAAGGATGATTCTAAAGAGGAGAATATCCTTCTATTTCTAACTGCTTACAGCTGTGAAGTTATGCAGACAAGCTACATTAATTTTTCCAACACAGTAATCTTCTTTGAGTCCACCCTTTACACTTCCTTCAGAATAAAGCAACTCATCCTCACTAAATGCAAGGGATTTGTGCCCACAGATTCAGACAAAAGCAGATTTAAGACTGTGTTCAATGACCTTCTGCAATCAAATCTACAATGTGAAGGTTTTTCGTGCAGTTAAGGATCACAACCATCCAAAAATCATGACGATTGTTCTTTTTTCCTGGCTGGCTGACTTATTGCATAACCCTACTATCACCACCCTGTTTATTATTCCTGCGGGAAACAACAGTTTACCACAAAAGCAGATGTTCTAACCTTTTCTTTTGCAGCCTGCTACAGCTGTTTTTAAGTCAACTGTCAGGTCCTTTAGCCTTTTTTTTTTTTTTTTAATAGATGCATCTTCTGGGCAATTAAATTCTCTAATCACACTCACGCTTTGATCCAGCTGTAAGTAGAGCTCTGCTCAGTTATAACACGTATTTATTGTTGGTACAGTAAAACATTACTCTCACTGCAACTCCTTTGTTTTGCTGGGCATCATTATATGACATAAACACTAAAAAGAGGAACAAGGTCTTTATTAGACACTTAAAATCAAGGTTGCTTAAGCCTCCTGCCATTGTTAGTTACTGTTTAAGTCCCTTACAGCCTGGCAACACAGGCTTCCCTCCTTACCACATTGGTAACGTATATCCCCTACCTGTTTTCCAGTCAGTCTACTTCACTTCTTGTCAAATCTCTTAGGTGTAGACCTGAATAGGCACACAGTCTCACACCACACTGCACAAGCCACTGCTTGGCCTTTTTAGCACTCAGTTTCTTAGGAACAGTCTGTTAGCTAACTTCTTTGCAGTTATTATTGCATAGGATTTGTATCCTCCATCACAGTCTGTCTTTACTACATTTTTAGAGCAAATCATCACAGGAACGCTCTTTGCTATTTCACAGCTACAGTGCTCCAAGAGGAACCAGCACTGCCTCTTGCACAAAACCCTTTGGGATTATACGAAAATTTGGCGCACTAGCCGTCATGAGTTCTTGTAAGATCCTCACTTGGTATCAATTCCCTCTATGATAGCACGAGAACCACTGAGCAAAAGTCTTTGCCTACAGATATGGGAGATCCCAAGTTCAACAGCCACTGGATTTCTCCTGATGTCATTATTTATGAGAAGATAATAATGAATAGTTGTGTCTTACTTCTCAGAATACAAATTTGTTTTCCATCTCAGTTTTTTCTTTTCTTTTCCTGAACAAAGAATTGCTTGGACCTCTTCCAAATACTTAAACCAATATCTTATGACATCCCAGCTGTTGTTACCTCTAGAAACAAAGTAATTGTTGCTATCAGTTATGATCACAGAACATATAAATAACTACTGATGGCAGTCTAGACGCTTAGGGGACTTCCACTTGGGCACTTCTATCTCAAGTGACCTTTTCCTTTCATACTGCTTGCAAATTCATTTATCCCGGGAATGAGTTTGGAAATAGAATCTCAACTTATTGTCAACGATTCTTAATTTGTCTACTTTTTTTGGCAATCTTTTATTGAGATAGTGTACTTGATGCAAAGGAAATGTTTTCCTCAGCTTGCCTTTTGAGATTTCTCTTGCAATAAAAATTAGGAGAAATGCACCCGTCCTTTTAAGCGACTGAGATGTGATTTGGATTATAATTGCTATTTATAGTCTGAGAAGGATGAGAGGCAAAGCAATAAGTACACATCAACTGATGAAACATGAGATTCCCAAAGTAAAACATACAATACTTTCAGGTTTCAAAAAGGAACATTTCCTATCCTAATTCCTGTCCTTAATACTGGATGCAGTTATCCCTTAGGCAGAGAGAAAGAGATAAGTACTTAACATGACAGAATGGCACAATGAGCTCCAGAAAGGCATACACATGCCTAAATGCAGTTTCCAGAGAAATGAGAATATAACATTTTATGCACGTTGAAGGACATTATCTAATACATTGCATATAGAAAAGAACAAACTGGTTGCCATTAAGTATATTTTCATTCTACGAGGACTATTTAAACTAAAGGACGAATTTTTATTTTCTTCATGATATACATCTGGAGTAACTTTACTGAAGGCTGTAAGCCCATGCCAAAATGAAATGTTCATGAAGTATGAGTGAATTATGCCTACCTAGAGCCGCAGTTTGGCCCTTCATGTCTGTATTTAGAAAAAACAGGCAGAAGGTAAAAATCTGATCTTTTGAAGATACACTGAACTAATGATTGACATTGAACTAATTCAAACATTTAAAATACTGTGATGAATTGAGATCTCAAAAGAATTGTCAGGTAAATTAAGGCAATTATTTCAGTTTGGTTGAGAATGCAGACTAGATAGTGACAGGTCAACACAAAAACAATAATGTAAGAGATCTTGTGACAAATCCTCAGGGAGACAGAAGCATTAAATTTAGATGGTGGACAAAAGAATTAGTTAAATGACAGTAATTGAGATCAATTGGAACACCATGTCCTTGCTTGAGTCACAGTTTCCCTTGTAGTCTCTCAGAACAATTACTGTTTTATCACCACAGGGATTAAGATAAGAGCTTCAGAGCTGTATGTGCTTAATTGAGCTGATATACAGCTTGTACTGTAATGTTTCTTCATGGAAAAAACTTGAGTTTTGTGATGCATCACTTTAACTGGTCATGAAAGAAAACACTTGTTTAGAAACTAAGTCTCTATTCAAAATCATATTAAAGAACAGCAGGCAGGCTAAAGTTTAGTTAAGAATAGAAACACTTCAAAACTTGGTTTTACATCATGATGCTTTCCCCTCACACAATCCCAATAAAATATTTTCAGCCCTGCAGTCCAGATAAAATATTTTCAGATTTAATTCATTGCATTTTTTGTATCTGTGACGTTCCCCATGGAACTGGCCAGAGAGTAAATTCACCAGAATAACTTTTCAAGGGAAATGGAAGTTTTTGGTCAAGCTTTGACAAAAAAAGTAGAAAGAAGTAGAAAGAAGTTTTGCAACTGTTGAGCAAATTCACCTTGTTGAATAGTAGGGGGGTTTATTTCCCCTAAATAAATGTCTTATGTAACACAACTTTTTTTTTTTTTAAAGTCTATGTTATTTATTTGATCTAAACCACAATTTTATCATTTTTATTGAATTCAATAGTTTTATTTCAATAAGAAAATAAGTTTTCTTTCCTCTGTTTCCCAGCATATGCGTACATTTATTGGAAGCACAAAAAGTCTCATGCATAGCTAAGTTTTTTAAACTGTCTATTATAAGAACTTATTTTTAATGACTTACACTTTGTCTCACATTGTCTGAACCATGACTGTAGCCTCCAGAATGTAGGAGACTTGTTTGTATCTTCCACTTTGTGGGCACTAGCAATGAGAAAACAGCATCAGCAGAGGAAAAGATGAGATGCAGGAAAAAAGAGCTTCAGCAGATGATACAATTTGGGAGATGTTGAGGTAAACGAGGAAGACAAGAAGTGAAGGGAAGAAAAGACTGGCTGATTGGAGAGAACTGCAAGAGAGCTAGGAGCAAGAGAAAAACATCTGAGCAGCATAAGACATGCAGGAACTTGGAGAATGCAGCTGGCAGAAACAAAGCAGGCATGAAACGGAGTTGAAAAATAAGAGAAGCTGGAGGCAGTGAGAAGAAAGCAGGGAAGGAAGGGTGTATAACCTCTTCCACATGCTGTTAATTCAGGGTAAAAGGTGAAAGATGGACTGTGGTACAGCCAACTTCATGATGACAAGAGGCTTTCTCCCTGCCTGTATCCTTTGAGTGACCTCCTGTACAAGTAAACACAACCATCAGAAACTTGATGCTGCTTTGATAAGAGACAACCAAAAAAAAAAAGGGGGGGGGGGAGGGGCAGGAAGAATGGTCAGCCCAATGAGGAAGAAAAAACATTTATCTGCCCTTGCCTGTCACTCCTCATTCACTGAAATACCTCATCCAGGAAAAGGAATACAGCAGTATCTGTGCCTGGATTGAAAGAGACAGATCAGCTCTCTAGAAAAGCAGAAATTGCTGGAGAAAGGTCAAGTATGGTGGATATAGAGAAGAAAATATGTGAAAAGTGAACAAAAAAAGAAATAAACCTAGTTCAAAAGAACAGGCACTTTACAAAATCACGCAAAAGTAAGGAAATGTCAGGTGTAAACTTACTTATGTGATCTTAATTTGACTTTGCCATATACAGGCCCAACTTACTTTTAAACTTAGTTTATTTTAAAAGTAGAGTTCATGAGTGAAATTAGAGTTCAAGCCCTTCTTGGCTATCATTTGTATAATTAATTAAATCCACATTAACAAACCAGCAGTGAACATTTCAAAATTTGGTATTTTGGAGTAACTGAAGCATGAATATGATTTTGTTGCCTCTAGACTAGTGAATGATAAATAGTTGCTCCCAATCAATGAGACTCATTTGAATGTGGAGTAAATATTTATATCTGAATGATGAATCTCTGAAAAACAGATTTATCATGGAAAGTATTATAGACTGTTAATTGCAGCAGTATTCAAGTTGTCACAGAAGTAACATAAATTACACAAATGCAAATTACTACTTTCAAAATGAAAGGACAGGCATTTTTTGATGCTTCTTTCAGATTAATTTCCTATAAATATCAACATTTTCTGAAAGGAAAGTAACATGGACGAAGAAATGTGATGGATGTGATTAATTATCATAAAATTACCAGTGGACAGTACCTCACAGAAAATAAACTTCTTTCCTTGCTGATGAAATGAAGTTGAACTGTTAGCATTTGTAAATAAACCTATTTCTTTACTCCTAGAACGGAGACAGATAGGTTGAAAATTATGAAGACACATTGCAGATTGTTCAGTGCTTCAGAACAGAAATATTGAAGTCCTTTTATTTTCCAAATACTTTTGCCATTATATATGAAGAAAACCGTATTATTCATCTACTTAAAGTAAAATCAAATCTACAAGTTCCCACCCCTTATATTAATCATGCTTTCCCCAACCATATATTAGGGACTTTCCCTTCCTGAATATCTTTTATCTTAGACTGCATTCACTGGAGAGAACCTTTCACTGGTAAAACACTCTAGATTTTATATCTCACTTCTCTGCTGGAATCCTCTAAAGCTTCTACTTAGAATCAAGTATTTTCCCAATCACAGTCATTTAGTTTTATTCATGCAAGTAGAAACATGTTGAGGCCTTTTTTTCTTCAAAATCTATATTGCCTCTTTCTGGAAAAACTCTAGTTTTGGTACATTTGGTAGTATTAATGTAGCTTTGGAAAGTCTGATGCCATGATCTCAATTTGGCCTATTAACTGTTCATATTCTTACCGGTTTTTTTCCACCTGGCAGCGCTGCTTAAAGGTCACTTTCAACAGTCTTTACTCAGTGAACTTTTTATTTTATCTTGACCTTTACATTAACCACAAATAGTTAATGTACCTACTAAACACTGATGGGGCTAATGGTCACAGCTGGCTCCTTACTGACATCAGACACATTAATTAACCACTGTGAGGAGCATGGTCTTGGAATGCTTTTAGCTATATTTGAAGGATGCCGTAACACAGGTACTAAAAATTTGGAAAAAAACCAACCCAGTGCTTCTCCTTTATCCCAGAATCTGCAAGAGATTTTGATTACTGATTGCATGTTTATCATTTTTCAATTTGAATGTGCTTTAAATACAGCATATTAGAGCACTTAAAAATTATTTTGAAAATTGCAACCTTGAGACTAATGAAATTTTTGTCCTAAAACTACTTGATATCCTAGAGAATTTTGGCATTATTCGCTAGACATTTCAACTTCCTCACAGTAAAAAAGGTAACAATAACTTTTATTACCAGTTTTAAGGAACGATGTAATTTTATTTTTTTTTCTTCTCAAAAAAAAAAAAAAAGACTGTGGACTTTTAATTTATTGACTATCTAAACTATGATTGTGAATACATTATGGAACGCTACATCAGACAATTCCAGAGCCTTGGAATTCAGGGAAAGATTTGAAAGTGGAATAATAAGACTTCACAGAGCTATGTTTGCGTTCTCTTATTTTTAATTCTTATTTTGCAAAGATCAGTAGTATCTAAGTAACAGTACAGCTTGAGAGCAAGATACACAAACATTTTTTTATATATAAGGTGATTTTTATATTATTATATGTAGTGATCTCATTAGCATCAGAATTTAGGATATAAGATGTGAAATCTTTATACAGTTATGGTGGGTTGACCCCGGCCAACTGCCAAGTGCCCACACAGCTGCTTGCTCACTCCCCTCTCCTGCGGGATGGGGAGAAAATAGAAGGAAAGCGAGAAGACTCTTGGATAGAGATAATGGCAGTTTAATAGATGAAAGACAAGCTGTGTGCTCGAGCAAAGCTTAAAAAAGGAATTTATTCCCTACTTCCCATTGGCAGGCAGATGTTTAACCACTTCCTGGAAAGCAAGGACTCAGCACACACCTAACACTCACTTGGGAAGACAAAAGCCATAAGCATGAATGTCCTCACTTCATGCTCCTTTCCCCGAACTTTCATTGCTGAGCCCAATGTCATGGCCTGGAATATCCCTTTCGCCAATTTGGGTTGGTTTGCCTGGCTGTGTCCCCTCCCCCGCAAAAAAACAACAAAACAAACCCTACCTGTGTTGCCCTTCTCCAGCCTATTAGACCCTCATGAACTTCAATAAGTTCTTAATGGGAATTATTAGTGTTCCTGGGATTTGAGCAGACATTTTTTAAAGTACACTAGAGTGAAGTTCATTCTAAATAATTATTCCACAAATATATTCCTACCAATAAAATGCAGTTGATCAGATGGAAGTAAGAAAGACTTGGCTGCACAGAAATTATTACTGTAGACTATCTAACACATGAAGGCTCACAGAGAAACAACTATCCTCTCTGGACAATTCTTGTTTTTTCTTGTCTGAGCACCTCTGTCAGTGTTTAAAGAGGCTGACACTGGAAAGGCAAATGACACAAGCTCTCCATTCACTAAAAAGAACAGCTGCTTTTAATATCTTTGTGCTACGTTGGAATAACTTTCAACAGATATTGAAAGAGTTTTACAATGTGAAATTAAGAATTTACTCTGACCAGTCAAAATGCTGGGTACCACCTGGCAGCACCAAACTGTACTAGTTATAGCTTCTTTAGTTGGTTACAGGGCTGGTTTTGAAGGTTAGTTCTGAACTGCCTGCCAGGTCATTATAAACTCTAGAACTTCCATCCCAAATGCAATTTATACTTTAAAAAACACCCTGTCACTTAAAAAGTAACTTAAAACAGAAAAAAGGCCCAATTGAAAATTGCAATTTCTTTCTTCGATGGGAAAAAGGAACTATACTGCACATGATATTTAATGTAGTCACTAATTACTTCAGTGAAAAATATTGAGGGGAAAAAAAAAGTATGAACCTGCAGAGAACAGAACAGAGAAGTAGTCAGTTCAGTGAAATACCAGTAAAAATGAAAGGAGAAAGATACTCTGAAATTTATTCCATGGAACAAACTGAGAGCTGGAAGACTAGGCAGGACAATAGCCTATTTGTACTCTAATGTGAGTATCAAAAGCATACATTTCTCATACACAGTTTGGCATCTCTTATAATTCTTATAAAGAATCAGAATGATTTTAACTTTGGTTTAATTTATTTCGCCAAGAATATTGATAAATTTTATCAAGAAGTTTCCAACTGGAAGTTTAAAATGTGAATAAGCAATAAGCAATGTTAAGTAGTTTTTCAATCATTAGTAAACTCCATAAATAGGTTGTAGAATTCATGTCTGTCTTCTTAGTTATGCCTTTGAGCTAAAGACTGAACTGTAAAGTTGGATGAATTCAGCGCTAGATCTGGGTACACTCTGTATGGATGGAGAAGGCAGAGAAAAGGAGAGAGATTCTGTCCTGGTTAGTGAATTTCATGGTGACACCAAAGGCAGGTCTAAGTAGAAGATAAATGTGTTGGATCAGATTTCATTTACAGATGGCTATGTATTGATTAACTGTTCAACACAGCACTAAATAAACAAACTATTTGGAAGAAAAGATTTTAGGTCTCACTCTATTGTCTTTAACCCTGAGCTCAGCCTTCTGGATTCTGGCTATCATATTTTCATCTGGTCTGAGAACTGCAAATCCTCAGCTCACTCATGCCAATGCAATTTTGAGGTTAGAAACACTGTTATGAATTCTGGAAAAAAATAATGGCGCCATGTTCAATTTTTTTGCCCTTTTTTCAGCCAGATAATAAAAAGGCCATGTCCAATGAATACCATAAATACGTTACACATCCACTTCTAACTTGAATATTTTCTGAGTTGAAATCAATGGAAACAGTATCTGAGGAAAAACAGGATCTCAAAGTCTCCAGAAACTTGTACAGAGCAGAAAATAGCAGTTCTGGAAAAATAGCTATCATCGGTTTGAAAGAAATGTTCTGGCTAAGGGAGGCACTGGAAGAGTATTACTGTTTCTAATAAAAAGATTAAGCTTTAAGTGAGGTCACTCACTGCCTTATGGGAAAAGAAGATGAAAACACATGAGAAACCGTTAAAAATGGTGAATTTAGTTCTGTTTGCCTGGATATACTGACCCTGGTTAGCTTTTCCTGATCTCACCATGCATTAGAGTAAATAGTGCAACAGTTATTTCCCAATATTAGATGCTCTTTATGTAAGTGAATAAAAATGTTGTGTGAATGAGTGAATAAAAATGCTTCATTTTTCTCATTGCTTACCATTTCATACTGACGTTCCACAAAGTCATGCACTTTTAACAGCTGCTACAAGAATAAGGGGGTGAAAAATGTTTTGAATTTCTCTCCTGGCTAGGCTACTGGCTTATCTTGGGCACTTGGGATCACAAGCTCCAGCTGATTTAATTTCTCTTGCATTTCCATGGATATTAAATCATTTAAATCAGGCTGGTAACAAATGAGATAAAAGGAGAAAAATCCTTTTCACTTTTAAGTCACACAAAGCACCTAGGCATTGACTCAATCGCAGATTTCCTTTGTATGTTTCTGACTGTAGCTGAAAGCATGGTAAAAAGAACAAAGCTGCTTATACTCTGTGAAAGCCAGAATTATTAGGACACTAGCATTTGTTTAGTAGTTGCAGTGAAACAAAGCATACAAAGGCAATGTGATAAACTGTCAGAGATACACTGTCTGTGGATCAGAATGGAGCTGGGATTGTTCAACTCTGACTACATTTGTAAATAGTGTGGGTCAATAAAAGTGTACAGGCACAATGGAGTAGTGTTGAGGACACTCCTCAACACCTCCATCATATGCAGATTGGAGGGAGAGGGGAGTTATTTCTGACCAGACTTATTCAGGTACCCTGAACCTCTTGGTACACATATGGTTCAAAGTTTTCCAAAGGAAAACTAGTCTGAAAACCTTTGCTTTCCAGGCTGCAGGCCCCTCCAGGAAGCACGATGCTGTCCCTTCATCTGTCTCTCACAGATGGCAGTAGAATATCAGCAATCTCAGCACTACTGCCCAAATAAGGCCTCACCTTTGGAAACCTGATTTTTGTTCCTGTTCATGCAACTATTTGGCCTGCTTCCTAACTCATCTCCCTGTTCTGGGTTTTGCACAGTGCTCAATACCAGCTTATGTCTGGGGTAAAGTGGGGTGGGAATATAACCTTTTTCCTGGCAATGGCATCAAACTGCCATCCCATCTCCTGGATGCCCTTTCAGATGCAGGACCAACTTTCAGATGAAGAAAGATACTATTGAGTTCATGAGCAGAAGCTGAACTGCATCCATGACTCTGATATCCTCATACGACATTTTAGAGCCCATACTTGGGTCCAAAAGAGTGGCTATCACTTCATAGCGTCTCGTGTCCCACAACTCCTACTAGGCAGTGGCTATCCTCTTTGGTCTTAGCAAGTTTGCCAATGGCAAAATTGTGATTAAGGTCTCTGAGGCCATTCTTCAAATACCTGTCTTTCAAACAGTACAAACTGAAAACAGTTAAGAGTTTGAACCCTGCTTGCTTCCCAGCTTAATATGCCATGTAAGTATATTCACTACTGCACAAAGAAAGAAGGCAGATGTCACACTAGGGCAGAACAATAGTCCACTGAACACTGTATACTAGATATCCAAAACCACAGCCCAGTCTTTCAGGATATCATGCTGTTGGAGGACAGGAATGAAGGAGGCACAGATATAGCATAGAGGATTTTTCCAGGGTCATCAAGTTGCTATTTAACTTATGGCACAGAAGTTACTAATGATGTTTGTAATTCTTCCTTTTATTTGGATCATCTGTCCAGTCTTTTCTCCTATTTGTTTTTATTTGTATACCACACAAACCGTAAATGAGAAAAAAAAAAGGTAGGTAAACATTAATCAAGAATTATATCTAAAAATGAAATTAGGACCACATTATTTTTGTTTAAATATAGAAATGCTATAATTTTGGCTATTGGGAGCCTTCCCCAGAACACAGGCAGCGTGAACTGTAGGTTAGGGGCTCTCAGCAATCAACAACCAAATTGTCAAAAAGTATGTAGGTGATAATTTGCCACCTTTCCCTTCGAAAGCAAAGGATGAAACTCACTACTGTAATATATCTGTATATTGAGATGCGAAAATAGCTCAAATCTTGTTTGGAAAATGAAAAATGAGAGTGAAAATTAAATGCCAGAATAGAAAGATTAACAATTCTAAGGTCTCACATTGCAAACTTTGTCTTTTGTGTATAGTTTAGTAAATCACAGTGGGAGTCTTCTAATGAGAAAGAGCTGTCAGATCAAACCTACTGTGTTTCCAGAACTACGCACCAACTGCCTAGAAGGGCCACTTTTGTTTTTTCAGGCTGAAAAGATATGCTCATGTTGCTTTTTCCTAAACACAATTACTTAAGTTATGCCAATAAGCAGTTGCTGACTTACAAAAATGCAGGGTGATGACACGGTACCATTATACTGCAGTTTGAGTTCAAGCTCTTTTTTCACTGCTATGCCTAATAGTGCCAGAGGAAGGCAGAAGTTGAACATATTTTCTACACCAAATTGTAGTAAAAGCATACACGACTACTTCACAAACAAGCTGTGAATAATCAATAGATCATACGGAGCTTTCTTATCACTAAGAACTATATTTAAATTACAAATTTCAGCCTTGAAAAGAAGCAAATGCTGCAAAATTATCAAGACTAAGAGAAGAAGAAAAAAATCACAACAGGAAAACACAAAAGCACTTTGTCAATGTAATGCTTCTCAAACTTCAGGGCATGCATCTGCACAGAGAAGCCATCTCTGGCTTATGTACAATGGTATATCAGCTTACAAATGACAGGATATTGCAGGTGTTGAGGCCTTATTATGAGGAAAAATTTGTGGGGACAACACTCTGGTCCCTGTGTTAACTCTATTTTAATTTTTTATTGACTGGACATGAGAGGTAAAAATGCTTTTGCAATTACGGAATTGACCTATAATTGACAATACTAGACTTCAGTTTCTACTTCTGATACAGAATTTCTATGGCAAGTCACTTCATCTCTCTGAAGAGTTTACAGTGAGTTTATAGAGTTCATAATTTTACAAAAATATTTAGGAACCTGTTGCTGTAATAGTACAATCAAAGAACATAGCTGAGGTCTTAATTGCAAAGAAAAGAAAAAACCCAAACAACCCACCTTAAAAGCTAATTTTTAAACTAGTTTTTAAAAGGACACTAAAATTCCCACGCTTGATTTCTGCATGCAGTTATCACAGGATGGTTAAGTGGGGTTGCACTGAGTCATATTAACATGGATGATCTCAAAGAAATTACCTATTTCAGATAGCACTTGACATTCAGTAGAGAGCACTCTTCTCTCTGTGTTAGTCCCGCTTGCAGGAAGGTACAGGGAGCTGTTAGAGAAGCAAACTGTTAGATGCCATTTCAGAAAGTATTCCTGATCAGAAATTTCAAGGAGGTAAGAGAAAAGGAAGTATCGACAGTGTTGCTTTTAATCTCTGTTTCGTCAATGCCTTTGGGTGGCAGCTTTCAAACCTGACCTTGTCCCAGCTACTTGTGGCTATCATAGAAAAAGTACCCTCTTCCTCACTCCACAGTATCCTGAACAACCACCTTTAAATAGCATTCTTTACCACTCCAGGTGACACATCTTCACTTTTCAGGAGGACTGAAAATGTAAAATATCAGTATGTAAAAGATGGAGGGAATGTGGAGTTTTTTACCTAAAGTTTCAAAGTTTTTAAACTGAATCAGCTGTGGTATAATAAGCTAAATACAGTGGCTATAATGATTCTCTATTGTGTTTCCATGTACATATGTACATAATCCTTAGAAGGGAACAAGTTATTCTTTCAATGCCGATAGCTGTGCTCACTATAAGCTCTTCAATGAGGCATAATGCTGGATGAGCAGTGAGGTGGATTGAAAACTGGCTGAACATCGAGGCCCAGAGGGTGGTGATCAGTGGGACAAAGTCTAGTTGGAGGCCAGCAACAAGCAGTGTACCCTAGGGGTCAATACTGGTTCCAATCCTGTTCAACATCTTCATTAATAATCTGCATGATGGGGCAGAGTGCACCCTCAGCAAGTTTGCTGAGGACACAAAACTGGGAGGGGTGGCTGATATGCCAGAAGGTCGTGCTGCCATGCAGTGGGACCTCGATAAGCTGGAGAAACGGCCTGACAGGAACATCATGAAGGTCAACAAAGAGAAGTGTGAAGTCCTGCACCTGGGCAGGAATAACACCAGGCACCAGTACATGCTGCAGGCTGACCAGCTGGAAAGCAGCTTTGCAGAAGAGGACTTGGGGGTCCTGCTGGACACCGGGCTGAACAGGAGCCAGCAACGTGCCCTTGCAGCAAAGCAGGCTAACGGTATCCTGGGCTGCATTAGGAGGACTGTCGCCAGCAGGGAAGGAGGGGATCCTTCCCCTCTCCTCAGCACTGGTGAGGCCAGTGGACTGCTGTGTCCAGTTCTGGGCTCCCCAGTACAAGAGAGATATGGAGCTGCTCGAGAAAGCCCAACAAAGGGCCACAAAGATGATTAAGGGACTGGAGCCTCTCTCCTGAGAAAAAGCTAAGAGAGCTGGGCCTGTTTAGCCATTTTAAGATTATGGAAAACTACATTTTGCAAAGACAGATTACATGCTCTTTGCTTTAGCACCACAAAGGCAGCATTCTCTTGCCTCTGCAGTTTCTAGAACATGCTATGCACCTCAAACCAATTGATAAATCCCACAAGCCTGTATTGCCGTTTAAAAAAAATAATAGTGCAATGTATTTTCTGGCTAAGAGCTAGCAGCATCCTGCAAAACCCTACTCATTGTGGGGTTTGGTTTTGGTTGGGTTTTTTTTCTTATTTTTCTTAACTGACAAATGAAACAAAAAGAGATAATCTTTTTGATTACCATTATTAATTTTTAAACATAAGAACTACAGTTGCTGTTACAACATCATCTAACAAATCCTGGAGACAGATCCCTTACTTATATAATGTGTTAAGGTAATTACCTTGCAGTTATAAAAGTTTAGATTACCTGGTACCTCTACCAAGGAGCTTATGATGTTTGTCCCTAAGCCTTTAAATGGTTATACAGGTGAGTACATCCTCATGGCACTGAACCGCTTAAATTCAATTTGACGTACCTGTAAGTCATGTATACACTTTCAAGGTAAGGGTCTAAATATATCCTAGATAAAATAAAACAACCTCCTCCTAACTCCAAAAAATCCTGTTGGCTACAATATTACACCAAAGGCCTGTGGTCTGTCACACGCCTAGTTGGTTCTGTTGTCCTGGGAAGCTGTCCTCAGGAATCACTGTATTATCTGTAGGGATTTTAAAGTTATATCTCATTCACCTTAATTTCCCCCCTTTGTCATTTTCATGATTAATACATTTGTCTTCTCTTTGAAGATGCTTCGTTATTTTCTAGTTACATTAGTCATTCTTGTTGGGGTGACTAAAACCCATGACTAAGAGAACATAGATTAGGCTAAAAATAATAAAATACAACAGTAATTACTAGGAAAGTAATTGACATTTACAGATTTTTCACTCTTCCTTTTTACGTGCTTTACAATTTCTCAGCTTCAGAAAATCCAAATGTACTCAGGCCAGTTCTAGAATATTTACTTCCAAGAAAAAACAGATGCACAAGAGCGGGAATATTCATTGTACAAGCTACCAATTTTCTCTTAAAGAAAAATGAAACTACAGTAATTGGAAGATGTATAAAAATATAATTTTGCAGTAGGAACTTTTATTTACTTTGGGTTTTGCTTTTTGTAAAGAAAAGTACCGCAATGTTCAACAAAACATATCACACTTTCCATGAAATAAATGGATTTCTGTATTTATATCGAAAAGGTTTAACTGGATTTAATATCCAATATTAGAAACTATCCTTGAGTTCTTTCAAGGCCTAAGGATATATCCAACAGATTTGATGCCCTGCCTAATAAGAAGGGTTACAATAATAGTGCAAAAGGTTGCAACAATAGTGCAAATTTAGGCTATAATAAATTTAGGAACTAGCACAATGGTTAGTATGTATTCTTGTAGTCCAGTGTTAGATTACCCTTCTACTTAACATTAAGTCAATCAGGATTGGATTCAAGCTAAGTGACAAGATTATACAAAGATTTTGTGTTGTCAGAGTTAAGCCTATAACAGTAGAGAGTTCATTAATATATCCTGACTGAAGGAAAAAACTGAGATATGTAGAGAATCCTCAAAGGTGGGCTGTTATTTGGACAGTGTAGGTATTTCTCCTATCACTGTTGTTCCATTACCATTTTCTATTAGTGCTTTCATAAAAATACACAGCTATTTTTTGGTTAAATTATTCTTAATATAATTATTAATTAATTAATACACTCAATTCTATATGTTATATAATCGAATGATTTATTAATATACTTATGCTCTTAATTATGCTTAATCCAACTAAACATAGCTAAATTAATATTATAATAGTGCTTCAGGCATCACTCAGAAATCAGAACCACATAGCTTCATGTGCTGTATAAAAGCAAGGATGGTGCTGATCCTAGACAAGAAACAACACAGAAAGAAAGATGAAAATGGACAGCAAAACTAAATAGTGAGAAAAACATGGCAATCTAATAGGCTATATTCCAAGCACTTTGTGTACCAGCCACTTACAACTTCATATATCCCTCACAGGAAAAGAAATATGGGGAGGAGAAAAATTCAGTCAACTAGCTTGACTGAATAGTACCCAGTAGTTGTTCCCAACTGAGGGAACTGAGGTCAAGAGAACTGATGAAAGACCAAGAGACCTCAGTCAGTACAGTAAATGTAGTAGAATAAGAATCTTACTCGTATTCTTTTTTCCCAGTAATAAGATCCAACTCCATCTAAAGCAAATGGCAAGACAGAAGGTGATAGGAGAGGAAACTATTACTATTGAGTGAGCATCTAAAATACCTAGAACATAATCTTATCATGTTCTTCTATTTCTCCTCCAACTGAAGGAATACGACATAAGAAAAACACATTCATCTTTACTCATAGCATCAAAATCTATATCATAATAAAAGATTTTGAAGTCCAACATCTAGGAATGGAGGAAAAACCCATAGTAGCATAGTAGCAATGGTGTAGTAATAATATTGTAAAATTTGGGGCTTTTTCACATAATAATTGAACATTTTTTCTTTTTTTTCTTTTTTTTGGCAAGATGCAATTTCCTGACAAATGTTTATGTACTATTCAACTGTATTAAACTTCATGAAAGGGCACTCTTTGTTCTTTTTCTATTTCTTTTTTTATCTTTACATCTTCATTGAATTACCTTTTTTACTGACAGCTAATATTTCCCCCAATTTCAGGTCTCACTAGGAGGGCAGTCACAGCCTTTCATATCCACCATGAATTATGTTTAATTAATGAAGGCAATAAATAGGATAGTAACTGTATATAAATGAAATCATCGCTGTTATTTGTTTTAAAAAGCCCAAAATAAAACACTGTAGAAGAGATCGGAAAATGACAATATCCCTGATTGAATTATAGGTCTATTTCTATTCCTATTTTTTCCTATTTTGAATGTGTATGAGGTTTTATAACTGAAGTGCCCTTCCAAGGCTGGACTCTTAATAGCTTGTACACTGAAGCACATGCCAGGAACATTGAAATGATACTGATAAGCTCAAGTAAATCAAATGAAATAACTGGCAGAAATAATTATCTAGTTGTTTGCTTTTTCATTCCTATACAGCAGTAGGATCAGACAGCCTTTTCTCTACTTTGTCAAAGCAAATGCAACCACTATTTCCTGCATCTCCAAAGCACAGATTATTTGGTTATCAGTGTTTTTACCTGTGCTGTGTACCACACCTGCACAGGAGAGACTGTGTAATCTTCCTCTGCCCTCCAAAGTTTCCATAAAACCTCTTATGATTTATCTTCTGTGTATCTTAGTTACCTTTCCCTACAGGTTTAACTAGGCATTTGAAATTAGTCTGATTGGCTGAACAATCTAATTTTCTATGCTCTCGAAGATACTAGAATTAATTCCCTATATTAATTTAGTAAAAGTTGGACATTTAGGGCTAACTGCAAAGCTTATCTACTTGCTCAAACTCTCTTTAAAGAGATCAACATAGCAAGTGGAAACTAAGTTTGAGGACTTTTATTCTTTGCACTAGTTGAGGTGTAGTTTAGAAAGAGAACTGAAAGTGAGCAGATGCATCACTGATCCAATTTTCCATTAATCATGGACAACAATGCAGTGAACATTACATTCACAAAGATCCACAACATAGGCTCAACAAGACAACTTACCCCATATGTCACAAAAATGCTTATCAATGCCTTGTAATAACTGCAAGGTTATTAAAACAGATAGGAAAGGATCAAAATCCATGAATGTACAAAGGGCAGGGAAAATCAAGGAATGATCAGGTATTGCCTTTACTATAATCATGTTTAGAGACAAATTAGTACGTCATAAACTATGCACACAAAGGAAAAAAGCATAAATAAACTGCCAGATTATATTATTTCTACACAGGATTAATAAGCAAACAGTGTGGAGTACAGTACAGTGCAAACATTACACACAGAGTTCCCAAGGAATACAACTCTGAGAAGCACAAAGTGTGCATCTCAACAAGTCACTACAAAAGAAGAGTATTTTATTTCCCCAGGATCTTAGCATTTTGTCTTCTTATCTCCACTATGACAAGAGACCCTCTGAAATTTTGATAAAATTCTGTTTTTTGACTAACTCTTCTGGTGACAGAAACAATAGACGCCTCCTTTGAAATTGCAAGAATCTTTTAACTAAGATCCCCACACTGAGAATGCACAATCTTAGCTCCCTTTTTTATTAAATTATAACTTGATTAAAAAGTTGCTAAATGCTTAAAATTTTGTGTAATATACAGAGTATGAACAGCATCCAAAATGGTATTATGCACTGTAACCCCTCTTGACTTTTAGTTTAAATTAGCAGTAGTGGCCAAACATGCTGGTGCCATCAACTGGTTCCACTATGGTTGTTACAGCTTAGATAAAATCCCCTTCACATCCCTGCCAAAAGAGATGAGTCTCATTCCCTATGCCATGCTTCTCATTGTGTCTCTGCACCAAAGGTCACAAAACTATTTGATAATACAGACAGTAAAGGTGATGTAACAACTTAGAAGTTGGAGAGCTACTATCTGAATAACATGGGAGCCCTTTATAAAGCATTGGAGCCTTTTCCTTCTAAAATAACTGAAACCCAGCAGAGCAGTAGCGTGCATCTGTATTTGGGGTGTTATAAAACTCATCATAGCTATTTGAAGACCAATGTGCCCTTGTTATTTTATCCTGCTCTTAACAGCAGGTGGAGAACAATAAGGGTAGGATCCTAAAGTGGAAGAAAACATTGTGAAATAGAGTCATCCCAGTGGTACAGGAAAAGTGAAATTAAAATTAAAATTTATTCAAGGCATATGCTTGAGTAGTAAAAGTACAGCATATGATCATGTGAAATACTGATGTGAGTTAATTTAGTTCAGTGGAAATATGAAGCTAAAGACTGCTGTTTTCACAAACGCAGCTCCTGAACAGACTGTAAGTGACAATAAAACCCAGTTCTCACCCAGAAAGTCCCAATTACTTGTCAGAAGAAACAGTATCAGACAAGTCAAATCAGATCCTAATTTTTCTGCAAGAAATAAATATAAGGAAAGACATTCAGGCAAGGGGTCTGTGCTGTAACTGCAGATAAAGATGGCCTATAAATACAATACTACAAATTGCCTACTGGTCTATAAAAATGCAGTACTTGTTGCTATGAATTAGACAATAGGCATGCTGTCTACTGGATGTAACATAATACATTTAGCTGGACTGTTATAACCTAAGGTGCAAAGTTGCATTCATATGAAAAACCAGTCACGCAGGACACACTGAACTATTCAATTTTCACCAAGAAACAGCATCCTAATAAAGACTAGCAAGGCTAGCTTGTAGTAACCTGGAACACTAACATCTCTCTGAATTGCCCATTGGAGTTAACACCAAACATGCCACAGCAAGGTATGCAAACTAATTCTTTAGCTTAAGATCTGCAGAAGATTGGTTGTATCAGCTGACAATCATTCACAGACAGTAATTTATGATAAGTTCAGTGAACCCCTCCAAGCAGGAAATTCTGTTTATAGATACAAACTACACTGTTCCAGGTAGACAGCTGATACCATCATGATGTCACTCAACGAGAACTTAAAACTCAGCTCTCAGATGTAAGTCATAACTCATCTTATATTGTGGACAGTTCTGATGATTTAGACATAACATTCTACACTAAAATGACAGGAGTAGTTAGAATGCATCAATGAAATATTGTCCCTCTGATTAATCTGTGTGTGTGCTTACTGGGTATTCCCGTCACGTATTGCGGTAGCTACAAAAATCCCAGCAGGACAGCAGTCAGTAGATATCGTTAGATCTCATATAGGTTATAGATTAATAATTACACAGACTGTGAAAAATTATCATAAATGTTTGTGTGGTTCTATTTGAAATAAATATTCTTTGGACTATAGAGTATTTCAAAGGAGCAGTGGCAAATGTGTATAACACTCTCTGCTAAATTAAATAGCATAAATTTTTAAAAATTGACATGACATATCATAACAGGTTGTTGTTAGAACACATACAGTGATGTTTTTTAAAAAAATTCTCAACCTACCTCTATTAGTTTACCATGCTTTAGAACACATCACTCGGAATTAGTCATTTTATGTAACTTGGGAATTCTCTGACCCAGTTCTTCAGGAGAGCTACAACAGGTCTATAGCAATTTGTACCTGATGTGGATATAATGCATTCTATTCCCCCTGTTAATCTTCATGCTTATGTCAATTCCTCTCTTTGTTTATCTTGAAAGTTACCATCAGCCTCTGCAGTCACCTTTTAGCCTCTGAGCATCTGCATGACCTGTAATAGTGAAAATTTCTCCATTATCTTGATAAAGAAAATCTTTACCTCTTTTTCTTGAGCAGTCTGCCAATTTACTCTGAGTTTCACCCTTACCACCAGTCCCTAGAGCGAGTCCTTTGAGATCTCTAAATCTCCAGGGCTCATTTAGTCCTTGATTCCTCTATTAAGACTGCCAACAGATGTACCATCTAATATTTTATTTCAAATCCTCACACTTTCTTAACTTGATAGCCTACTTCAGCAACCTTATCTTACACAGGTAGATAATACTCATCTCTGTAATCCCATTCCAGCCAATTGCACAGATCTTTAAATACCATTAAAAAGTTGCTCCACAGTCTGGGGAGCTGTATGAGTTTACATGGGCTGAAAATCTAGTCAATACCACTGCCTGCACAAAGCCTACCTATGAGTAAACATGCATGATTTATTGTTGGTTTAATACAGTTATTCATTTTTAATCACTCATTTATATTAAACCACAAAAGGCAATCAAATTCACAGACCTGTCTACATATTTTGCATCAGTTTTATTTCTGTTTTACCAGATTTTTGAAATACGGTGAAGAATGGGCTCAAATGTAGGTCAATGCAATAAAACGTAAAGGTTTTTAATAGGTTTTGTTAAAAAATTGCATTTTATTTTTCTTAATAGTAGAGTATATTGAGTTGGTTTGGTAAAACAAAAGGTACCAAAATCACATCTTTGCCTTTTATGAAAATTGTATTTGAAATGGGTCACAGAATGGTAATATGCCATTCACATCATATAAATGCTTACATGAAGTAAATGGTCATATTTGCCAATTACACCTATGGACTAAACACTCAATCTTATTTCATTTATAATTTTGAACACTAATAATTCTAGGTATAATAAAACCAGACATAGGCAATAGAAGAAAATAGAATTTGATAGGAAATCTAGTCCTTTTTACATCCCTTAAAATGCCCTCAACCCATATCAAACTTAAAATACCTTGTCCAAAAGATTCCAAACTTTACAAATTACAATATACCCTAAGAAGAGATTGAGAGAAATCAGAATGTCTTTTTTTTTGCAGAGGCTCCCCCAATAAGGAATCTTTTCAGTGAAAATGCATACAGAAACTATGCTAAGATGAAAGCAGACAAGCTAAAACAAGCAAACAAATCCCAGCTTTTCCCTACCTGAAGAAAATTCTGTCCCAATTCTAAATCTGGTGGTTGCTTTAACCCTGACGTGTATGAGAACACACACTAACCAGGTACCTGAAAGATTTTTATGACCATTAGAGCAACAAGCTAACTGTGGTTTGTCTCTGTGTTCCAGAAGACCCAGACAAAGTATGCACCAAGGAAAAGATGATGCCTTCTGCTCCCACATTTAATATCGTCACTGGTAGCAAGCATTACTTCAGTTGAGTAAAATGTTCATTTATCTAGAGACTGGAACAGCTCCATTTAGGGTATATGTTCTTTCCAAGATCATACTGCCTGAAGAAATTATAGAAAAACTTGTATTTGTGCCTTATTTTGTCCAGGTTAATTATTGGAGGGCTGGAAGGAAAAGGATAATCAGAATGATTATATCTTAAAATCAAACTCAAAATTCACCAATGTTTAATGAATTATCTCAGAGGAATTCCTCCTCCTTTACAAATTGGTGCATAAAAGTGTGTCACTTGCAACACATTTTTAGTCCTGTAGCTCTCACCAATAGCCTACAGTCAGAAAAAATATCTTTCTTGAAGGATGCAATGAACATTCTAATAGGATATAAAAATGCTGAGATCATGTGCAGTGAAGTTCTAATACGTGAGCCCAGTGACGGCAACAAAACATGTTCACAGTTACTTGTAATTTAAATATGAACTTATTTCTTAAGCTTATCTGTTTAGGTTGAACAAAACTGAAGTGAAGGACTCCATGGAATAAAATAAAATTCTGACAACCAACTGGCAGAAACATCATCATCTTGTTCAACTCTCTGCATTAGCTCCCTACAGAAATCAGATTTATACCAATGGGCCTGTTAAATGTCTTTCTGGATTTTTAACTCAATTGGCAGCTGAGCAACTACTTTCATTTATAAATCTCTCCACTGCTACATTCCAGGTCACATTTTTTCCTTTGAAGTTTCCTAACAATGACTATATTCCAGTAGAGTTTCCTTTTTAAGTTTCTACAAAATGGAGTGAATATTTGGGCAGCAAAACCCACATGGTTCATGAAAAGAAGTAAAATCTATTAAATATGTTCATTTACCAGTTCAATAAAATAGATTTTCTGCAGTGGGGTTTTCAAATAGTTGAGTATTTATTTATTTATTTATTATTTCTGTACCAATAAAAATTGTCAAATACTCCATGGATGGTTCTAATAATAATCAGTGGAATTCTCAACTATATATCAAAACTCTCTCTGCTGACAGTGACTGAAAAGATTGCAAAGGGTGAGGAGAAACTCATGCCACTAAGAAATACCTCAACAGTTTGAAGATGCCTTGCTGCCATGGTGATGACATGAATAGAGAAAAGCATGAGGAAGAAAGTGTAGACAGATAGCAAGATTTCAGTTTGACCTAAATTTCTGCTTATACAATTGGGTAAGCTCATGTACCTGCTCATGCACTTCTGGGTAAAGAGCAACTCTTATTATACAGAATATCATTCAGTATTTCTGTATCTACTTCTGTAAGTGCAGGTATTCTTCCTCATAAAATGTAACTGCATAGATAGCCCAAGCAAAATTTTTGTCCCCCAAAATCAGCACAGTACTCCAGGCACTGCGGGTCTCCACAAATTCCTTGTACAGGAGTGAAGCCACAAGAATTCAATTTGGATCATTTTGTAATGGTTTTCAACACACGTCTCTTGGTAATAGGTCTTTACTAGTGTTTAATATGATCATTTACAGACATATTAATAATTGTGCTTTTAAAAGCAATAGAACTTAATCAATGTTTGTCCTCCATCTGAAACACAACTGCATTTGTGTTCTGTTGCAACAGAAGTTAATGTGCTTTTTATCACCTGATCACATTCGGGTCAAATCACGGTGCCAGTGTGCTCATACGTGTGTTTTTTCATCACTGTGCCTGGCCTCCCTGTCTGCTTGTATAGAGACAGCAAAGGGGAACCCACAGTCCCTGGATTCCAGACATACTGAAACAAAATGAGACTGGTAAATTTACCCTTGTTGCCTGCAGATCAAGCAAACATAGTGGGAAAAGTATGAATATGTACGTCACATTGATACTGCTTTTAACCTGTAATCCAGGGACATGCATATATGTTTGACCTACCAGTTTGATGCAGTTACCTTCCTATTCAAAGAGTTAATGAAGATTACATACCCTATAAATCCAATTAAAGTTTTATTAATTAGTGGTTGTTATTCTACATCTCCTCTTTCCAATTCAACTAGTGTTCATTGTGATATTTTGCCTGTGAGAAACAGAACAATAAATGAAATTTTATTTTGTGCATATACACATGCAGAACTCTTACTACACCTGAGATGGGAAGGCTGTATTGCGGACAAGTTTTTCTTCTTTTTTTACATGAAATGGTCTTGTGCATGTAGACGACTAAGAACGCAGGGGCAAAAATATCCGTTTCTTTTGTTGCATTCACCTGCTTTACCAGTGGGATCAGATGTTATGTAAACAACCAACCTTTATCCAGATGTTCCAGAATAATTTCACATGACGGTGTTTCATGATAAGGACAAAGAACAAAGCATTTTTTACCCCTCTTAATTCTCGACACGTAGAGGACACAAGGAAGACAGAAAGTTATAGACTTTAGGAAGGAAATAATGATAACTCAGCTGCTTTGAAGGAATACTTAAAAATATTTTGTATTTGCATAATAAATTTTGTTATTCAAAGTTGATCTTCAAACTTCAGCAGCTGATGTATATGCCACCAGTAATATTTGCGATGAAATTAGCAGGCTTATATTCTAAGTAAAGGTATTGAGAAAGTAATATGCCTGGAAGTGTCAAAACCAGAACTATTAAACTGGGTTTCACTGGATACCCAGAAAAAGGTGTTACTTTTTTACTATACATTGTGACTTAGATCCAATGCCAGGGCCCTCTTTTTCTATTTGTCACCGGCATCATTTCCATTTATAGGTTCAATACTCCATTTTTAGTGGAGTAAGCATGAAACCCCTGATAGAAATGTTATTGATTGGGATTGCAGAATAATTGGTGATACTCAACATTTTTAACATTTTTCCAGTCTCATGTGCATCCCTACAGAAATGGAAAGGTAAAGAAAAGCACAAGAAATAAACAGAAGAAGTTGACTCTTATTTTCATGGCAGCCAATTCTGTTTTCTTTGATACTGAATTGGATTTTGGGACGTAAAACAGGATATCGATCTGGGCAACGTTTAAGCTTTAATCTCACACACTGTTTTGTTCTCTTCCAGTTATACAGTTGGAAAACTTCTGTATATTAGCAAATCCAGATAACAAAGAAATGCCAAACTTTCCCAACCACTATAGAAATGCATGCAGAGAAGAAACACAGTTGTATTTTAGATAAAGAAACCATACTGTCTGGTCATTTTTTATAGTCTTGCTGCCTGTAACTCATCTGCAACTTCAAGCCTTCTAAGTGCTTCCATGTGTTTGCAAGCACAGACATGTTCAAATGAACATATAGGAGGTAAAGAAGTAAATAAAAATTATAAATGTGGGTTTTTTTCCTGAATAAAATAGTTTTGAAAATCTGCCTTAATTTTACCTTGAAAATCTGCGAGTATCTGGAGCTAAATATGATTTTCAGCTGAAACCTGGAATTTTCATTAACGACAATTAAAATAACAACTTTGACTACATTATCTAATCAGTGTCCCTTTGATAAAGTGAGCATTATGTGTATGCATATATGTAGACCATACGTGTATTATCTAAATAAAATGAAGTTCAAATTCAAAATCAATGTAAACTATATTACTTCCCCACCACTGTTACTAATATTGCATCTGGCATTTCAGACACATTAAGTTCATTTGAAATTGCATTAATTGAAATTGCATTCATAGATATTCTCCATTGTTTGAAAGTCTTAACAGTATTTGAATTCTTCCATCTTGCTATTCTGAACTATGTCTGAAATAATTTAAAAGTGACATATGATCATATGGAAAAAAAATATTTAATGTTTATTGTCATAGCACCATTTTTTCAGCTGGTGTGAAAATACATTGAATGGCAAGGCCAAGAGGGAATTGTATATCTAGAAACAAAGATATTCATTAAAGGATTCAGAATGCTAGCCAAATCATTTTCAACTGCTTCATGCTTAAGTCATTCAGCAGGTAATGATATTTAGTAAAATTAATATTGGCATTTTACAGCCAGCTCTATGTCAAGATTGACTTTCTTAGTTCTGTTGTTTGAAAACAATTCAAATAGGGTGGGTAAATGAGAAATACTGTTGAGCACTTTCAAGTTCTAAAGAGTCAGATTCTGCTGTGTTTACACATTTCAAGTAATACTTCGTATATACTTTCATTGATTGCTATGACTGCCTTTGTAGATGAAAGCAACAAAGGCAGCAGAAATAGACCATAATCTTTTGTCACATTCTACTCTACTTTCAATAATATAGAGTAATTCAACAGATTTCCAACAGCATTACCGAGAACAGAATTATTTGGGCTATTTGCCATCTGCATTTCAAGCTTAAATACCAAAGGTTAGTCATTAAGAAGTACCTGAAACAAACACGCTTTACTACTGGGGTAAACATCTTCAAAGAAGAACATCTGGCTGATTTTCACTTAGCATAATGATATTGTTTTTCTATATTTGTGGATCATATTTGTGATTAGTATACAAGAGGTAGTGTCAAGCTTATTTTTAAGTGGAATTATATCAGTCTATAATTATATACTTATATCTATTTTATATTATTTATAATACATTGCTATATATTTGTTTATACATTACATTCAATTATAGTGCCTTTATCTAAAAAATGACACTTCTACCTCAGCTTTATACCCATTAGAATTCACACCATGATCTCATTGGGGGATTTTAATTCCTACAGGAAAATTCACAGACACATACATGCACTGGCAATAAAAATGTTCCATTGATGTTTCATAATTGTGGAAGGAGCTATATATAGCTCATGCTATTGTGGGCATATGTTGTGCCTCCAGGAGGATCTGATTAGATGAGATACTTGGAACAATTCCATGAAATAACAAATTGAGATAATGAGTGCACTGAATAACTAAAGCCTTGCAGACGTTTATGAACATGCCTAACTTCATGCACACCACTAATCCCATTTAAATCAGAGTATGCTTTTGTGTAGACAACACAGAGTTAGATGCTAAACTAGATATTTATATTGCATATCAGCAGAGTATCTGTGCACTCTAGAGTCCTTACAAGTTTTATTTATTTGCCAGCCCTCTGAGATGGAAAGTAATGCATTCATTTTAAACAGAATACACTATGTAGAAGTCTATGGCTGAACCAGATAATGAACTCAAATCTCACAAGTCCCATTAAACTACTCTATATTCTAGATTATCCTTGCTAAATTAGAGCTCAAAAAATATTCCCAAGTCATACACAAAGGGACATTACTTTGTAGTTTCGTCAAATTTTGCTAAAACATTGCTCATGATTTGCTCTTTTTTTGCTACTGTCCTGGTTTCGGCTGGGAGAGAGTTAATTTTCTTCCTAGTAGCTGGTACAGTGCTGTGTTTTGGATTTAGGATGAGAATAATGTTGATAACACACTGATGTTTTAGTTGTTGCTGAGCAGTGCTTACACTAAGTCAAGGACTTTTCAGCTTCTCATGCTGCTCTGGCAGCCCCAAGGCTGGGGGTGCACAAGAAGCTGGGAGGGGACACAGCCAGGACAGCTGACTCAAACTGGCCAAAGGGATATTCCATACCATATGATGTCATGCTCAGCATATAAACTAGGGGGAAAGCTGGCTGGGGGGCTGCTGCTCGGGAACAGGCTGGGCATCAGTCGGTTGGTGGTGAGCAATTGTTTTTCATTTGCATCGCTTGTTTTTCTTGGCCTTTATTTCTTTCTTTTTGTTATTTTCCTTTTCATTAGAATTTATTATTATTACTATTATGATTTTATTTTATTGCAATTATTAAACTGTTCTTATCTCAACCCATGAGTTTTCTTACTTTTACTCTTTCCATTCTCTCCCCCATCCCACCGGAGGGGCGTGAGCACGTGGCTGTGCGGTGCTTAGTTGCTGGCTGGGGTTAAACCATGACAGCTACCTTGAAATGATCCCAGTAAGTATCCAGGATAAATTCATACCTTGAATCTTTCAATAAGTACTCTGCCATCTGCTTACAAACAATCTGCAAGAAGCTACTCCTCATCTCCTCTGTCTGATGGGGACTATCTGAAATAAGACAAATGAATGGGACAAATAGACAGGAGAACATTGCCATAGACATTCCCCAAGTGAAGGCACTCTAATTTTTTTCCATAAATGACCAAGTACAGTTGCAGATTAATGACCTTTTGCAACTAAAGTTCTATGTCAATAATGTCTATGTCAAATCAATGTCTTAACTAAACTTCTATGTCAATATCTTCTGTGTCAACATAGAAGCATTTCTGGAAGCAAATTAAAATAAAACCTCTCACTTAATATAAAACATCATATTTTTAAAAGACAAGTTTCAGAGGAGACAGAAATAATTATGTTTTTATTACATCAATGGAAACTTAGCAACTGTGATTTAGAAAGAAGTTTCTGCTGAAAGCAATTTTTTTCTGTCTGGTCTGCAAAAAAGTGTGCCCATGAATTATCTGCCATGATGTCAGAGAACACTGATGAAAATGATCAAAGGAGGTATATAATAAAACAATACAGGATAAATGGTGTAGAGAAATCAAAATTAGGGTCTGGGGATTTTTTTATGACACAATGAAAAGGGAGCTTTCAATAAAAAGGAAAGGTGGAAAATTGAAAATAACTGGTTTTGTTTTAATTGTTGCAAAGGTCAAGAATTTAATAAAAATCAACATGAAACTGTACAGTTGTGTAAATATCCATGAATGTGATAACAAAATTGCAGGAAATCATTAAGCTTCACATTTTAAGGTTTAGAGTCTAAGTCAATTTAATCTATTGAAGATTCAGTGTGACCTAATGTGGGTTACATTACTCCCCATCTGTCTGCAGAAGCAATCTTACAGCTTCCTTTGAAGCATCTAGTCCTAGCTACTACCAACAAGCAGGAAACTGTTGGGATAGCTTTTATTGATATGCTATATAAGATAATTTATAGAATTATAGAATATTTTCAGCATTTTATTAACTCCACAGGACAGATAAAAAAGTTTAATTAGATGGATCTGTGTTTTTGCACCGTTACTAAATAAGATTTTAAAATATTCTGTTATCTTACTTGAAATATGCAGGTTGAAGTTGAAAAAAATAACTCGAGTATATACCAAATACACTTAAACAGAAGAGTGTGGTTGCAGAAAAAATACTTTCCCGATAAGGAAATGGCATTATCACCCACAGTGACGTGGGAATTAGAAGTGGCTCTCTGGTTTTACGATGTGTTGCCGTTTCTTCAGCAGTATGTAAAAGACTACACATAAATAAATTTATATCATTAGATCCTTCTCATCAGATTTCAGAATAGGAAAACATTTGAGATATAATATTATATTTCAAAATGTATTTCTCTCTCTTGTGATTTGGTGTTCCGAAAGTATTTTTCAAAGCTCTAAACTCATTTTAAAGATTGGCGAAAATGAGTCATTTCAGCCACTGATCAACTGAACTGGAAGAAAAACAAGTGACAGTTGCCTTGGGTTAACCAGCAGAACTGATGTACATTCAACAATAGCAAAAGAGAGTCGTCTGAAATGTTTACCTCAAAAGCTTTGTAAACCTTTCCAGTGTTCTTGGAAATAGCGATAAGGATTATGCTTTGTTATAAACATTTTTCTGATTTATCCCAGTAAGCAACAGAACAAGAGATCTCTGAATACACAACCTCAATAAAGACTGATTTTTAAAATAATGGTATTTAGTGCAGTTGATGATTTTCATTAACTGCACTATCGCAAATATCTTAAGTTTGCAGCGATAAACACAATGATGAAATATCCAATAAACTAGCATCTGCAGAGAATCTCTTACTCTGAATAATGGTGCAGGCTTTAGTTAAGAGGGTATATTTATTTTAATCAGTATCTGCCACAGACTTGTATCTTTGTCAAAGTATTACAATTTCTTCAGGCTTTGTCTGCAACAGAAATCTAATGCAATACAGAAAACCACAAGGGCAATTCAGCTACTGAATCAGAGCTCAGTTTCAGTGTCATTGCAAGAAACTATCAAATCATTTTGCAGATGTCACCTTCACCACACTAAGTACATTGAACTCAGTAGCAGACTACAAATTGCTGTTGATCTTGCAGAAAACATGTGGTACCACAGCTGCTCAGTTCAGAGAGGCACTGTGAACCTCCATGTCTTTCCCAACAGATATTAGCTCAAATAAGGTACATCATTAAGTAGAGCAGGCAAACTCAGGTGTTGCTGTTATCACCACATTCAGGATTTTGATTCAAGTAACACAACTGTTTTACTCAAGCTCCAGAGCCACTTCCTACCAGAACAGCAAGGTATCTTCACCCAGAGACATTCACTACAAAGTGCTGCTTTAATAAACTGATACGGAGTTGTGGTAAGGTTAGCAGCTAACATCTGGAAGAGCACTTCTGTGAAAGCAGTATCTGAAACTGGAATTGTCTTCACTGTGAGAAAGAAGGTATTTAGGGGAACAACAGGCAATTAAGTTACTACAATAGTCTCTTTCCTACTGTACTATCTTCAGCTTCCTCAGCATGTAATTCAAATTCAATAATAGCACAAATTACACCACTTTGTCAGCTACACAGACTTTCATGTGTAAACATAACTTGAATCACAATTTACATCATCACTAAATGAAATTATATACTATAGCGGGAAATCCAGAGGGATGCACAGGTTAAAAGAATCAGCACAACATACCTGTTCGTCTGTTACTTGCATTTGGGATAGGGTCTAAGTGGCCTGCTGGTGTCCTAATTCTGGTGTCCACTGTTTGTTATTGGTTAAGGGTATCCAAAAGTCTAATACAATTCATAGCCACAGGAGCCTATATGAAATTTCAGTCATTTCAAAATGGCACAAATTATATGAGTACTAAGGCAGTGGACAGGTAGTGCCATAGGAATTACACATGGTTTATATCATGGCATTCATCATAGAACCTGAAATGTATCAGCCTTCATTCTGCCTTTTCACTCTAAGCCACAAAACCCCAAATTTTGCAGGTGACATGAGGAATTTGTCTAATAAACTTTATAGGTTACAAAATAATACCTTCATTCAACAGGACTTTTTTCTTGAAGAGATTTACATTGCATGAGTGAGGGTGTCAAAACAGTCTCTACAACCAACATTTGTTTTTATGTTTGTTTTAGTCTCTTACAAGAAGATGGCAGAGTTGAGAATAGCAATTACAGCTGAACAAATATAATAAATGCAGTACAGGAAGCATTTTCCTTTCAACTACAAAATTTCAGCCTAATATTCTGACACTTAAGTTACACAAATCAAAGGCCAGTGGCTATTCAGCTAGGCTATGCAATCCCTAGAGGACTATGTGCCCACATATTCTGTTCCAACAGAGATACACAAACTAACCTTTTGTATCATTTGACTAGTCTTTTGCTACCATACATCAGTCACTCTTTACTCTTACAAGAGGTATTTCTGGGAATTTCATCATCACTAAATGGCATTTCTTAACTTACTGGGTATCGAAATAACCAGTCATACTCACATTGCCATTGATATAAAACTGCTTGAATTTCATTAATTCACTGTGATGTTTTTGTGCAATAAGGATTTCATCAAAATAACAGAGGATGCTAATTTCAAAAGGATATGCAACTGCTTTAATATTAGTGATAGAAACATGTGATTCAGAATTTTACACAAGAATGGGTCCTGTGACTTCTTGCAAATTTTCCATTGCTTGCCATCTGGAAATTTTTGTAAAATGATGCTAAATACAATTTTTATTTTATTTTAATTTTGCTTCTAGCCTGATACATTTTCTGCTCATGTTTTCTTCTTCTTTTTTCTAAGATAGTTACAAGGCTCAAGAAACACTTCAGATTTTTTTTTTTTTTAATTTTGTATTTTTCTTTTGAGAGAAACAAGCAGTCTGGAGTACAGCTGAGTTGTCTAAAAATAATCAGGAAACTTGAAAGATGTCAAAATTGATTGAAAGGGAATATATGTTTCTAATTCCAAAGAGCTTTTCTAACAGGTCTGTTTAGATTTTTTGTTTAAAAATTAATTAAGAAACATAGGAAACATACTGAAAAGAAATTTAAAAAAAAACTTGTATTTTTTTTTCTGACCAGTATTGGTAAGTAGTTCTGTTCAAGCAAGAATTCTCTGTGACAGCTGATGAAAGAGAGAGATGGAAAGAGAGGCATTTGAATGGACTTATGGTAATTTCCCTTTAAACTTTGATCTAGAGATGGATAAAATTAAGTCTAAATCTCAAACCCAGTTTGAACTTTAAAGAAAAAGGTATTTGCAATTTGGATCCAAATTCTGAAATATTTTCTCACCACCAATTTAATCTCACAATTTGATAGACTGCCCTGTTCTATACACAGCTAATGAACTATCACTGCTGGAAGTGGCTGGAAATTTGCCAGCAACCTAATAAATAGGCTTGTCAGGGAAAGGTAAAAGGAGACAGAGCTGTGGTTGTGGTACATAGCCTGCGGTGTATTAAAGAAGTGGTAAAGATAAAAGGCACATCTGTGTCTTTCCTTTTAGGCATATCTTCAACTGTTAGCAACCTCTTCTGTTTCACTATCACAACTAAATTTTCATGCTCTAATTGTTAATTATATTAATGACATTGTTCAAATATCTTCAGATTGTTTCTCTGAAAAATCTTGCCTGGATTTTTACTTTAAAATCAATATCATATTCCTTTTACATCTATTTCACCAGTGTAAAACGCACTTAACATTTGTGAAATGACTAATTTGTTTCAACTGTTACATGTTTCTTTTATTAGTTGTCCTTTGAGATCTAAATCTTGTAATTCCTTAGGGACAGATACTACTCTAGTTTACCAGAGAGTTTCCACTGACATCGATGAGAGATGGACCTATGGATTTATGGCAGAATGAGACTCTTAGCATGAAGATTGTTCATTTGGGACTAGGTTGGTCTTAGCTTTTAGTATTCCTGGGCTGTGGAAGCAGCTTCTTATTAATCAGTAATGTCAGCCTATTGAAGCTTTTAAGATTTGACTTCTCTGATGGTTTGGACTTCCCGAAAGAAAGACAGAGAGAAAACCATATAAAACTCCCCCTTGGTTGCCCACTTATAGTTCAATTGAATTTCAAGCTTCATTGTAACAATTCTTAAAAGCTGAATAATTTCTTTGTCATTTTAGTATGTTGAGGAACAAACAGAAAAAGAAATGTTGATTCTTTCCTCAGTCCACAGATCTTAGGATTAATTTCATCCAGGTAACAAACACGTGGAAGTAAAAGAGCATTCTCCTTATTTTCAGTTTTGTACATAGCTTACAATGCTTCTGATTCTCTGAACAGAATAAACCGATAAATTACTGTGTACACATGTGAAAAGCACGTCTCTTGAGGTTTGGAACTGAAATATTTTGTTTGTTAGTTGTAGGGAAGATTAAAAGTATTTTCCTCAGATACAAGGCTGCCCCTCTTGTCTCCACATACAATATAGTTAGTGAAATCAGTTTGCTAGTTTGCTAGTTAGTGAAAAAAGTAAAATATAAAAAAAAAAAATTATAAAATATTTTGCAGTTGAAGAGCTGAAATTTAACAAATTATGATTACAGCTTGAGTAGAAAATGCACGGTTGAAGACGAAAACACAAAGCAAAGATTAGCACTCAGCTATCACCTGTTGGGTTATTGGTATCACTACATCTCTCATCACCAGTCTCAGCAGTTCGACCTGCTGTCAGGTCTCAGTTCTAGTGTCATGAATTTTAAGCTCCCTGTTGCTCCCAGGAGGTAACATTCATAGAACAGTAGCTCAATTTTTAACAAAAGTTTCCCTGATTGAATCTTATGTTTACTGTATTCCTCAAAAGCTACAGGAATAACTGTTTTCCCTCTTTTGTCTGATTCTTAATGGGAAAAGAGGTTTTGCCGGATTAGTCCTTATTTTTATGCAAACACACAAACGAAGAGGCACATAGTAAGTGAAAAAGAAAACTCATCACTTTATCAGTCACAATTTGCGTCCCTGATTCTCCAAGATTGCACAGTAAATCTATAGATTAAAGAACAGGAAGAAAATGAGAATGGTAGAGAAAAGGGCTAAGAGCTCGCCATTCCCTCTCATATTCTACTTCTCCATGATAGTCATGCAGAACAGAAAGGAGGAAGAAAGAATTAATCTGTGAGCTCCTCCTGCTCTGCATCTGTCTTCCAGCATCCTTGAGAAACTATCCCAAGTCCATAACAGAGGGATTTAACAGCAGTGAAAGGTACTGATTCATCCTAGCAACCTTAATTCAGGAAGAAAGAATTAAAAATCAGAATACATATTTTAAATGAATCTCTTGAACATATGTGAGTACAGTTCTCTCTATATATGTGGACATGCAGGCACACATGCACACAGAAACATGAACACACTTAGGCACACGAATTTAAGAGATTTAAGAGTTTAACTTGACTGATGATGTTTTCTGACCAGCAATAAAGCTGTGCCATTGGATCTCAAATCCTTCATTACATTAAAGTACCAGTCTAACTTCCTCAACATGTTCTTATGTTTCAAAAGTTTTCAAAAATTATGATCAGGCTAAAGAACCAATGCATTATCTTGGCTTCTAATGTTTTCCTCCATTTCCAGCTGAGAAACTAAAAAATAAAATTGAGGATTATGTAATTGTGAATCAGACTTGTCCTTTAATTTGTCAACCTAGTGAAGATTTTAGGGGCATTCTCAAATAATTTGGTTCTCTGATGATTTGCTGAACTCTAGGCTTCTTGGTCACATACTGTTACAATAAGCATATGCTCAAAACCACCAACTAACACCAATTAGTATAATTACACAAGTCCAGATGATTTAATTACTACAAATTTGTGAAAAATTCCTTGGTAAATACTACAAAGACAGTATTGTGAATTATTCACTGCTTCTGACTGCAGAAATCAGAAGCCATGGTTTAGGATACGAATAAATTATTTAGCCAGATGGCTTTTTCTAATATGACTTTTTAACTTCAAATGAATCCTGATCTTAGAATTCTTTCAATAATCTTACTATAAGCATTAGGAACCTTCCTATTGCTTACTAGTCCTTTTAAGAACCAGATAGATTAATTGCAAATGTACTCCCCTCTCAAAAAGCTGATTAGTTACTTCCAGCAGTCAACAACAATCTCCCCATATTTTTGTGCTTAACTGCACTACATATAATCTCTAACCAAGCCAGAATATATGGACCTTTCACCATTCCTTTTATTATGTGATCCAAATGTCATTCTGATCTATTTTAAACTTGCAGCACATTAAATATTTGTGACTATTTTAGATAGCAAGTAGGGCAAGTTATTTTCTGAAGAAATAGTATTTACTGTGCATGTGGGTGGTTGTTTTTATTCCTTGATGTATTCCACAGTTCAGAGATGTTGGGTTTTCTAGCCCTGTGGAATATGGCATAGGGATTTACATCTCTTCAGAACTGACAGTAACTGTCAAGAGCAGTGATCCCTAGTTGACAGTGACAGCTGACAAAGGTCATTCAAGAGTTAAAGATTAATAAAAGGTTCTAAAACATGAATGTGGAAACAGCTTTAAAGCAGTGAAGCAGGTTTGAAGATGTGACATCCCATTTAGCAAAAATTATCCTTAAAATCGCAAACTGATCGGTAATACCCAAAGCAATATCCTAAAAGAAAAATGATTACAGAAAATACAAGATAGGAACAGAAGTAATCCGGTATCTAAAGCTAAGGGAAAGTTGTTTTCATACACGTTGTGATTTGAAATTAGTCAGTCTTGATAGATTGTTACCAGCACAAACTAAAAAAAAAAACCAAACACCCAAAACATTACCAACACAAGACGAGTTATTTCAGTTATTTTTCTCAGTATTTCTACATATTCACCAGAATGACTAGCCAAGCATAATTTCCCTGAGGGACTCAGTTATGCCTGACAAATCAGAAAAGATACAATTTTGTATATACACTCTTGAAGCACCAACTCACTCTCGTATTTACATTTACATTCTTGTTTGCTAGATTCCAAGTTTGTATTAGCTTTTCAAATGTGGAATAATACTAATCTTTATAGAACCTGAAAAAAAAACCCTATAATCAACACTTTCGTCATCCCTAACAATTATAGCAGAGACTTATATAAAGTGAATTGGAACAAAGAGACCCTTTTAAAGCAAAACATGTTATGACTAAATAGACAAACATAAAGAATATCAGAGAAATTAATTTCCTTCAATGTACTGTTTTAGTCTACTACTCTACCAGTTGAATGACAAAATGAACATCACAGTTGCACCTCAAGGAAATGTCTGCGTAGGTTTACATGGATAATGCAAGACACCTGGCAGAGTATTCTTAAACAGCCAATGTACTTTCCTGATTCTACTGAAATATTATCCCAAAGATAAGAAAATACTTATTTTGATGAAAGAAGCAAGTAACACAGGCTTCAAACACTGAAAATACTCTTAATATTCTACCTTTTCACAAAACACCTAAAGACTGCTTAAAATGAATTTATAAGGCACAATTACTGTTGAATTGTAGTTGACTGCAGATCAGAGAACGGTTGATTGAAAAGACTAAACTATTTCCTACGGTGTACTGTAATATAGTATGCTGTAAGTATCTCAGCTAATGCTATAGCTCAAAAGTAAAATCACAATAAATATATGGACCTTGTCAGATTTCAGACCTTCTCAGTAAGGATAGATACATTTTGACTAAGGTCAACTTACCTCTTATTCTTTCCCAAATAAAGAGACTGAACAAAGTTCAATCTGTTATTACAAGCCATATTTTCCAAAGCTTTCAGTATTTTTCATAGCTCTTTCCTGAATCCCTTTTAATATTTTGCTCTCATTTTTGATGTCTGGAACTAGAAATGGAATTCCAACAACGTTCTTGTCACTGCAGGGATAATATAGGTGAAGTATCGCCTCCCCACTTTTAAAGGATATTTTTCTAATCATTTAAGGATTACAGTTGCCGTTTTTAGTATAACTCTGGAAAACATGTTCTGATAGCTCCTGATAGTTTCATTCTGATTTTTATTTCCATGAATGCAGGGCATTCAAAACCAAATTATGCATCACAAAAAATGCATTACAAAATTTTATTCTTGGTGTTACAGATGCCTATATAAGGCATTGGATTTTAATGCATTCTTATATGAATGAGTTTTCCCAGCACATACTAGCAAAATAAATAATCCTGTGCTGCTTATGGCTCATGAAAAAAAGGAAAAAGAAACAGATTCAAGGCCATAAAACCTGTTTGCAGAAAGGACCAATGCCAGTCATACATCCTGACTGGTCTCTCCATCTCCAAAATGAATAAACCAAAGAATTCTGAAAGAACTGATTTGGCCTTGAGAGTTTCAAGTGACAAGTCCACTGTCTTTGTGATAAGTTCAGTCATCAGTCACGCTTCATCAGTCTCACTGCCTGAAATTATATCCTGGACCAAGGCTTGATTTACCTGACTTCAACTGTCACCACATGATTCTCATCCACTCCTTAAAACATGATCAGAAACTTCCTTCGAGTTTCCCCTTTCCATCATGATTATTCCTATACCATAACTGAAGCATATGGAAATTTTCTAAAGAAGCAAAGTTTCTCTAGAAAATACCTACAGGTCCTGTCTGAATTCTTGAGTTTGATGAGTTCCCACAGAATTAAAGGCAAAATGCCTACAAACCAAGCACGGATTCGTTCAAAGTGCATGAGGGTCCGGAGCCACTCAGACTATTCATATCAATCTATCTCAAGCTGGTTTCAGGAAACATCTGCGAGACACCTTGCTACAAAGGTAAGGTTCAGGTTTACTAAATTATAGGGCAAATTCACTTGGTGAATTTCCACATAAATTATTCTTGGCTTGCAGGCTTCCCAAACCAGGGAAAACCTCAAGATGCTTTAAGCAGAGGGACCATGGGGATCCATTCCCAGTTTTTCACAGTGATTAAGAAGCAGATGACAATGCTATTGGCTTTCTACCTTTTTACTATAAAACCAGGAAGCCAAAATCCTTGGATTCTCAGTATCAATTACAATCCCAGCTTTGGGATTTCAGGCAGCCAAGAGCAACAATAACACTAATAGCTTCAATTTCTTTTCTTTGTTCCAGAGGCCTTGGGAGAATATTTATTTAAGAAATAGCATATATTTGGTTTCCATAACAACATTTTCCGCATGGTAATAAATAGGAAAACAAACAAATTAACCCTGTAAGTCCTAGTGTTCTCAACCAGCCAGCTCTGTCCTCAGACAGCTTTTTTAATTAGCATTTAAAGAATAAGCTGATTTTTTACATCATGCATTAGGGTATTTTTTTTTAATCCTTAGATTGTGGCTTTTCTGAATTTATTCCATTTTTTTCTCATAGAGATCAGACATATCAGTTCAATACATCTCCCTTATCTACATCATGCTGGGTGTTTCAAAATATCTTACTATACATAATAAGCAATACTATTTCTTACATTTCTTCTGCTCCTTGTATACTACCTTAATGGCCATAGATTTTATTCCAGTGATACATTTAAGAAGATTTAGCACAACAGCTAGGATGTCTAATGGTTCTGATTAGATTCTAGGTTCATTTTTAGAAATATTAAATGTATCACATTTACTGCAAGTACCAGAATTCCTGGTTCAGATACTTCTTACTAAAATAAAACTGGGCTAACAGAAGGTAGCATGCAGCTGGTGTCAGAAGAATGACATGTTCAGAAAAAAAAAGTAATGACTTTTCCTAGTCTAGGCCTTTTTTAAAGAGAGACAAACTATTTCTTTCTTCTAGGAAGTGCATAACCATGTCACATATACAACATCTAAGACTTGGAGTGTGCTGTTAGAAATGTTCTATATACGGTCATAGCAAGGACACTGGTTTAAATTTGGACTTTCAAAAATCTGATCCAGATTCCCAGATATTTCATAACCACAATGGGCTCCATCCAACAGGGTCCTGCAATAGGGTCTTATCACTTTTTACCTACTGACTTCGAGACCTACCCCAGTGGGGGAAAGATGGAGGGTGAATCCCAGACTTAAGATGCATCATTACTGCTGTGTTATACTGACTTTTGTTAAGAGGAAAGTAAACAAAGAAATGAAGAACCTTCTCTATCTTCAGTTTTCTAGTCAAGAACAAAACACTCATAGAAACTGATAATAACAGAGCAGCAGCTCCTTCGTTTAGTTTCTTAGAAATACCACATGGCGATGATCTTACAAGTAGTTGTTGCAGATGTTTACCTTGCTGTGAACTAGTGCCCTATTTAATATCTACCAAATGGAAGCTTATTTCTGCACTTACAAACTTTTCCATGTGTTTCCCAGTGAAGCTTTTACAGAATATTTTCAGCTACATGAATAAGGCCTCCCACAAGTAAAACACTCTGAGATCCTGCCACCTCATGGATTCCATTCTCACTTGTGAAAGTGCTGCCACCTGAGAACAGTTTGCACATGGAAATGAGCAATAAAAAAATGAAATTCATGGTCATTGCAACCAAAACCTTCAAAAATGCATCCAGAAAAGAAGCAGTGTAAGAAAAACATATGTCAAAGAAAGCTGCTAGCATCCACTTATGAAGGGGTCGAATACACTAAGTGTGCATTAAAGAAAGAGAATCCAAGCACTTACATTCTCAAAGCAAAACGAGATTCACATTCTGTTTTCCTCTTTTACTGATTGCCCCTTCCTAGAATAAACGTTTACTTTGTCAGTCAAGGATGACATTAAATTGCATAAGAAGAATTTCAGCTTCCTTAGTAAACAGTTTCTAAAGGACGTAGAGACTGAATAAGGTGTGAAACAGAGAAGCTTCAAATCTGTTGATTATGCTGTATTAAACTAGCTAACAACCCAATCCATTGCTGAAAACCACTCAACCACTGCTTGCGACTTGTCATGTCCTTTAGAATTCTGAGCAGAAAATGCTCTTTTTGTTCAACTGAATACTTCCATTAGCTTTCCATTGGCTTTCCTGGTGTCTTCTCTGGCATTTAATTTTCCTACTGGTTTAGTATCTATTTATATCATAATTAATATTTATAATGGGAGTTGAGATACACACTTTACACAAGTGCAGTGGTATGTAGTTGCAGTAGCTGAGAGAGGCAGCAAAACTTTATTAAGTACAAATTGTTTACATACAACTTTTATATATAACCCATTTTGATGAAGAAAATGGTTAACTGCTGATGCTGTAAAACAGAAGGGGGAAAATACAAAGCAGTGACCTAAAGTGACCAGTGAATGCCATTATCATCATAGGGCAGTGTAGCAATCATACCAAAAAAATCAAGAAGAAAAAATATTCCTTTTGTATTTTAGAAAGCATAAGAGCACATGTGCAGCCCCTGCTGTCCATAGCACAGCTGCCGCGTACAGCCCTTTTCTCTCATATGGCTAACGAGAACAGTCCAGCTCCTCTTGCGTAAAGAAAATTTAAGGGAGTATGTTATACATATACACTATATATTTTTTTAACTTCTACTCATGCACACATAGCTACCTGTGTGCAAAATAGAACTAACCAAATACATTTCTTGAAGTGGTAGGTTTCTCTGGGGAGACAGAACATGCTACAGATACAGTCCTTTTTGCACAAACCAGGCTAAAAGCTGTATGATTACACACCTTAGTCACCTGGAGAGATGCAAGTTAGCTGACTCAGGGAAGAACTTCAGAGTAAAACCTGTTTACTATGGTACAACTGTTGAGACTAAGTACTAGTTTTCAAGATTTGGCTTTGTATAAGTAGATGTAATGCCATTTGTAAATAATTGAAATTATCTGTAGAAGCAATCCCCTATACTGTATGTTTATGAGGACAATTTTCACTCAAAATCACTGTATGATTTCCTGGAATGCTGAAAATAAAGGAGACTTCATAGAGCACAGCTTTCCTCTATGCTTTCTCCTATTTAAAACCAGCTACTAACCAGGGAGATGTAACCCTAGGAACTGCTAGGACTTTGAGGGCAAACAAAGATAAATCCATTCTTCAATGCTTCTGCAAACAAACTGTAATAAGCCCTTCATATCACAATCCATTATGCATAATTGGCTTTGTGCATGTAGATGGACAAATCATTTCCTGATAGTTGTGCTATTTTGTATTCAGACCAAGCATTCATTATACTATTCAAATCAGAAATGTGTATAGCAAAACAGCTGATTTTGCTGGGAAACCAGTGTTGCAAATAGTTTTTAATATCATGATCTGGATCTGGACAAAAATCATGAAGGAATTTTCAATATTTCCAAGTACATTAAGGGTCACAACATTTTAATGGGAAGCAATAATTTTTTCCTACTACCTACTTCTACTTAAAAACAAGTTGTGCCACACCAGAAGAGAAGAGTGAAGAGAGCAGATGGTGAAAAATGCACCCTTTCAACCTTTGCACAGCAGCCCAAAGTCTCAATTTAAACACTCCAGAGAAGGCAAGGCACTCAGCAGCTGCTAGTGAGCACAGGAGCTTTGTTGTTCAGGTTGAAGTAAACCGAGGATCCTTTCCTAAGCTATGTGAGTAGAGCTCTTCCAGCAATGCTGCTAACACAAAAGGTTTCTGATATACCTCCAGCTCAACCAGGTTGACAGATGTTTAATGTGTTTTACTGCTGGGTTAAGACTTCTTCATCCTTTACACTCTGTTGCTAATACTGCTTAGCTGAGGTTAAATAAAAATTCATTACAGTACCTATATTTAATGCTTTGTACACTATGCAACAGAAAATTCTTATTTTAGAAGAATTAATACACATTTAAGTATCTTAAACACATTTAAGACAAAGTGCTGTCCTTCCCAGTTAGAAATATTTCAGATTTCTCTACAATTCTTCCAAGTATCGAAGTTGCTAAGACTGCTGTCTGTATAGGAAAATTTAGAGCATTTCCATTTGAATGAAGCTCAGCGTTAGTGTATGCAGTCCTCAGCCTGAAAATGAGGTTGCCAGGGGATTACAGTGTGCTATTCCAAGACAAAAATCAAATAGTAATTCTACATGTTATGTTTCTAATTATAATCAACTATAAGCATAAAGGTCTAGTCACAAAAACATCTTTTCTTAATGAGAAAGAACTGTGTAAATAAGGATTTTTCTTATGCTTTAACAGCAGGTATTAGTAACTCCACAACACAGGTATTGCTTTAAAAAGGCATAAAGCATATTCTTTTTATTATTTTCTGTTGATAAATTACCCATAGGATGTTTATTTTGATACTGAGTGCACCAGTGTCATTCTCAGTCATCTGACCATAGTCATGTCTCACCTTTGATTACAGCAGACTTTGAATCAGTTCTCCTGCACACTCACTCCTGCTTGCTAGCTCCACCTGTCATATTTCTTCTAATATTATTTTCTGTTCTTGCAACTGGATGTGCACTGCACCTCTAGGACCACAAAGAATCCCACCAAAGTAATTTCTGTGAATAAATGCTTCTTCCACAGTTTACCTGGGAGCATTGCATTCATTCATCACTCAAAAGCTGAAATTTTGAATACATAAGAACAATATAATCTCTTCTGTCCCTTGACTGGATTAACACAGTTCTTCAAAAAAAGGTTGGAATAAAAAAGATTGAAAACAAGTGCCATCTGATGAAATGAAAGGATTATGCTATTTATAGCCATGAGGATTTTTTTCCTTTTTTTAAATTAGTCTCTTAACATGGGACATGACTATTTCTCTGAAGATTTCTGAGAGTCAATACATTGTTGAAGTATCTTAGAAAGAAAAGCATACCAAAAAAGAGGGCAAAAAACTCAGTCAATTCTAAATTGAGCAAATGTTAACAAATGTTTTGGCAGATATTACCTCAGTTTAATTACAGAATGAGTCATGTTTGACTATCCTTCTGGGTTACAAACGGAGACTTCCTTAAAAATGTATTCTGTGTGTATATATAACGTATATGCATATCTAACACGCTTACAAATGTACTTTTTCAATATAAAGCTGCTGATAATACGTGCTATTCACAAAATTAGAACAATGTTCATTTGGATTCCTGAGACAAAGGCGATGTGTTATTACCATGTAATGTGTTTTCCTTTTCAGAATAGAAAGACAAATCAGATTACTTTAGATAATACTCTGAAACCAAGGAAAACTTGCATTATTGTATTACAATCTGGAATGGAATGGCCTTAAAGAACCATTTGAAATTCTTTGATATGAAGAAACTGTAGTCAGTGGTTTTCAGTTTGCAATCTTTCTTTCCAGGGATCTATGGACTATTTATTGAAGGGATGCACAAAAAAGTAATTATGAAAAACAAATGTATTGCAAGTACAATATATTTGTTTTTATGGGCATTCAAATACTGGCAGAGGCTGAAACCCATTAATACTACTGCCTTCTCTCAGACAAAACAATAGTTTTTCAAAAATAAGTTTAAGAAGTTATGAAAAAAATGTAAAATATAGAGATTCCTTCCTCTCAAAAGAAAACCAAGGGTTTACTTCACAATCGAGAGAGTATGAATGGTATAGAGACTGATAGTGGGATATAGAGTCCTTCAAATCTTCAAGCTGTGTGCTAGGAAATATAAACCAGGCCTTGTTCCAACACTGGAAGGTGATGCTTTCCTGCTACGAAACAGGGAAGTCACTGAAGTGAAATGATTGTTAAGTTTCAACACAAAGGTCTAGGCAACAGCAGCTCTGAAGAGAATGTGACATTATGCAGAGAACATGGAAGAGAAATGCTGCCTATATATGTGAATTCAACTATAATTTGTCTGCCTGTCATATTTTAATCTTTGATACTTGCGAGTATTAGAAGTAAATCAATTAACACCCTAAATTTACTGCTGCCAAATGTACATACCTTCTATTGTTTGGACACTATAATGAAATACATAAATGACTAGGGTTAAAGCTATCAGCTGAGCTCAACTGACAGAGATACATCCCTCATATGCACTAGTACAAACAATTTTTTGCAGTATGACAGGAAATGTAGTGTTAAATGAGTTGGTTCTCATCCTGCTCTAGTGCACAAGTGTGTGCCTACTGCATATTTTTCCACTTCTTTCTTCCTAAAAAGCCTCATATTTTCTTCACCTAAAACATAACTCACTGAATCACAATGCTAACTATGTGCTTACCTGAATGGCTCCACTGGAAACACTGTAACCATTTCTGCATGTAAACCTGACCATATACATTTCCTGGCAGAGTCAAGATTAATGAGTTACATTTTTAGAAGGGGTATTACTCACTTGGGCTTTTCTGCTTTCATTTTTTAATGAGGTAGCATTCTATCTTTGTACCTTCATTTCCATCCTATGAATTAATCATAAAGTGTTATCAATACGAATGCTCTCAATGTTTTCTAGTTTAGATATAATTTCAATATCCATCATTACATTCAGTTATCAAGAAGTTACTTCTGCATCACAGCAGTATTCCATCTACAAGAATGGGAAGAACTCTAGTGACGACAACTGCAGAAGTCTAGGTATTTCATAGCAAGAAATAATATGAATTTTTTTGGTCCTTTGCTGTTCATCAGGCAAATAAGAATTAGAGGTTGAGCATTTTAATGACTTGCTGATGTCACAAATGTGTTTAATTTTGACAGGGCATGCATCTTGGTCTTGTGTTACTGGTATTATGTTACACTTTTTTCTGCAGTATTCTAGTAGCTTACCGAGTTACTGCAGTTTCTGCAGTATTCTAGTAACATAACGTTCCTACAGGTGCTGAGTAGGAAGATTATGGTGGGGGAAGCAATGGATCAGTTTCTGTGGAAGCACAAAGAGCTATGTGTCTGTCTGACAGTTGTGGGATCTTACTAGATTGTCTCCAGAAGCAACTATGTATTTCAGTCTCAGTACTGCTACTTCTTCATGATGGTAGTGCCTACTACATATCAGCATTTCAGGGGCTAACTCTGGGTGTGACCCAAATACAGTGAACTCAACACCTCTTCCAAAGGCAGGAAACATTGTTTTTCAGCAGTTTTTGTTGAACTAGCAACAACAGGCACAGAAAGTCTCTTTTATTCTGCAGTTAAAGAATCTCCTTCAAAAAACTACAGGAAAATTAAAACCAGGCACTATTTGGTTAAAGAAAAAGAAAACACATTCTTTTTTCACAGTTGGATGCCTAATACAAACTGAAAGGAAAGTCTGAAAACAAATTAAATGAGAAAGAATTTTTAAGGGGTATCATTTTTTGCCTAGATAGTTATGCAAATCAGGTTCCCTTGCCTAATTATTACGTTTGTATTTTTGTACTTATAGTCTCACATGCACATATTGTGCATAGAAAACTTACCATGACAATTTGTTGCCTCCAGTTTCAAATTATTTGTCAGAAAAGATGACGGTCAAACTCAATGCACTAGAGTTTGTTCCTACTCCATTCTCTTGTACAATAGGGATAAAATGTGCGCAGCGCACCCTTTCAAACACTGAGAAGTAAGCATGTCATTTATCAAGTCATGTACAACTGACACATATTAGAGGTTTTTAAGATAATAAAGAGAGGAGTGTTGTAATAAGGGGACATTTTATGAAATGACAGATTCGTTTCTGAATGTAGATAAAGTTTCACCAGCCAGAAAAGGCACGCTGCCTGTAATACACCTGAAACAGGGAGTGATACTGTGAGAACAGGTGTCCTTCCACAGGTATTAAGAGAACTCCTATAAACTTCAAGGTGGGTGGTTTTCATTACATCATGACATATTGAAATGACCTGAAATGACCTTCTAGTTATATCATCTTATGATTATGTCTTTAAATCATGAAGCACCATTTGCTATCTTCTGCCTATATCAGTCTATGTTTAACGATATATCAGGCAGGAAAGGGTAGCTTCTACATAATCCCTGATTTACTGGTTGGATCTACTCCTTTACCCAACAGTTCAGAAAATGAGACAGGAAAATATGGTTTAATCATAAGACAAAACTGATGCAGAATTATAGAAATCTTTATCTGTATCTGGCACGGAACCTGGAGAAGACAGTTGCATCTTTTTACATTCTGGTTTGGCTGTCTCTAGTACAGCAATACTTAATTCACATGGTTGCAGTGAAGCTTGATGAGTACAAGGCACTTGGAAGTCCTTGGATGAAAGACATCACATAAATGTTATTCAACAGCACTTAAATTATTGGTAACTCAGTATTCACGAGTCATAACATAAAGACTTGGTTGCTGTCAGTTCCAATTAATCTGCTAGAAAAAAAAATAGTTCAGATAAGCAGAGAGAAAAACAGTAAAAACATTAAGAAAAAAACCTGATTTCTAAAACTGAGCACTGCATCTCTTATTACAAAGCTTAGGGATGGAAATACTACCTGACTTTATTAACTGATAGTTACTGAAGATAGAGATCATCTGTGAAACTTATTCCTGTTGAGTATCTTTTAGAATCATAAAAAGTACCCTTACTGTTCCTACTAACTGACTCCTTGCAGCAGTATCTGCAAAGAGATTAAAGAATGAGCTGACAGTGGAAGCAAAAAGGCTACATCCAATATTTGGACTCATTCTTTTCATTTTAGGAAAGATGGATGAGAAAATTGGCAATGCACTCTATCTGAATCTATGCCAAAAAGCACTGTCCATCTAGCACAATTGATCCAGAAATTACAGTCAGAAACTAAAACGTAGAAATTAAGTAATAAATTTGTGCTTCAGTGTCATGGTGATGCGGCATCATACAGTGTTAGGCATGAGAAATATTCCTTATCTTTGTACAGACTACCTTGTCGGCAGTGTCCCAGACAGATGAGGATTTCACACTCTGATTTTGCTTTTGGCATAGAATGAACAGACATACATAGAACTTTATTACAGATATGGGCAGAGGAGAACGGAAAGATTTTAATCTTGTAGTTGTTTCTCTTACCACACCATACTTTTCCTGTTGAAGATAGCAGGGCTAACACATCAAAAGGCTCAAAGCGACTGGGGAGGGGGAAGAGAGAGAGGCTCCTGCTTTCCATTCATAAATGAAAAAGAGAAAACTCTGCTTTCCATTCATAAATGTTTTGTGCTAAAAGGACTACAAGTAGCATAAATTAATATCATTTAGTATTCATTAAGACTGGTTAATAGGATATGTTATACATAAATTATGATCAAAGAGTTAGATGAGCATCGAGAGGTTAGCCACCTACACGTCAGAAAGATTTGTGCCTAGTATCTTACCTTGAAAAATTTTAAAGATAAAACCCAATACATTATGGGCTGCTAACTGTATAATGGAGTGGCGAAGCATTTTAAGTCAGCAGCATATTTGTTCATTCATTTAGTTTTCCCTCCTCTATAGTAGCTTTGTTCCTGTAGTGATGTCTAAATGGTAGTCGCTAGCAGCACCAGATTCCGTAAGTCGCATTCCAAGCCTATGGTAAGACAAGACCAGTCATGTATCAAACCCCCTTCTTTTGCCCATTTCTATAGTCTCTGAAGGAAAGAAATCCAGGCAACAGACCAGAAAGACCACAATAACTGGGAAACTAAGATTGTAGGCAAATCTCTACCACTCAGTTTGGATGGTGCCTGTATCTCTTCAGTGCATGAAGGTTGCAAAAGACACCAACAACAATCTTGGAAGCATTACTTAAGTATTATCCACACACTTCATGTGGGTCCCCTTTCCCAGAACAGCTCTGAACTTATTGTTAAATAAACCTCCCACTGAAGCATGTGGGAGTTAGAACAGGAGGATTGTGCTCAAATCATTTCTGGAGTGCTGGAATTAACAGGCTTCTACATGCTCTGCTCCTATATCTGACACAGTAAGGCCACACGGTAAGGAATATTAGCTGAATGCCGTAAATACAGAGAGACTAAGAAAAGGAGATAGATGAGCATCTTCTATCCCTGCACACATCAGGCTGAAGGGATGCATGTTTTTTTCCTGAACATGCTCTGCAGTTATCACTAAATAGGTTAATGCAATCATTCATGGTTCAGAGTATTTATCTCCATGAACTGAAATTCAGCAGTTCACCCTGACTTCTGACTCTATCTGATGAATTACCTTATCCGCAGTGCCTGATCTATAAATAAACACAACATCTGTTGGAATGCTAGGTCTGAAAGTCTGGCTGAATAAATCACTCTCCAGAAATTCCCAAAGCTACTAAGGCTCTTTCCACCGCTTCTGTCTTTTCCCCTCCCCTGCCATGCATATATCCATCCTCTTTCCCATCTCGTGGGAATAATTCTAGTATAGTTGCTTTCTCCTTTTCAGTTTCTTAAGGGCATACCTTCAATTAGGTCAGCTGAGAGGGCTAGTGGTGGTGGTGAGAGCTAGAGCTCTGTATTCTAAAGCATAGAATGTTCAGTTACTGCTTCCTCAAAAAGATTATTAGTGTTGGTTTTTAACATCCATGTTTGGTAAAAGCATTAATAAATTAAAAAGAAAAAGAGTGGGTATAAAAGATAGTAATTTGTGCTCAGTTCTTTGGCAGCGGTGTAAAGAAAATGAAAACAGATTTGGCAGGCTCTCCTTGTCTTGTCAGGATATCTCTTTCTGATATCTCCTTTTTCCAGTACTCCTCTTTGCAGATTAAATAGGAAGACTCTCACAATTTGAGGAGACAACTGTTGGGTTTCCACAGGGATTGCAGTTTGTCTCTTGCAAGCTCACATTCTCCTCAGTAAGATATGGAACTTAATCAGATTAAATGTCTGTGTTTATAGAGGGAAGAGTTGCAACCAGAAAGTGCCTGATCCCAAACGTCAACTTTCATCAGGCACTGCAGCATCACCTTTTGACAGAAATATTTCTGTTTTAAGTTCATCATTAAAATCCCAGGTCTACTACAAACAGCAAAAGAAGTTTTATGAAATAATACTGTTTGGTATTTAAAAAAAAAAAAAAAAAAAAATTTGACCAGCCCTAAAATTAGCATCAGAATCATGTATGGTTTTAAATTAACCTGAAAATTTGAAAGGGACACCATCCATACAGATGCAAACATCAGACGGTCATTTTTATAATCTGTCATAAATCAGAGCTGACCCTTTGATAAGGAATTATTTCAGTCAAAGATTCAGGGGGAAAAAGAAGTTATGCAGCCACTTAGTCTTCTGGCCTTTGATGCTTTATTGAACAAGTGCAGTCTTAAAGCACAGCTCAGCTACCCAGGTAGTATAAATTCATTCCTTCTCTTTCTTTCTGAAAGAACAGAAAATATGACATTTCAAAAACCTCTGGTTAATAACTGATGTTGCTTACTATCCCTTTGTACACATTTAACCTTCTATTGCTTTTGATACATGGAATAGAAGACAAAGTTATCTTCACTGTTCGATCATGTCATGCTATATTTTTCCTGATTTTTTGTGATATGATCTATAATTTTCCCATCTCATCAGGCCAACTCATACTTCTTCAGAGACATGGTCCTGTCTCTGAACTTTTTAACTTCCATAACTGCTTGTGTTGACCCAAAAATCAGATAGATTAATTCTGTATATGAGTTAATACACTAGAATTCTCTCAGGATCAGCAACAGCAGCTACAATTGCACACTGCAGCAGAGAAAGTGGAGACAGAGACAAGAGTTGAAAAAAAGTGTTAGCAAACAAGTGATGGAAGATAATACGGGATTCAGAATCCCAGTACCATCTTCCTGGGTGGATCATGCCCTCTTACATTACAGGTAGAAGACTGTATTTCCTCATCAAACATTTTGAGGAAGGTAAATGAAATATCTTACAACTTGAAAATTTACAAGTTCCAGTACATCAAAAAACTTTTGTATCTGCATACTAACAAACACGTTTAAAATAATTTTTGTCCATGGAACAGTCATTGCACACAAGCCAAGTTTTTCAGCCAACCTATGTTGTGGGGTAAAATATTTATAATTAAGCTGGCTTGGGTGTTCCTGAGAAAGTAGAAAACTCACGAAAATTAGTGGAAAATTCAATTAGCAAAGCTTACTTTTTAATATTTTTCCCCAATGAATTTTTTCTTACTTTCATTAATAAGTTCAGAGTGTAGATTACAAATACTGAAAAATGTTAAAAAATGATAACACTATCCAGATTTCTATCAAAGTATAATAAAAGAACTCATTTCCTCATTAGGAATTTTAAACTGGGTGCAGATTTTTCCCTCTCTACTGAGGAACTTAATATGTAACTTTGACATACACTCCACAGACCTATTCTAACTGTTAAACTTAAAAAAAAAAACTAATGAGGGAAGAATTATTTATAGCTTAGCCTTTGGCAGTAGGAATTCTAGACAATTTTTGAATCAAGCTTTATAACTTTAGAAGTAAAAAAAAAAAAAAAGAAAAAAAAAAGAAATCCCTGAAGCCAAAGGGATAAAAAAGGAAAGTGGAGATATTTTTTTCTATGAAAGTACTGGCATTTATGTTCCTATTGGTCATCTTTGTAATTTTAACAGCAGTTCTTGTACTTTACATTGAAGGCCTTTGATACACTTTACCAACCATAATGAATACATCTTAATATTTCTGTGAAGCAATAAGATAGTGTCCTCAAACTTAGGATGAGAAAATGAGACAAATACACAGAAAGGATTTATGACCTAGTTGTCAAACATATTGAGCCACTGAATCAGACTGTATGTAACTTTTAAATCACCTAAAAGCAAGTTGTTAGACCAGCTCAGTGACCATAATTAGATCATAGGAGAAAGACCTCCCCAGGAAGCCGTGATGCTGTCTATTCTAGTAACTGCTGCCATAATGACAGGGGATACTGCCCCATTTGAGAAGATAATTCCACACCTTTACCTTCTTGAAAACATCTTTTATATATATATATATATACACACACACATATATATGTTATATTGTCATTCTAGCTATTGTAAATCAATACTTTCTCATGGAACATTGACTGAAGAGGAAAAAAAAATCAGTTATTCTTGTGATGCTTATATGGCAGAATACAGGACTATGAGGTAGGAAACAGAATGCAAAAGAGTCAAAGCAATTTTTGCATTTATTTGCCTATTTTTTTATGCATTGTAGGTTTTTAGAGGCATTGTGTGGCGTGACAAGGAGGTGCATGAGAAAGTGTATGTAACTAAACTCTGCTTCCTTTCCACCACTTGAATGACACAAATGGAGCACACGCTCTGCCCCCTGTATTTTAAGAACCTTGGGACATGCTGCTGCTCATCCTGTTCATATGCTGTAAAGAGCCACAGACACCGAAAATTCTCCATACATGAAAATAAGTGATTTCTCTCTCTGCTAATGATTTAATTGAAAGCTGAACAGAAATGAAATGTAGTAAGATTCTGTTTCTGACAGTCTATGTTAATTCAGTTTCTCCCTTGTGTTCCAAAAAGACAGTGTGTTTATCACTGTGAAGATTATAACAGGGTAGGTGGTAATCCCTGCTGGACAGCCTGGTTCTAAAATAGCAAAGCATCTCTTTATTTCATGTTACTTATGCTGGACTGATTTAGCCTATTCATGGGCTTATGCACTAAGTTTAATCCCCAGAATTCTCAAAACAAACAGTCCATAATAATCACATGCAATGCTGATTTTTTTTCAAGTGCAACTGAAGAGATTATTTTAACCCTAACACTATTCCCATAACGCACTGCAGAAGTCAGACAACATATTCTGATACTAAAAAGATTAGACTCTGAAAATGTCAAGGTGCAGTTTCAAGAGGATCATCCTGCACATTCCTTCAAGAGATAAGGAAAGGAATACAATAATATCAAAAGGTGACAAATCCATGTTAAACTGAAGATCTTCCGCCAACTGTATGAACTATGAACATCGCGCCTGACAGTGGAGCAGCCAGTAGTAGTGGAGAGGAAGCACTACTGAAAGACTACCTTGTCTGGACAGAATTCATACAGGAAGTCAACAATTTATGCACAGTCCTTACAACTTCAAAAGCTCATTTCTTACAGTGCCAGTAATATCTGAATTTTCTTTGTGCCTTGATGGATTCCATCAGTCTGGATTTTCTGACTCTCAGATACTTGATCATGTTTCTTCAGATTATACTTATCTTGGTTACTTTTGAAACAGGTCAACACTTTCTAGGGTCACAAAGTGTTGTTCTTATAAATAAGACAAAGGTGAATAAAACAAGGATTTGTTCACCGGAATCTGTGTGGCTATATTGCAGAGAATGTAGGGACTGTTTTATGCCAGTGGACGGTGTTTGTTTTCTTTACACATTCAAAAGCTGAAGCTAAAGTTATGTCTTATAGGAGTAATCCATTCCACAATTTCATCAGTGGAGAGCATTTGACTAATATAAGCATGTTAAATTGGCTTCAGCTGGCAGTCAGTTTAACCACTTGGCAAACAATAAGAATTTAGAGGCATAACTGGTATTCTCTTCCTAAAAGTCTGCCTATATTCCATCAAACCTTGGCTACATGGCATCCAGATATCCTTAACTAGCTGGTGAGTATCCATAACTGTTCAGCATGGTGCTTGTTGTGGGCTGCAAAACCCATCTGGAATACTGAGCAAAATATTTAGCCTCATATGGTTATAACAAATACTATATAGAGTTCTATCAGCATTCACTTGGGTACCAACATCTACAGAATGTCTAGTCACACCTTTGACTTGTACAACATAGCTATACCTAAAAAGAATGTTACTAGAAGATGAGTGATATTTTCAGGTTTGCAGCTGTTAAGTCAAGCTCAGACTTGGTGATGCGTGGTATCAAAACATCTGAAGGGCTCTTCATAGCACAAGATTTTCCTGTGCAAAAATTATAATTAAGAAAAATAACCCATCAATCACACTAAAATACACAGTCCCAGCTGGCACTTTTTTCTGTTTATGACCTTCCATTACATCTTAGCCAATTTATTTGCTTTGGACAGACTTATTCCTCTTCATTGAAGAACAGCAGTAATGATGGCTGCACATTACACTCAGAGATCTAATTAGTCCTGCTAAAATGAAGAGTGAATTCAAGAGTATTCTTTTGGGAAAAAATTACTAAGAGATATATTGAGACATTTACCTCCACATAAATAATTTTTTCCTGGTCTTCTCAATGTTATTGCACAGTGCCTCAGGTATTTTAATTTCTGAAGCATTGAGGGCCTTTCATTCTAATTCTGTAGCCTGCTTTTTACTTGTAACGTTTCACCTGTACATCCTGACCACGCCATGGCAGTGCCTTTACACTACTACCCCCATGTGCTCTTATCCTCATGGCCTTGCACTGCTGGATTCTGAAACACTTTTACATGTGTTGATTTGGGTTCCGTGTGGAAAGTCCTACTGATGTTTAAATTACTCTTTTCTCCCTCCATCTCCCCATCTTGTAGCTTATACTCTGTAACTCCATAAGATCTCTTTACTCTTCCCTTCACAGCTTTTATTAACTGTAGAGCCTTATAGATAGTAGGTAATAGTCATTTACATATCCAATAATATTACCCAATAATATACATTTGCAAAGCTTTACTACCAAATGAAAGCCTTCTTACACTGTGAACTGATGGCATTTCTCTTCACATTTAGAAGTGTCTATTCAGTACAGTATGTTCATGATACCTTATTCATTTTTTAATATACTTTAAAGGAAAATTTTCTCTATGTAGAATTAGCAATTCTTCTCAGTAGGGAGAGAAATTGTTAAGATCTTTTAAACTTAGAAAGATTGTAAAACAAGAAAGCTAGTCACTCAAATACTTGAAAGGACTGATTGATTGTTAACAAAACCCAAGACCTAACCCTCCAGTAGTTAAAATCCTTCTGCAGTACAGTTCCTAACTCAAGTACTCTCCTAAGTAGCAATTTAGCCTTGCATTTCTCTGTCACTCTTTTGCATCATTCACAGACGATATCAATCACTGGGTCGGACAGATTGTAATCAGTGGACAAAATTAGGAGTTACAGACAGGTTTTGGAAAAAGATGAGGATGAAACACTGGAGGGAGTAGAACCATCCCTTGAATGTTTTCCTTTTCCAGCTTTTCCTAAAGTCCCAGACATTTAGAAACGGAGTGATATAGAACCAGTATCTGTTCAGCAGTTCTTGAAGCAGCTTTACCACTATTTTACTGCCCTGGCAGACAGAACTATATAGCTTATTCTATGAAATGCAAGGGTGTACACAAATAATGTAGCTACACAAAGCCTACTCCCTGAAAGACAGGTGACTACTGCCAACAGATATAACTGTCAGTCTTAAAGTGTATTTGGAAAAAATATATATATTGCACACAGATGGAAGCTAAAGATCCGTGGTTCTGCTGAGGTTTAGATCATGCCTTTTAAAAGCAGTCCAAATGGTTTTGGTTTTGTTTTTTCTTTTTAACATTGGCACACTCCTCATTTCCCATTGTTGCAGATGCTCAATGCAACTGTTCTGTTATGTGTACAGGTCTTCTGCTTGCATGGTTTCAGAATATTCAGGAACATCCATACACTTAAGGACACCCTAAAAATTGAACCAGACTTCCAACCAGCACAGAGTCAAGAAATATGGTCTCTATATTCTCTGTGTGCCTTTATCATGCCCTTCATGATCTGGAGCGTCAGGTACATTAGGATCTTACATTTCTTAACAGAAAGAAGGCCTATTTAATACACCAAATACACATTCTCTGGCTCAGAAAGTCCCTGACTTACAAATCTCGGAAACCTGAGTGAGTATGCAGGGGAAGTATGTTTGCACAATGCTATATGGTTCCATTGTTACCTTAGAGTCCACCATCACAGATAGGATGCTGTCTATGGCAGATGAACTTTCATTCTGACCTGGTAAGGCCTTTCCTAGGTGTCTGCAATTTACTAGATTTCTCACCAATACATTTCTACAGTAGACATTTATTCATAGTATAAAAATGGGGGGGGGGGGGGGGGGGGGGGGGGGGGGGGGGGGGGCGGGGAGAATCTGTCCAAAGAACTTACAATTTGAGAAGACAAGACAAAAAAAAAATGACATTGTGCTTAAGCTTGACTCCTCTTCACAGACATACGTGTGGCTGTATCCACATCGGCTGCACGGATAGAGTTGGAGTATAAGCCAGTCTCTCTTCCCTTCAGCCCTCTCCTGCACAGTCTCTACATTTCATTGCCTGGAGAGACAGTTGGACCACTTCAATCTAAAGTCAGTGTCTGCCAACTAGTGAGCAATCAGAAATTGGGCACGAGTGTTAGTTCAAACACTGTGCCAACAAGGCAATATTAAGCTACCATAATAAGTACAGTTTTCTTCAAGTTGCAGACATATCTTCTGATCCAGTATCTCTCTAAATATTCACTAAAATATTGGGCCTTAAAATCTAACAAAACCTACGTATTTGCACTTCCAGGGTGTAATTCTCCTTGATTCCTAGATTAACACCACTTCATACCCCTCTAGGAGCTACAGCTTTCCCTTGATTACACAGAAAAGTAAGGTCACTTCCAACTTGCAAAACAAGCTGTCATCTCAGCCGGTGATTGGCATAGTTCTGTGTTATTACATCTATGCCAGACCACATTTTATTCACTTCTCAGGCTCTAAACAAAATATAGGTAATGCTCATGCTAATCCCTCAAGGGTTTGGGTTTTGCTTTCATGGTTACTGTTCTTGGTTTTTTCCTCCATTGTCCTCTGGTAAGGGTTCAAAAGTAATTTCTCAGGATTTCCAAGTCACACAGCATTCCTTTGTTAGAGTACTCTGAGTTACAATTCAGCCTCTGCACTTCCTCCCTGCACAAACCTTCTTACATTTCCAATGCCCTACATCTGTAGTCACAACTACAATAACAACTGGCACTGGCACGATTAACAGCTCTTGCTGAGTCTCTGCCTACTTTTTGTGGTCTCAAACACACATCTTTTGCAACTTCGCTGATAATGCACAATTTAACAGTCTTGCATTACAAAATACCTCACATCATCTGCATTGCCTGGAAACTCAAGTTCCCAATTCCTTTCCTTACAGGATTACAAATGAGGAACAGAGGAGAACTAGAGGTAAGTTCACACTTGAGTACAGCCTGCCCTCTGACAGTATATAGCAATACGTTAACTTACTTGTAACATCATCTTGGTTACCCATTACTCGTTTCCAGATTAAAGGACTCCTGATGCTATATAGTACCTGCACGCATAGAAGAAGTCCGATCTTGTCATCCAGTTACTGCTCTGATCCCCATAGCTCCTTGTGTTTCAAGTGGACATCCACAAATATTAAAACTTAGGAGGTTAATTACTGTCCTTAATGTGAGTGCCAGTAGCAAACAGTGATAACGTCAGTAAAAGTGAAAGATGTGCTTTGTCCATTTGATCAGAGTGATTAAAGCACAAAGTATTAATGCCAGAAGCATATCTCTAGTTCAAGAGATCAGCATTTACCTGATGCAAGCCTGGAGCAAGGTTTGTGGTTAATTCTCTGAATGAGAACTTTGCCAGTGTGTCCCAAATTACTAAAATAATTCAATAAAATATATTATTGATCTATTTAACATTTTGGATCTGTATTTCAGATACCTAAGAACCAAAGAAAAAGGTAAAATACAAGGGCCATAATTCAGCAAGGCATAATTAGCAAAGCTCTATAGATTTAGTAGAGCTATTCCAATTCATACTTACTGAGAATACAGTATCAGACCATTATAAAAAATAATATCAATGATAGAGGAAACAATTCCAATCAGTCCTGTGGCATCCAGCTGCCAAGCACACTGAAAAAATAGGATTTGCTTAGTAAAAGCTACAGTGGATTTACAAAGGAAGTTCTTCTCGACTGACATGCTAGAGTTCTTCCAAATCTTTACAGTACACAAGCAAAATGCAGTTAGCATTGTCCGTAGTACTTAGCTATCTGAAAACCTTTTAGGAAAATCCTTCATCAGAAGTGATTAGGTAATGTAAGAAGTCATAGAGGTTAAGGAAACAAACTTAAGAGGAGAAAAACAGTCTTATGTTCATTTGTAAATATTAATTCATTTGATAAAAACAGGAGATCCCAAGGATTAATTTGAATAATTCATCTGCAATAACCAGAAAAATTATTTTGCTGCCTCTATGAAACGGGAAGCAGAGAGGAACAAATAGTCATATTTTTCCAAACTCTGTACATAATTTTAACACTACCCATTTATGTCACTTTATTCATGTCACCAGAAAATACCTTAGGGTCTGAACTGCGTCTCTTTCTTATTCAGTCAAGCACAAGAAGGTGGCTTCACTCACATTTTGCTTTTCAGATTTTAGATCTCATGTAGCTCCTAGTTTCCAAATACTCTAATCTATGGACTCCTTTAATACTCAAACGGAGGAGTATCTTGACAGCCACAGAGTCAAAGGGGTCAAACTGGACTCCAGCTGGCTGATTCAGAGTCAAAATGCCTCTTTAACTTCTCTTCTTCATAAACACACAAAAACCCTTGCCTCAGTGCTGGGTCCTAAGAGAATATCAATTAAAAGAACAAGTACAAATCATGGGGGAATCTAAATGAGCAACTGTGCTGAGTAAGGAAAGGAAATGATTGCACATAAAAGGCTGGGACATGAATAAAGCATTTTTATTTTACAACAAAACCAAATATATTTTTAATTTAACTCATGCTCTCTCTGAAATTGTATTTTTGTAACTAATTATATCAGTGTGGCAAAATGCATGGCCTGTCAGAGCAAATGCACATTCCCCATAACTGGTTTGTCTCCTGAAAACTATAAAAACAGCACAAAAGTCTCACCTAAAACCAACAGAAAATGATCATTAGTTCCTAGCATTATTATGAGACGCTGTCCAATGTATCAATAATTTCTCTGAAAAAAACATTTCCCTTAAATTTCATATTTTAAACTGCATATTTTAAACTACTAATTAAACACAGTTTAGGCCTTTGTGAGACATATACTAATAAGCATTCTGATTACTCACAGTAATAGAGGTAGAAACAAAATCTCTCACAGGAAAGTGGCACAGATTTGATATCTTATTTTCCTTCTCCCACTTAGCAAGTACTGTAGTAACATACTGTGGTGGGTTGACCCTGGCTGGACAGCTGGTGCCCACCAAAGCCGCTCTATCACTCCCCCTCCTCAGCTGGACAGGGGGAGAAAAATAAAACAAAAGGCTCGTAGGCCAAGATAAGGACAGGGAGATCACTCACCAATTACCGTCATGGGCAAAACAGACTCGACTTGGGGAAAAGATTAATTTAATTTATTACTAGTCAAATCAGAGCAGGATAACGAGAAATAAAACCAAATCTTAAAACACCTTCCCCCAGACTTAACTTTACTCCTGATTTTTTCTACCTCCTCCCCCCCCGAGCAGCGCAGAGGGACGGGGAATGGGGGTTGCGGTCAGTTCATCACATGTTGTCTCTACCACTCCTTCCTCCTCAGGGGGAGGACTCCCCACACTCTTCCCCTGCTCCGGTGTGGGGTCCCTCCCACGGGAGACAGTCCTCCATGAACTTCTCCAACGTGGGTCCTTCCCACGGGCTATAGTTCTTCATGAACTGCTCCAGCATGGGTCCCATCCACGGGGTGCAGTCCTTCAGGAACAGACTGCTCCAGCGTGGGTCCCCCATGGGGTCACAAGTCCTGCCAGCAAACCTGCTCCAGCCTGGGCTCCTCTCTCCACGGGGCCACAGGTCCTGCCAGGAGCCTGCTCCAGTGCAGGCTTCCCACGGGGTCACAGCCTCCTTCGGGCATCCCCCTGCTCCATCGTGGGGTCCTCCACGGGCTGCAGGTGGATATCTGCTCCCCCGTGGACCTCCATGGGCTGCAGGGGGACAGCCTGCCTCACCATGGTCTTCCCCATGGGCTGCAGGGGAATCTCTGCTGGGGCACCTGGAGCACCTCCTCCCCCTCCTTCTTCCCTGACCTTGGTGTCAGCAGAGTTGTTCCTCTCGCATATTCTCACTGCTCTCTCTCTGGCTGCAACTGCTACTCCCCTGTAACTTCTTTTCCCTTTCTTAAATATGTTATCACAGAGGTGCTACCACTGTCGCTGATGGGCTCGGCCTTGGCTAGCGGCGGGTCCGTCCTGGAACCCACTGGCATTGACTTTATCGGACATAGGGGAAGCTTCTAGCAGCTTCTCACAGAAGCCACCCCTGTAGCCCCTCCCCCCCGCTACCAACACCTTGCCACGCAAACCCAATACACATACTAAGGCCTTAGATTTTTAGATTCTACTATCAAACCATTTTCTTAAGCAGGGGCTTAATGCATTGATATAAAAAAAATATTCAAACTTGTTTAAATATGAGCTCGGGAAAGTTTCTATGGTTTGAACCTGCAGCAATGACTAGGCAAAACCTGCTGATGTTGTCACCACTCCCGTTCCTGAGATTGTAACAGAGGTGTCAACTTCACCTTAGCCATCTCTACTGTTATTTATCCAGCACAAATCTAGTTGTTTCTTTCTGCATAACATCTCCAAGATCAGCCTTTCCTCTCAGTTCATATTGCTGAAGCTGAAACCCAGATCACCGTTTTTCTTCTTGACCTCTGCAACATCTTACTCTCTCATCTTGACACAGCCACTTTGACCATTTTCAATGCATTCACTTTTATACAACTAAATTAATCTTCTTGGCTGTACCACCATGCCACCAAAAGACTGCTAATAAACTCCTGATCCAAAGAGAAGTTTTATATTGAATGTGCTTTGTAGCTTACAGTACAGTATAGCCTGTGGTCTGAATATGGGCTCTTCAGTGATTTCCATCTCTATTCAAGCCAGCTGTCATCATCTATTAGTTCAAATTTCTTTCAATTTCTCTCTCAGTTTCTACCATCTTCTAAATATGGGATGAATCACTAAAAAAAAGAGCAAAATCACTATTCCTCTTCAAATTAATCTTTTGATGTCACCTTTCTGCTGATGCCTATCAAGCCTGAGAATTACCATCTTCAGGATGGGCCTGTGGGAGCCAAGCTTTTTGCTCCCAGGCCAAAAGGGATGTCCAGTGCTGAAAGTCTGCAGGCAGATGCAGGAGACTTGCTCAAGTACGTATCAAACGGCATCTTCATGCATGCATACAAGACTCCCTCACATGAGCATTAAGTACAATTATACAAATGCAATGCACGCAGTGTACACATTATCTGTGTACATCTACTATATATGACTCATCAGGCTTGGCTGTGAATGCACAGAAACAGTGGTCAAGTCCCTTGGCTTGTTTAAAGTAGTTCTCAGCAGCCGTTGTGTTACTCCTGCTGTTTACTGTACAAAAGAGAATTATTGCTCCCCTACTCTGTTCCACTTCTTTGTTGCATCCACCTATCATCAATTTTCATCCTATGTGTCGTTGTTTAACCCCAGCCGGCAGCTAAGCACCACGCAGCCGCTCGCTCACTGCCCCCCCACCCCTGGGATGGGGGAGAGAATCAGGAAAAAAAACCTCGTGAGTTGAGATAAAGACAGTTTAATAGGACAGAAAGGAATGAAAAACAATGATAATGATAATAATAATAGGACAATAGCAATACTAAAAGAATTAAACTATACAAAGCAAGTGGTGCACAATGCAATTGCTCACCACTCGTTGACCGATGCCCAGTTAGTTCCCGAGCCGCGATCCCCCCTCCCAGTTAACTCCCCCCAGTTTATATACTGGGCATGATGTCATATGGTATGGAATAGCTCTTTGGCCAGTTTGGGTCAGCTGTCCTGATGGTGTCCCCTCCCAGCTTCTTGTGCCCCTCCAGCCTTCTTGCTGGCTGGGCACAAGAAGGTGAAAAATCCTTGACTTAGTATAAACACTACTTAGCAACAACTAAAAACATCAGTGTGTTAGCAACATTCTTTTCCTACTAAATCCAAAACACAGCACTATACCAGCTACTAGGAAGAAAATTAACTCTGTCCTAGCCAAAACCAGGACACTATGCTTTCTGGGGCAGGAAATGCATTGTGATTTTCTAACTTCAAATCACCCATTTGCCATGATATGTTACAAAGTACCGAAATGCAGAATCTCAAGATTTTCGTGCACTATGCAATATAATTAACAGTCTAGAACGGTTTTTTAAACAGTAATACATAATCACATAATGTTTTTCTCACTTTCTTAATCAAATACACAAATTTTGATGTGCAGGTTAGACACACTGCTTTGTAAGCTGGTATTTAGTCATTTAAATGAAAAAGAGCAAAACCATATATATCCATATATCCTAGCATTCCCTGCACTTTACAATCATTTCAAAACATAAGGAAGAGGTTCTGGGCTTCATGCCAGCTGAAACAATTGGTGTGAAATCTCTTAAAGTGAAGATGTGCACATCTTTAGTTTTTGAAGCATTTGTTCACTGCTGACAGTGGATTGTAGTAACAGCAGAAATCAAAAAACCCCAACAAACAAATGAATCCACTCCCCCCTGCTTCACATAATCACACTGGCAACTTTCGAAGTTTTCTTTATGACCACCTTTCAGATGAATATTATTCATGAGTTGGACTGCTTAATAGGTAGAACTTTGTTTATCTGTCAAATATTTCACTAGACAAGTAAAATAGTAAAAATAACCATTCTGAGCACAGAGTAAATAGCTTCAGTTAGCTGAAGAAAGAAAAAACTGCTGTTCTAGTATGGAGCAAATATTGTCAAAGTTTTATTGGTGATTTTCAATACAAGCAGATTGATGTTGTACAGTCAAGTTATGTTACATGAATACCATCTGCACACTTAGGAAGGTTTCCCCATATTTCTCCTTCATTTTCTCTGTTCTGAAGTAGGCATATGTATGATCCTGTATTGACATGGAGTGGGGAATAAGAGGCACTTGTGACCTTGCTCCTTTTGCTTTCTTGGAACAAAAAGGTTGAGAGTCTCAAGGGCACAGAAGGCAATGAGGTGCCATTAATCATCTCCAGGGTATCACTCATGCTACTTAATTTATCAGGTTTTGTACTGTATCAAGACTGTGTTATGGACAAAGTTTTCAGCTGTTTCTGATGGTGACTCTCTCAGGTGGAAGCCACAAGTGTTTGAGAAACAGCGAGATAAACAAAAATAACCCTTTCTTAACAACTACGATACAACACCTTCAGTGACTTGAGTCTTGCATAAAAATGCAAGATGAAACCTCCTGCTACCACCTCCATTTTGACCCAGTGGCCTCATTCAAAATTTCCTTCTTTGAGGTTTACATTTTGAATTGGAAAAGGGATGCTGACAGGACTAATAAGTGCATACTGCCTGCACCATTAAGATTTTCATCATACAAAAAGTTACACTCTTGAGACCTTTGAATATTACCAATTGGTTTCAGAGGGATTACTAGCACACATAAGGCTGTACACAAGCATAATGCAAGTGGTTTGTAGAATCAGGGACTAATTCACGCTAATTAAAATTTGACCCAGATCTGTGGTATCTAGGTCAAATGAAATAATTGCTATCTGAAGGCTATCCATTGACATGTGTAAGCTTGCAGTGTCATGGTACTGACTTGTGATACGGATGCCTCTGTCATGAGCAGAAGCCATAGCATACTTGGGGGATCTGGTCTGAGCTCTAGATAAAACTTTTGAGTAGGTTTGGCATGCTAGATATAGCCGTGATTTAAGTCCAGAGTCAGAAACAAAGCTCCCGATGGGGAATCACTGCCTATCACAGAGATAAGGCAGCTGATCAAAAGCATCTCCTGGCAGCCCCTGCTCACTGCTCCTACTGAGCTCCAAATTCAGCAAAAGCCCTGCTTTTTCTGAGAAACAAAATCCTCCCACTACAATACAATGACAAGGCATGTAAGTACTGAGATATTTTAAGAATATACATAGTGTCACTGATTTCAGCTACCACACCAATAAGTGGGTCTGTCCTTGTTAATTATGAAACTAATTTCTAAAGGTCACTTATCTTCCTTGATAAGCTATATATACATACATATGCTCCTAGAAATACAGGTCCAGGGGAAAAACGGACATCATTCACTCAACTAAGTTTCATGACCACAAAGTTGACAATGTTCTTGTTTGTAAACAGATATTTCAGAATAATTGGAGAATAAAGAAAAAGTTGAAGGAAACACCTTGACAATAGCATGATGTAGGTAGTACGGTATTTTCTGTAAACAAGTAGATAAATTTTGCAATTAAATACAGGTATTTCTTTGGAACCTGCTTATCTAAAATGTATAGAGAAAATTACAGTTAATAGAGTTGCATCACTCGCTCCCACTCTGTCCTATCAGAAAACATACACACTGAGCCATTCCACTTACTTGAATGCATATGGCTGAGAACACCTGGTGTGCACCACGAGAAATGCACTTCCTACATCCTTAACTTAGGAGAAGCTTTTCATTGTTAACTAAACTGATTCAACACAAATATAGGTATAAACACGTTCTAAGCACTTGCTGGCAATGGTCTCAGAAAAGCATTTAATTTCATAAACCAAACTGTTTGTCTTCATAAAATATATTGTTAGCACAGTGTCCAAACAGCAAAGAAATTGGGAATCCTGAATAACGGTTTTCACAATTGGTTAACTGTATGTGTGTCCTTATATCCCAAAGCAGACCTTGGACTGGATTACTAAGAAATACAGCTCAAATACTGGAGTGTGCATCAATTCTGCGATATCTCTGTCCAATGTATATGTATTTTTCCTGTAGTCAAATTCTAGTGATTACAATCACTTTGGAAAAGGCACATGCCAGAATTTACAAACACAAAACAAATCGCTGTTTCTTTTTTCCATTCTTGACTTTCTTCTACTTTGCATTTTTGTATACACTTTTAAAACTTCTATAGTGCTTATTTTAGTTTTAAGTAAGATGAATATGTTCCAGAAAGCTAAAAAAGACCACCTCTGCAACATGTGATAAGGAAAAGGCAAATGTGCTAATTTGCAGTTATCATCACTGGCTGTTAAATGATTATCTGGCCAAATCCCTTTTCCTAGGTCCTCTTGTATGAAATGGTGACTTCTGTGGGAAGCTGGACACAATCTACCATCTCTGTCTCATTGTTTTTTCCAACAAGAATTCTTAAATACTTAGATCTTTCCATTACTTTCCTTTTTGACATTAAAGCAATGAAAAGGGACCACTTCCTAATAGAAAACCAAGTCTTATTCTCATCTATCCAAGCTGAATACCATATGTCTACAGGACAAAATACAATGGGTTGGAAGGGCTGTTGCTGTTAATATTTGTGATCAGTTCAGCCTTCTTTTTCCATTTATAAATGATTTGTTAGAGGATCACAATTTCTTCAGATATATACATTATTAAACATCACAAGGAGTTTTCAGGCCCAGGCCAGAATTGATTTCAAGCAGCTCTCTGAGTATTTTCCTACTGCTAGTATGTCATTCATCATCAAAATTGCATGAAATTGTGCTGTTCCATGGGATGACAACAATTTAAATTAGAAGAAAATGAAAATTAATAGCAGAAGTGATTCCTGATAGACATTAATGTTTGGATTAATAATTCCTAATAAAAAATGTATGAAACTTCATTATCTGCCAAGAAGCTAAGGTTAATTGCAAACTCTGCCACTGGTTCCCATTTTGTACAGACAGTTATTCCTTCTGGACCTCATCTTTAGGGATTTTGGTTAGAATCTGCATACAGAATCATGGTTATATTGGCCAATATGTAAATAGCAGCTTGGGAGTCAGCACTCTTAATCCTTTCTATTTGGTGTGACTGCAGATCTGCTACACTCTCCTTATGTATAATAATTTCTACCAAACAACTATAACAAAACCTAATATAGACTGCAACTACTATAGAAATGGGAATACCATTCCTACAGAATACAGGTATATGCAATGCATATAAGAAGAGAGATCTATTTGAAATGTTCAAGAAGTTCCACAGCTTTACATAATTGAACAACCAACAAATAAAATTAACATTTCTTTTACCCTCACATGATCACAAGGTCAATCTTTAGATATTCAACTAAAAAAAAAAATCAAAAATATCTATTCTTTTATCTAGAAGATTCATTGTTGATCTGTCTTGTAATTGAGGAATGATTTTATAATGGACTCATGTCTTTACAGAATGAACTCAGAAACCTGCTGTTCTCTTGAAAGTAACTGATCTTTGACAGCTATATTTGTGAGCACCTTTTAGGCTGAATACTATGTGCCATGTCTAAAATACTCAATTATTTGGAAATTAAATGAATAATACTGTTAAAGTCTTTGGCAAGTATGTAAACCACACATTTGTTATAGTTGTCTTCCAGGTTGGGTTGGCAAATAGCGCAATGGCTATTGATTCTTGGTGGAATACAAAATGATTTATACTTCCAAGCTCTTTCATGGAAGCTCACTGTTTTGACGTATCACTGGCATAGGAGCCAAATCATATATACTCTTCCATCGTCTAATTAATTCCACATCACAAATTGACTCATGATTCCTGAACACTCAGGTTGGATTGTGAAAAATGTCTACAAATCAAGCCACGTATTCTCAATTGATTTTGAATCGTATGATTTTGACTCACTTTCAGCCCATAAATAATACAAAACCTGTCGCACTTGCTTATAACTATTAAGAACTGTCACTTTTTCACTTTGTTTTCATTTGAAGTCATACCCAATCTACTTATGTATCAATAATTTTTTCAAAAGTGATAATCTTTCCTCGAGTATAAGAAACATTTTTGCATCATTGCAATGATAAAATACAGAAGGTTTTATGATAAAGAGCAAGTAAATTCCACTAACAATGGTCCTCTAAACCGTTCCCTACTGGGGAATTCTTCCACTAGCAAGTCAAGTATTAAACTATGGTGAAAAAATTCCAGTACCTAAAACTTGTGGGCACTCCTGAGATTTTCACAGAGCCCATTCAGTAAGTCCTTCTGTAACACAGAAAAGACTTGTAGTGGTTTCTGAAATTTACCCTGAAAACATTCAAAGTATAAACTATTTCAACAAATTCTTTGATACTTTTGTAAAAGCCACTTATTACAGTAGAACTCTTAAACATAAAGCAGAAAATAATACATACTAACCTGCAGCTTAAAAAATGTGAAAAGTTATCACATTCAATAAAATACAAGATTATTTCCATTTGAAAAATACAACTAAGGAAACCAAAGTTTAAAATAGCTCTTTAAACTGGGCACTGCATTGTCAGAGCTTTGAATGAATTAGTTGGCCAGATTCCTGCTGAGGAACTGACTTCGACTTGCTCTTTACAGGAGATTTCTGACCCTGCCCACAACTATTCACTCACCACAGGAATCATGGAGGAGCTGATATAAAGAGGCATACTATTCGAAATCACTTCAATAGCAATAAACGCATTTCAGTGCCAGTTTCTACATCCACATAATTTAAAATATTGAATTGTATTTTTTTATTAACTATACACTAAGGAAACACATTAAATGGCAGATCTAGGAATCAACATCACCCAATTACATATAAAATTGTTACAGCAGTGAAAGCTATTCCAACACTGGCTGGGGAAAAAGGATACAATGCAATGTATCTAAACCCCAACCTAGAGAAAGCAAGCCTAGTTCTGATGCCTGCAAACCTAATTCTTTGTACCTAAGTCATGACAACTGAAAACACGATAGACCTTTACTGGCAAACAAGATAACCCTGTTCTCTGCCCATGTGCTAACACTGGTCTCACAGAAAACTGTTCCTGACTAGGAGAATCAGCTTGTGAGGCAGATCTACTGTCCGGTTTCTACTCTGGCCCTCAGGGGTTAAAATAGTCCTTTGGA